>NC_060119.1:1042021532-1042340933 GCF_021461395.2 Schistocerca americana
CTGTTCAATCTATACGTCGAAGAAGCAGGAACGAAAACGGAAGAAAGCTTCAAGAATGGGATTAAAATTCATTGTAAACGAATATCAATGATAAGACTCCCTGATGACAATGAAAGGAATATGTGAAAAACGCTGACAACCACAAGAGACAGGTTGACTGGACTTGTCTTAAGGCATCAAGGAATAAGCCTCATGATACTAGAGGGCACTGTAGAGGGCAAAAATTGTAGAAGACGACAGAAATTTGAACGTATCCAGCAAATAATTGAGGGCGTAGGGTGCAGGTGTTACGCTGACATGAAGAGGAGAGAAATTCATGAAGGGCCATGTCAATGCATCAGAAGACTGATGACCCAGAAGAAAAATGCACAATAGAGTGGAACATCAACCAAATCCAACGTCTGACCTCAGTACAATGTATTAGTATGGAATAGTTTGTCTATAAGGGTTGAGACATGTGGTACCCGCGCAGGGTGGCCACTCAAATGTGTAAAGTGTGTCACCGTAAGAAATGTACTACGATAATCAATGGGAAACCGTTGACTTCACAGATGAAAGATATTTGATCCTGAAAAGTGACTGTAGATGTGATATGAATCTGGCATAAATATCTTCAACATCTACCAGCTCAACACTTGAAGTGTACAGCTCGACCCGCAGTTGACTGGCGGAACATCATGCAGTTCGTAGTTCTCCTCCTTACATCTTTAAGGCACTGGGGGCATGTGATTGCATTTATTTCCCGTGAATCTAGTAGAAATATCAACTGTCACACGATGCTGTAGTAGTTCTATATCCCGTGTTGCTGCTCGATGCAATGGTACTACGTAATGACCGAATTGTCAACGTTATTTTATACGTTTCGAATATGTTTAGATTAGATTAAATTAGTTTGTCGTTCCATAGATCCGTGCTGAGGAAATCCTCGTGGATGTGGAGCATGTCAATTTTTTTTTTAAGCTGAAATAGCAATACTTATAGTATGAGTATATACAATACATCATTTTTTAAAGCTGAAATAACAATACTAATGGTATGAGTATATACAATACATCATTTGTTTATATTAAAAAAATTCGTCAATGGAGTAGAAGGAGCTGTCCACTAGTAAGTCTTTCAGACTCATTTTAAACTGATCTTTATTTGTAACTAAATTGTTTATATTTGCTGGCAAATTATTGAAGATGAGTGTTCCTGAGTAGTAGACCCCTTTTTGAACTAAAGTAAGTGATTATAAGTCCTTGTGCAGATCATTTTTGTTCCAGGTATCGTATATATGAACTGAGCTGTTTGTTGGAAAAAGAGATATATTATTTAGGACAAATTTCATTAAGGAGTAAATATACTGAGAGGCAGTAGTTAGTATACCCAGTTCTTTGAAGAGGTTTCTACAGGACGTCCGTGAATTTACTCTACAAATAATGCGTATTACACGCTTTTGGACTCTGAAAACTTTTCTTTGACTTGTAGAGTTACCCCAAAATATTATACCATATGACATTATGGAATGAAAGTAGGCTAAGTATGCAAGCTTTTTCATTTTTATGTCGCCTATGTCTGCTAACACTCGAATTGCAAATACAGATTTGTTAAGGGGTTTCTGAAGTTCTGTGGTGTGCTCCTCCCAACTGAATTTATTATCAAGTTGTAATCCCAGGAATTTAAGACTGTCAACCTCGTCTATCTGCTCTTCTTCATACTTTATGCATATGCTGGGTGGAAACCTCTTACAGGTTGTGAATTGCATATAGTGAGTCTTTTCGAAGTTTGATGTCAGTGAGTTGGCTTTAAACCATTTATTAATATCCATGAAAATATCATTAGCAGATCTTTCTAGAACTACACTTGACATACTATTTATTGCAATACTTCCGTCATCTGCAAAGAAAATGAACTCTGCTTCTGGCAGTGTAACTGATGAGAGATCATTAATGTACACAAGAAAAAGCAATGGCCCTATGATGGATCCTTGTGGGACACCACATTTAATTTCTTCCCATTCTGATAATGACTGATGACTTACTTCACTGGTCCCTTGCACTGACACCCTTTGTTTCCTGTTAGCGAGGTATGACTTGAACCATTTTGCAGCACTGCCCATGACAACATAGAATTTTAATTTTTTTGAAAGGATGTTGTGGTTTACACAGTCACATGCCTTTGACAAATCATAGAAAATACCTGCTGCTTGTAATTTGTTATTTAATGAATTAAGTACATTTTCACTGTAGGTGTAAATAGCCTACTCAGTATCAGAACCCTTCAGAAATCCAAACTTTTTTCTTGATAATATGTTATTTGTGGTCAGATGGTTGAGAAGCTGCCTGTACATTACTTTTTCTAAAATTTTTGAGAATGCTGGCAAAAGTGAAATCGGTCTGTAGTTAGATGGTATCTCTTTATCCCCTTTCTTGAATAGAGGCTTAACATCTGCATATTTTAGCCAGTCAGGAAATGTCCCAGTTATAACTGACTGGTTACACAAGTAACTTAGAATTGTACTAAACTCACAAGAACATGCCTTAATTAATCCCATTCTATCAGCAACGGATATAAAGTACTTGTTAAAAAGATTTGCCACGCTATGCCTATCGGTTACTAATGAATCATCTACCCTTAATGCTATTTGCTCCTGTCCCTTTCTAGTTCTACCAGTCTCCTCCTTCACTATATCCCATATTGTTTTTATTTCGTTCCCTAACGTTGCTATCTTCTTCTTGTAGTGCATTTGTTTAGATATCTGAATTACTTTTATAATATTTTACAGTATTTGTATGCTGTATGTTGTGTGTTGTAAGTTCTAAGGAAAAACTTTACCTGGTAGGTCTTCACAGTTCATCTACATTGTGTCATGTTTTATACATTTTAACTCAGTTTCATTAGCACTTATTGTAATGAGAAGTAGATATTATACAACTGTAGAACAGACCCTTCGTTTCCAGCGGTGTATTAATTTCTTTTTTTATATTTTTCTTGTTCATTACGCTTTGGTAAACATTCATCAAAGTCAGCACAAAACTTTTTTAGTTATTGTTATATTTAAGATAGAGGGTAGATTTACCTAGAGAATGGAATATGTTTCCATAGTAATATTAATGAATGGGGGACAAGAAGTAGAGCAGAATTTACCGGATAATTCGTGTAAATTATCAGCAGCAAAAGTTTCTCTAGTATCCTTAACGGAAAGACTGAACAGGACATGACAAAATTCTCAGAGAAAGAAAGTGGCTTATGGCTGGTACATCGTGTTTCGACAACATCGTTTGTCTTAGATTAGAAGTGGAGAAGAACAAGTCTGGTAACACGGATTAGGAGTGGAAAAGAACAGGACTAGTAACAAGGAAATACATACGACTTTCAAGGATTTGTAAAAATTATACGACTGCATCCCTAAATCTGAGACTGCACCTGTCCTAAAGAGACTTAAAGACGGAGTAAACTGATTCATATAGTTATAAGAATCTACAAAGAGACAAAAGCAAAAGCAATGATGGGAAACAAAGTAACAGAAAGCTTTAAAACCACCAAAGATCTTAAGCAAGGTTGCAGTCTGATCCTATTACTTTTGACATCGTACCCGAGTACCCAGCATAGCCTGGACACATATTAATTCCAATCTTCTATTAGTCCATCACTTCCGGCCTCTCCATCTGTCCACCTCCTCCATCTCCCCATTCTCTGTCCACCTCCTCTTGCCCCTATCTTCGTCCATCGCCTTCTTCTCCTCACTTTTGTCCATGCATTCCTCTCCCCTCTCTCTATCCATCAGCTGCTTCCTCTCTATCAATCTATTCCGTCCTCCTTCGTCCATCTCCTCCTTCTTCCATCTCCTCTTCCCCTCTTCTCATTCCATCTTCTCCTCCTCCCCCTCTTTCTCCTTCCCGCCATATTCCCTATCTGTCAATCTCTTTCTCTGCCCTATCCCTGTCCACCTCCTCCTACCCATTCTCACTGTACCACCTCCCCCCTTTCTCTCTATCCACCGTATCCCCCTCTCTCTGTGCCTTTCCCCCTCTTCTCTTTCAAGCCAACTCCTCCTCCCCTCTGAGTCCATCTCCTTCTCCTACTTCTCTGTCTGTTCCTCTCCTCTTCCCCATTCTCTCTACACGTTATCACTCCCATCCCAAATTGTGGTTGTTCTTACCCCCACAGTATTTGTTTTCAGGTCATAATTAATAATTTATGTGTACAAATTTGACTGAAATTGTTCCAGGGGTTAAGATGAGTTTTTTTATCCGTGGCTTTGCCCAAGTACGCAAATGTCAAATATACTTTATGTACGTTTAAAGTATTTCACACTAATTTGTGCATATATTTAACCAGTATTTAGTGAATTTCTCCTTGCAGTCTCATTTTCACGTAGCTCAGTGTTTACGACATCATATCTTCAGGAGTATGTGTCATACAACAACTTTGCGGTGTCATCGAGTGGTATATGTATCTATTATATGCAAAATGGGTCATGAATAGAGTTAGCAGTAAAGAAGTAATAAGTTAATGCGTCAAGCATGATGAGGCAGTTTTTCTCCCATCTCATAGTTTGTGATGCCATATCTCCTGAACTATTAGTCGTGCAACGATATACGTCTGTAGGTAAATTTTGAGGCATATTAGAATACTGTCTGCGAAATATGGTGTGAATACATTAAGTAGCAAAGAAGTAAAATTCAAACGACATACATGATGCGGCTAGTACATTAAAAAGTAGTGGGAGCAGACTGCAACCTTGCTTTAGACATTTGGCGTTTTTAAGTCTTTCCGTTATTCTGTTTTCCATCTTTACTTCTGCTTCTGCCTCTTTGTAAATCCATATAACGATATGAATCCAGTATGTTTGATGTCATATCTTGTGTCGTACAATGATACAACATTGCTGGTACATTTAGTGCTATACGTGAATAGTGTCCGAAAACTGCTTTGCAGTTAGTGATGAAGAAGTAATAAATTAAAAAGTAACGTTTCATGAGGCAGCTTTAATTAATGAACACCGAAAATGTCATAAGCGATAAACTTTTTTCATTTTATCTTTTCACTGGTGTTGTCAACGACTAAATGTTTCGTAAAGGTTTAAAATTACGTGTGATGTTTCTTGGAAGCCACCAAGTGCTCTCATTCTCAAATACTGTATAAATAACGTATGATTTACTTGTATGTCGTGGGTTACGCTGCTTTGATAGGTAGGCCATTCTTAACCCCACTCCCTACAGCGACTCTTTCCAAACAGTAAGTATCATTTATACCAAGTTTTTTTTTTTTTTTAAATGGTCAGCGGATGGTGTTTCGCAAACAGCAGACAAGATATGGAACACATGCTGGACAAATTGCACTCATGGTGTCTGCGACAAAGATATTGAGCCAAAGGAAGTGATGGGCAACAGGCGGTGATGGCTATACGTGGACATAACTGGAACAACATTGTTTGTCAACAGACCAAAAACATATATTCAATAGTATTATCCACAACGCAGTTGGGTATGGTGTAAAAATGAGCCCATTTGCAAATAAAACAAGTGACAAAATCAAGACAGGTCACTCTTGGAGATAAGATCAAAGTAATTAAAAAGCTGAGACTGCTGAAAATGTCTAACCTGTTGTGGGAAAACACAGAGAAGAAGGAATTTTCATACTTCTTTTAAATTTTTCATCTTCGAGAACAAAATCCGTTTTTTGTTTATCGGTATAATTGTACTCCGACTTTTCAAAGTGAATTTTTAGTTCACCTTGCGTATTCCTTCTGCAATTTATTCAGCACGTATTCTGTACATTCTCTGCTTTCATTTTCGTAAACCAACGTACTCGTACAAATACTGTGCCCACCCATGTACAGGGTGCCATACAGTATACTAACATTTTTTTACAGTACATCGCCAACAGTCGACGTGGAGCACGTACATACTCATCACGCAAATATAAGGGCGTCGAACTAAAAATATCTCTTTTTAACCACAGAGTCAACAAGGAAAGATGAATTTAAACTCTGGCAACAGATGTTGACAACAACTGAAGACTACTGGTGCCGAGAGAGGGAAAGAGTGACTTAACCACCTGCACAGTCTGGAGAAGGAACGCCTAATACCGTAACAAGTCAGCAGGTTGGAGTAAAATCGTTAAAATCTTATTGAAATTAAGCCTGAGAAGCATCTAAGTGTCTGATGTCAGGAAATTCGGTTTTCTTGCTCGAGACGCCAAAGAATACTAAAAAACGCAGTAGATGCTGTAAAGGGCCGCCACAGAAATCATCAGTTCCTGATGACCTGGTTCCACCTCATTAAACTGAATCAGACACGAGAGCTCGATTTGGGTTATATTTGACCTGGGCGAATCGCATATCTGGCTGCCGCCGCATGCCACACCTACTGTTAATTCGCACGACGATGAGCCACCGTACTGAAGTCTTTTCGTGTGTCATATCGGGCGTACAGAGCGTCTAGGTAAAGCTTTTTAACGTACATTAACATTTTAAACCTCACATACAATATATAGCATAATATTCTCTTTTCTTTGATGGATCCTCGTTTTTAATAAGATATCGAAGGTTATTTTATTTTCTATTTGTAATGCAGCGTGATTTGCCTTAACTAATCGTAGCAGTCACGTTTTTATTTCATTTGTGGAGTAGGTATACGTTATTACTGAACTACAGTAAAAGACGCCCCGGAGGAACTGCATTTATCGATTCCTTTCTTTCCTTATAGAACAAAGTAACCTGGCGTCCAGTGTTTAATTTAAACATTTCGTAGCTGTCACCAAGCTCTTATCGTAAAGCATCTGTGCAGATTCTCAACCATTGTTCCCTACCACCATATTTGAGCTAACATGGGTGCATTGTATAAAAGTCAAGAGTTGCAGAGTTTTTGCCGTATTTCTCTGCGAGTTTTCTACACCTGAGCGTTTATTCTGCTCTACTACCTTCTATTCACAAATGCTAATCTGCTTTTTGTTTGTACAATTTGCTTTGTGGAATGCATGTCGATTTCTCCTCCACAGTGTCTTTTTCAGTACTGACATTGTTCTGCTGTACAAATATCTGTACTGTATAAGTTATGGCACATTGTACAGCAGAAAACGTGTAGTGTACCAATAACATTTCTGATCCATTTAGCGGATGCTACTCGGAAATAAATTATTTTCTAGCAGGCTTTACTTCCACACCATTTTAATATTCACAGTATGCACAAGAACTTCATTCATTTCTTGCGTATCCTCACAATGTATGCCACAAAGTTTAATTTTTTGGATTACTATTTTCATTATTTTTCTTCATAATTAATCATAACTGTAAGCGTCCGTCAGAATTTACTATAAAAGATGTTGATTTATGGAAAATGTGACATCAGACTATCCGACATCGAGTTTTAACTAAATTTCGGTACGCTTGGAATAGTACTCCACTTTTATTTTCACGTACTGAAAATGGATAACTTGCAAGAAACAAAACGTATGTGACAAATGGTAGGTCGACATGGAGTAGCTGGCCGGACGGTGTGGCCGTGCGGTTAAAGGCGCTTCAGTCTGGAACCGCGTGACCGCTACGCTCGCAGGTTCGAATCCTGCTCGGGCATGGATGTGTGTGATGTCCTTAGGTTAATTAGGTTTAAGTAGTTCTAAGTTCTAGGCGACTGATGACCTCAGAAGTTGAGTCGCATAGTGCTCAGAGCCATTTGAACCATGGAGTAGCTAACGACGTTGCTCTGCATCTCTGGTTCACATAATAATCTAGTCACGTAATAAGTACAGTAATCAAACGTAGCATCATGCACGCACATTAAAATACTGCTAATGGACTAATCAACACAACTACTCATCAACATAATATAGTGCAGTTACTAAACAGAATAATTAACTGCAATGTGGGAAACAGTACTCTTGTAATAAATTTTTTGAGTGGCATAAAATTTGTAATGAAGGGTTGTGAAAATAGTTAACAGAAGAAATCAGTTGGTTACACTGTATTTAATAATTTTGCTTAAAAATGCGAACATATTAGTAATGGAATGCATTTTACAAGTAAATATCAGTTAGCTGGATTGTTGCTGTGATGTCGCTATTCAGTGGCAGATAAGTAGTTTCCCAAATCCTTCCTAGTTGCTTTTGCTGCCATAGATAGTGGCATACCTCTCCTTGCAGTGTCTCCACGTATAACCACATTGTAAATATTCCTTCATACTATTTCTTCGATTATCACAAAATGCTCACAGCTGCGCACGCAGAGCACACGCGATCGCCACGACGAAACACACTGCCACAGACCACTTCTCTCATAGGTGTTATGATACAGAAATTCTAGGCCTAACTAGTGCATCTCTCGCAGAAGGACAATAAAATTTTTTACGTACTTTCTCTCTAACACAGATTTTACTTTTGAATATAGTTTAACTTTTGAAATAACTAATTACACAAATTATACTATCCACAAATGCTGAAGTGCTCAGTAAAAAGTGACTGTGTTTATGCAAACAATTTGTGCATAGTCAACACGTGGCGTTACTATTTACGGTTACAGAACATAAGTGAATACTTCGAAATATTCCTAATCGTATTACGAATTGAAATTAACAAACTCACAAATAAAAATTACGTTGCGTTTCTATATTCTGCAAGTGAGTGACTGAGTACCTTGACACTTACCTATCCCGTTACAGAACTCTTAGTACATTCACCTTCCTTTCAGTGACCAGATTGTAAGGGTATTTCCTGAGGCTGGGCGTCTTCATAATTTTCTTACACATTTTCATCTGCTTAGATTTTCTGCTTTATTTGATTACATTTTCTTTGTTATACAATATTTATGTTATATTAGTGGCCGATACAGAAAAACCTCAAGGAGAGGGCGCTCTAGATACCTTGATCTACCTTTACTTTGACCGTAATAAAGATTAATCAAGTCACATGCAAAGTTTAAGAATGCTTTATTTAAACTGATTATACACACATACACGACAATGCCGTCTTATGGCATAAAAAAGTTACCATTGTGGTTCTCTTCCCTAAATGATGAATTCTATGCGCCTATTCTTCCTGGAAAATTGGTTAATTACATCGCCAATAGGACAATCAATGTCAGGGTGTACTCAACAGAGCTAAGCCATTAAGTCGATCCCTATGTGCCAGACAGAAACGTATAAAATACGATGACGCGGACGCGCGTGCTACATAGGAAAGTACAACTACTCGATAACTCGATTCAGTCGAGTCGACTGACGAAATAAACGAACGAATAGCGTGCAGGCTAACTGGCGGGGGCGGTGGCGCGATTGGCAATGTGGGCGGCCCCGCAAGGGGGGAGCACCCCCCCCCCCCCCATATGTATCCACCACTGGATACTGATGTACCTCATCACTAATCTCGACAGAATAACAAGCGTTTTCGTAACTTTCTTCACGGAATCCTTGACCTTTCCGTTACATTGCTTCTCCTTGAATATCGTAGCATCCGTGAAGCCGACTATGATATGGCAGCCACTTTTAACTGTTATCCACCTTGAAGGTAGGTTCAGTTCGTAACGGTCCGCCCCCGCAAGTGGCAGTAACGTGGCTACCTCACGTGACTACTACTGCTCCCTTACTCGACGGCTGGATCGCAATCTGTCCGCAACATCCTGAGTGGATTTAGAGCGTGGTTAATCGCTGCGGGTCACTAGTTAGTGGCAGAGCTGCACCTTATATCTTCCCGAAATAAGAAGGCTAAACACACGTGTTGGATGCAGCGACAATTCCGGGCTGTACTGACTTCTGACCCCGTAACCATGGGCCACAACTTTCAACTTCGACAGGTCGTTTCCGCAAAGAAGACGTACAGACACTGACTGGGATGCCCGTAGGGCCAATTGTGTGGAAGTCTGTCACAGCAATTCAACGGAATCGCAGCAACATTGCGTCATATCACGAGCAGTTTCCTTACTGCTGCTGAAGTTGCCACGCTGCACCGACTTGCTGCCCGATGGGACACCTCTTGAATTCTGCCTCATCGCGCACTGATCGCTATGACGGGAAGAATCTCATTTTAAGTGAAAGTCAAGTAACCAAAAATCCAGTCACGAAACACCTGCTAAACCAGCTGCGACGGGAAATCCTGCTAGCAGCGGAGCAGCACAGGGCAGATGTCGCTGTGACCTGGAAAAACACCAACGGCATTTCCGAAGCCCGCTCAGTGGATACTCCAATCCGAAGTTGGTCCAAGAGAAGTGGCATCTAGGGAATCGAACATCAAAGCGAGCGCCTTCTGCTGCCTAACTGGTACTGTAAGTAGGTTATTTTCTTTTTGAATGTTCGTAACTGATCATATTGTTGCAATCCAAACAAGCGTCTTCACTTGTCAATTTTTGTGGTAGTTTCCATGGCATTAAACTCTATCCAAGTTAACTGAAAAATGTTTATGAATTAAGTCCAAAAACCTGCTTTCATTTTCATATGTTTATTTAATCACGAAAGGCCTGTTTCAGCACTATTGCCATCATCAGGTGATCTGAAAGTAATGGTTTTACTATATACTATTTTCTAGGGCAGATGGTAGCCTACTTGTCATATATGAGATCGACAACCATACATTCATGGAATTCTTAACTTACCTATAACATCGCTGGTTAGTCACTCAAGCGTTTTTCTTACGTCTTTTAAAGTTATTTTATGACGTAGCTTTCATAGGCAATATTTGTTGGAAGTTATAGCCTGAATTTTATCTTACGTGATTATATAAACATCTGAAAAACGCTTGAGTGACTAACCAGCGATGTTAAAGGTAAGTTAAGAATTCCAAAAATGTATGGTTTTCGATCACATATATGACATGTAGGCTACCATCTGCCCTAGAAAATAGTATATAATAAAACCATTACTTTCAGATCGCCTGATGATGACAAAAGTGCTGAAACAGGCCTGTCGTGATCAAATAAACTTCTGAAAATAGAAGCAGCTTTTTAGACTTAATTCATAATGTCTTTACACGGCTTATATCGAGATGCGGGCCCATTGGAAACAAAAAATAAAATAAAAAAATAAAAAGTATTTACTAATAGTAAAAGCACACACTTGCAAGAACGCCACTAAAATGATGAAAAAGAAATGTATAAATAGAAGTCATAGTAACTGAAGTAACAGTTTTATAGAAGATTTATGAAGGACAAACTGAATCGAATCTTCACTTGCAATAAAGAAAACAATAAATAACACGAGCAAGCAATTTGCTACTAAGTAAATAAAGGGATGCCTACTGAAATTATTGCTAAATCACTGAAACATAAGGAAAAATTGTGTTTCGCTCAATTTAGAATCACCAAACAACTTTAAAGCATAAGAAACTGAAACGAGATCACACATTCCCCCACACAGTGGTGTCAGCACAAATATTACAGACAGATACACAGCACATGTAATTACAGCTACTGTAGCAGAACGGGCTACAAAAGCACTCTCAGCGAACTTTAATTATTAAGCCCTTTGTGGTCACTCTGCCACTTTCAAACAGCAGTAAAATGTTTAAAGCTGCAATGAAAATTGCTCTTTAAACGATCTTTGTTCGCGTTCTACAGAAGTAAAAGTGAATTAATTTTATTTCACTAATAATCTCCAATAAAGTTGACTGCTTAATTAAAAAATTCAGCAATAGACGTTCCGAAATGGGTCTGTAGACAATTAAACTGGGCTTTAAGTGAGTGCTACTGGCAAATGCTTATGTAACTTTGGCCGATAATAATGACAATAATATCACCTTGCCAGATTTGGAGCTGTTCGTAGCTATGGAAATACGAGAACCACTACACGTGTTAGAAAAGGAGGAGCAGGTCGCCTACAGCAACCCATTAGTACAGTCGTTCAACTTCAGCAACTGCATTTTCTCAGCCCGGGTCTTCAGACACGTCAGTTCTGCATAATAGTCTAAAGAATGGTCAGCAAAACTACCAACAACTCCCTGTAAAACTTCTCACGAATAATGGCAAACGTTATCTCAGAGGCATTGAAGCTTCTTTGTGTTTACTGAAATTTCTCAATGCAACTGCTGCTACTCAGTGAAACTTCTGGTCTTAAGCGCCAGATGAAACTTCTGGTGAAACTTCGGATTGAAATTGAACCTACTGTCTCGTTAATTATTTTTATCATTTCAACACTGACCTACGGAATTTTTCCTGACAAAGACAACACAAACTTAACCTATTCATTTATTACCCACAATATACAAGCCCAACCCAATCTGACTGGTCTACAATTACAATGACAACATGACTTCAAATAATTGACACAAAACAATGGCTTATGAATTAGAAGAAATCCTAACAATAACCCATACTTTTCATAAGTCACTTACCCCACAGAAAATCTTCATAACATGAGCTACAGCAATTACAGCAAGCAGCACCTACAGATAGCTAAATAAAAGGATTCTAGCTACTGTGGGTTCTAGCTACTAGGAGGCATATGGTTAACAAAACAAAGGTTTTGTTGAAGATCAAACAATGTACAGTATTTAGCAGATTTTACCTTATTCGTGTGACATACAGATCCAAAAATTATATAGACATCAATAATTCCACTGCCCAAACATTACCAACTACATCCATCATCATTTTACAATGCATTTCCTACCAACACTGAGTGTCTACGAAGGACACAAGTCCAATCCGTCCGCCCGCTAACTAACTGCTAGTCCGTCCAACCATAGAGTCTCTTATCGAGGGCTCAGAGCGCTGTCAGCGAAATTACACTACTGGCCATTAAAATTGCTACACCAAGAAGAAATGCAGATGATAAACGGGTATTAATTAGACAGATATATTATACTAGAACTGACATGTGATTATATTTTCACGCAATTTGGGTGCATGGATCCTGAGAAATCAGTACCCAGAACAACCAGCTTTGGCCGTAATAACAGCCTTGATACTCCTGGGCATTGAGTCAAACAGAGCTTGGATGGCGTTTCTAGGTACAGATGCCCATGCAGCTTCAACACGATACCACAGTTCATCAAGAGTAGTGACTGGCATATTGTGATGAGTCAATTACTCGGCCACCATTGACCAGACGTTTCCAGGTGGTGAGAGATCTGGAGAATGTGCTGGCCAGGGTAGCAGTCGAACATTTTCTGTATCCAGAAAGGCCCGTAGAAGACCTGCAACATGCGGTCGTGCATTATACTGCTGAAATCTAGGGTTTCGCAAGGATCGAATGAAGGGTAGAACCACGGGTCGTAACACATCTGAAATGTAACGACCACTGTTCAAAGTGCCGTCAGTGCGAACAAGAGGTGAACGAGACGTCTAACCAATGGCACCCCATACCATCACGCCGGGTGATACGCCAGTATGGCGATGACGAATACACGCTTCCAATGTGCTTTCAGCACGATGACGCCAAACACGGATGCGACCATCATGATGCTGAATACAGACCCTGGATTCATCCGAAAAAATCACGTTTTGCCTTTCGTGCACTGAGGTTCGTCGTTAAGTACACCATCGCAGGCGCTCCTGTCTGTGATGCAGCGTCAAGGGTATCCACAGCCATGGTCTCCGAGCTGATAGTCCATGCTGGTGCAAACGTCGTCGGACTGTTCGTGCAGATGGTTATTGTCTTGCAAACGTCCCCATCTGTTGACTCAGGGATCGAGACGTAGCTGCACGATCCGTTACAGCCACACGGATAAGATGTTTGTCATCTCGACTGCTAGTGATACGAGGCCGATGGGATCCAGCACGGCGTTCCGTATTATCCTCCTGAACCCACCGATTCCATATTCTGATAACAGTCATTGGTTCTCGACCAACGCGAGCAGCAATGTCGCGATACGATAAACCGCAATCGTGATAGGCTACAATCCGAGCTTTATCAAACTCGGAAACGTGATTGTACGCATTTCTCCTCCTTAAACGAGACATCACAACAACGTTTCACCAGGCAACGCCGATCAGCTGCTGTTTGTGTATGAGGAATCGGTTGGAAACTTTGTTCAAATCTTCAAATGTGTGTGAAATCTTATGGGACTTAACTGCTAAGTTCATCAGTCCCTAAGCTTACACACTATTTAACCTAAATCATCCTAATGACAGACACACACACCCATGCCCGACGGAGGACTCGAATCTCCGCCGGGACGAGCCGCACAGTCCATGACTGCAGCTCCTTAGACCGCTCGGCTAATCCCTTCGAAACTTTCGGATTGTCAGCACGTTGTAGGTGTCGCCACCGGCGCCAGCCTTGTGTGAATGCTCTGAAAAGTTGATCATTTACATATCACAGCACCTATCGGTTAAATTTCGAGTCTGTAGCACGTCATCTTCGTGGTGTAGCAATTTTAATGGCCATTAGTGTAAGTACAGTCTGTAGCGCTGCCAACGTACAAACTTATAAGCGGGCTACTTACTGCATTAATAGTTTCATCAAACAAGTTAAATATGTAATTTCACCATCTGAAATCAAGCACATTACATCAGTGTATGTAGGTTAAAAATTTAGCAAATTCATGCGTCGTCTACAGGGGATGTACAGAAAAACCGTCAAGGCTTTGTTACTAGTTTCATTATACAGACGAAAACATCTTCAGATACCCATTGCTCTGATGGCAAATCTCTGCGTAATCATCAACACAAAGGGGTGATTTACGTTACGAAGAGTTACTGAGTAGAACCTGTTGGAGCAATGAATGTATGACGATGCCCACATATGTGGAGTTAAACTCATTATAAATCAAATTATATGCGATCTATGGTAGTTCATCTGTACGTTAATTGGTGACAGATTTTACTGCACATGCTAACACCCACTGTATTCACTGGTTCACATGAAATTAATATTTATTTATCTGTTTGGTTTCGTAACCATGGTTAGCTGAATACAAGCAAAATCGAACTGTACAACTGCTACTATTTTTTAGGTGTTTTGTCCGATAGCCACGTCTTCACATAACATTGGCACTCTGTCTTCCTCTACCATTCTTTTTGTCACTGTGTAACTGTTTTGCACTTCCATTTCATCTATAAACTGCCATCTTTTCCTCCTTCTTTTTCTTTATCCTTCCATAGTCTCCTTTAAACCAAGCGTTAGGAAGCACTGTCTGGTTACACATTGTCGCAATGAACCTCTTCAAAATCTCCTGCAATATTTGTTTTTTTTTCTAACAATTCTTCTTAATACTTCTTCATTCTCAACTCTTCTATCCAGTTTACCTCTTGCATATCCACAGCTCTTCAATAGTTTTAATTTTTTTTATTTTTTCCGTAACGTCCACGTTTCTGGCCTGTATAAGACGACACTCCACACAAAACTTTAAATCGATATTTTTTTCTATTATATGTTCAGTTTTACGCATAGTAGGTCCCTGTTTCTGTAGAATATTTTCTTAGGAGTTGCATTTCTAGTTATAATTTCTTGAGTGCATTTCATAAAATACTTTATTAAAAGGGCTAAGGTTTGAAATATTTTGCTCGTTGTTGTACTCTGCCCTAACCTTACGATTGTCCTCTTTATATTAAACAAACGATCATAATCTTGGTTTTCTTATTACGAGGGTAATCCCAAAAGTAAGGTCTCCTATTTTTTTATAAGTACATAGACCTGTTTATTTCCACAATAGTTTACATCAGTTTACAGCTTGAACATTTAGCTATTTTTCGACATAATCACCATTTCTGTCGATGTATTTTTGTAGACGCTGTGGCAGTTTTTGTATGCCGATGACATACCAGCTCGCCGCCATGCTGTACAGAAAGTTGTGAACCTCTTCTTTCACCTCGTCGTCGGAGCTGAATCGCTTTCTGGCCAAATGTTCTTTTAACCTAGGGAACAGGTGATAGTCACTGGGCGCCAAGTCAGGACTATAGGGTGGGTGGGATTATTATCCACTGAAACTGTTGCAGGAGAGCAATGGTTTGCCGAGCGATGTTGTGGGCGAGCGTTGTCATGGAGAATGTGTACGCCCTTACTCAACATTCCTCTTCTCCGGTTCTGAATTGCCCGTTTGAGTTTTTTCAGAGTCTCACAGTACCTGTCAGCGTTAATTGTGGTCCCAGTGGGCACAAAGTCGACCAAAAATACCCCTCTTCGCCAGCCGCGGTGGCCGAGCGGTTCTAGGCGCTTCAGTCCGGAACCGCGCGACTACTACGGTCGCAGGTTCGAATCCTGCCTCGGGCATGGATGTGTGTGACGTCCTTAGGTTAGTTAGGTTTAAGTAGTTCTAAGTTCTAGGGTACTGATGACCTCAGATGTTAAGTCCCATAGTGCTCAGAGCCATGTGAACCATTTGAATACCCCTTTCCGATCCCAAAAAACAGTTGTCATGACTTTACTGGCAGACTGTGTTTGTTTGAATTTTCGCTCCTTTGGAGAAGAAGGATGCCGCCACTGCCGTGATTGTTGCTTGGTCTCAGGTGTAAAGTGATATGCCCAGGTTTCGTCACCCGTGAGAATTGAGTCCAGAAAGTTGTCCTGTGTGGCTGCAAGACGGCGAAGAAATGCGGGAGAAGCATCAGCTCGTTTCCGCATGTGGTCCTCAGCATGCGTGGCACCCATCTTGGGCACACCTTCCGGTATTTCAATATTTCCGTTAAAATTCTGTGGGCGGTGTTTCGGGAAACCTCAGGAACCAACGTGCAGAGATCATCCAGGGTGATCCGCCGATCTTCACGCATGCTTTCCTCAACCTTCAACACCGTCTCCTCAGAAATTGACGGTCTCCCGCACCTTTGTTCATCGTGAATTTCGGTCCGACCAGCTGCAAACTCCCTACACCATTTACGAACATTTTTCACATTCATGCACGACTCACCATAAACGTGCGTGAATTGGAGATGGATTTCAATCGGCGCAGTGCCCTTTGCGTTCAAAAACCGAATAACTGCGCGCAGTTCGCACTTGTCCGTAACGTCCAACGGTAGCTCCATTCTCAACGGCTGCCAAGCCAAGACAGCGCCTCAGCGCGGCGTGCGCATGTTTACACAGTGCGTGAAGCACTCTTCGTAACAGTGCGACCAACTGCCACACAAACAGAGTTCTGTACTTATAGAAAAATAGGAGACCTTACTTTTGGGATTACCCTCGTACTAATTCCCATCCTTTGCCCTTTGCACGTGTTATGTCTTCCTTGCACGTTGTGTGGCTCTTTAGTGGATACAGGAGTGGGGAACAGAAAATTCAGATATTAATTTATTCTACATGTTACATCAAATAGTAAAAATAATGCATAACTTTGTTGATAAAGCTGCGGCGACATTTGCTAACAGTAGATTTCAATGTATAAATGTGTACAGTTTGTTTTAATCCTCAGATATTTGCTGGATGTGTTCCAGTACCTGTTTTCCTCTACAGATTTTACCTTCTACTTTTTACCTTCTCCCTGAAGTACCATGGAAGTTACTCTCTGATGTCTCAACAGATGTCCCACCATCCCGTCCCTTTCTTGGCTGTGTTTTCCACATATTCCTTTCTCGCCATTTCTCCGGAAAACTTCCTCAATCCTTACCTTATCATTCCACCTAATTTTCAACATTCTTCTGCAGCTCCACATCTCAAATGCTTCGATTGTCTTCCGGTTTTCCCACAGTCCATGTTTCACTACCATACAATGCTGTGCTCCTCACGCACATTCTCAGATATTTTTTCCTCAAATTAAGGCCTATGTTTGATACTATCAGACTCCTCTCTGATAGGAATGTCCTTGTTGCCAGTGCTAGTCTGCTCTTTATGTCCTCCCTGCTTCGTCTGTCATAGGTTATTTTGTTGCCTAGGTAGCAGAATTCCTTAACTTCATATGTTTTGCGATCACCAGCCCTGATGCTAAGTTTCTCGTTGTTCTCATTTCTGCTACTTCTCATTACTTTCGTCTTCTTCGATTTATTCACAATCCATATTTTGTACTCATTAGACTGCACATTCTATTCAGCAAATCAAGTAATTCTCCTTCACGTTCACTGATGACAGCAATGTCATCATCGAATTGTATCATTGATGTCCTATCACGTTGAATTTTAATCTGCCTTGAACGTTACTCTTATTCCCGTCATTGCTTCTTCGATGTACAGACTGAACGGTACGGGCCAAAGAGTACATCCCTGTCTTACGCCCTTTTTATTGTTCGCTCTTGGTCATTGTACATATTGTTTATTACCCCTCTGTTCCTATAGTTTATCCCTCTTTTTTTCAGAATTTCGGACACCTTGCACCATTTTACAATGTCAAACGCTTTTTCCAGGTCGAGAAATTATATAAGCGTGCCTTTATTTTTCTTTAGTCTTGTTTCCATTATCAACCACAACGTCAGAATTAGCTGTCTGGTGTCTTTCCCTTTCATAAAACCATTCTTCTATATATTATCCTTCTCACCAACTTGGGTGCATGATGTGCCGGCCGCGGTGGTCTCGCGGTTCTAGGCGCGCAGTCCGGAACCGCGCGACTGCTACGGTCGCAGGTTCAAATCCTGCCTCGGGCATGGATGTGTGTGATGTCCTTAGGTTAGTTAGGTTTAAGTAGTTCTCAGTTCTAGGGGACTGATGACCACAGCTGTTAAGTCCCATAGTGCTCAGAGCCATTTGAACCCTTTGGGTGCATGATCCGCTAAGCCGACTGTGCGATAATTCTCGCACATGTCGGCTCTTGCAATCATCAGAATTGTGTGTATGATATATCTCCGAAAGTCGATGGCACACCGACAAACTCACTAGTTCTAAACATCAAAGTGAACAGTCGTTTTGTTGCCACATTCCTCAATGATTTTAGAAATTCTGGTGGAATGTTATCTATCCATATTGCGAAATCGAGGTTAAATCTTCCAGAGCTCTTTTAAATTCTGATTCTAATACTGGATCTCTTCTATATCGACTCCTATGTTATCTATCCATATTGCCTAAATCGAAGTTAAATCTTCTAGAGCTCTTCTAAATTCTGATTCTAATACTGGATCTCTTCGATATCGACTCCTGTTTCCTCTTTTATCACGTCATCAGACAAGTATTCGCGATCACAGAGGTCTTCAATGTACTTTTACCACCTATTCGCCCTCTTCTCTGCATTTAACGGTGGAATTCTCTTTGCATTCGTTCTGCTACCACTGTTGCTTTTAATTTCACCGAAAGCTGACCTGTATACTGAGTCAGCCCTTCCGACAATCATTTCCTCTCCGAGTTCTTCACTTTTTTTCATGCAGCAATTTCACGTTACCTTCCCTGACTTCCTATTTATTTCATTCCTAAGTGACATGTATTTCTGTATTCCTGAATTTCCCTAAACATTTTTGTACTTCCTTCTTTTGTCGACTGAATTTTTTCAAGTGTAACCCACGCAGTTACCTTCTTTTTACCTATGGTTTTCTTTCCAAATTTTGTGATTGGCTTTTTTTAGATATGTCCTTTTCTCATCAACCGATTTGACCATGGAGCTATTATTATCGCGGTATCTATAGCCTCAGAGTGCTTCAAGTGTTTCTCTTTATTCTTTAGTACCTCTGTATCTTTCTTTTTGCGCACTGGTTCTTCCTGAGTGGTCTCTTGATCTTTAGCCTACTCTCCGTCACTCCTAAATTGTGATCTGAGTCTATATCTGCTCCACTGTACATCTTACAGCCCAGTGCCTGATTTCGTAACCTAGGAGCTACCATGACGTAACCTCTAAATCTTCCCGTACCTCCTGGCCTTTACCAAGTGTACCTCCTTCTCTTCTGATTCTTGATAGATTATTCGCTATTACTAACTGAAATTTGTTGCAAATCTGAAGTAGTCTTTCTCCTCTCATTCCTAGTACCAAGCCCATATTGTCCCTAACCCTTTCTTCAACTCCTTCCCCTACAACCGCTTTTCATTCCCCCTGGACTATTAGATTATCATCTCCCATTATGTACTGAATTACCCATACAATATCCTCATATCCTTTCTCTGTCACTTCATCTCCGGCTTGCGACGTCGGAATGTATACCTAACTATCGTTGTCGGTTCGATTCTGATGAGAACGATCCTGACACTAAATTGTTTACAGTAACTCACTCTCTGCTCTATATTCATAACGAACCCTACTTCCATTATACCATTTTCTGTTGCCGTTGATACTACCCTATACTCTTCCTATCAGAAATCCTTGTCTTCTTTCTGTTTCACTTCGCTGACTTCTACTATATCTAGACTGAGCCTTAGAATTTCCCTTTTTAGATTTTCTAGCTTCCCTATCGTGTTCAAACTATTGACATTGCGCGCCCCGACTCGTAGAACGTTTTCCTTTCGTTCGTTATTCAATCTTTTTATCATGGTCACTTCCCCATTGGCTGTCCTCTCCCGTAGATCCCGAATGGGGGACTATTTATGAATCTTTTGCTGAAGGAGAGATCGTCATGACGTTTTTCAATACTGGTCACCTGTCTGTGTATACTCATTATGTATCTTTAGTTTAGTGGTTTCCATTGCCTTCTGCATCCACATGCCTTTGATCGTTGCTGATTCTTCCGCCTCTTAGTGGCAGTTTCCCAACCCAAGGGCGAGAGAGTGCCCTGAAACTCTATCCTCTCCTCTGTCCTCTATGACGAGACTGATGGCAGATTGAGGGTGACTTCTTATGCCGGAAGTCTTCGGCCGCCATTGCTGAAGATTTTCCTTCAAAATTCAATCGCTGGCGGGCTTCGAACCCGAGATCGAGGACGTTTCCCCTGCAAATGTAAGACGGTACCCCTTGACCACGGGTGCAATCATTTACGAATCCAAGAGCGTTATAAATCTGTCACTCGTCAACACAATGTCCAGTCAGAACATGTCGAGCCCTGGCCACTATGAAGGTCTGTAAATGTTATTCAACCGGCAGACACACAAAATGGAGCCAGTGCATTATGTTCGAGTACACCCGCCACTGGAGCTACGGAGAGGGGATGCTTGCATCTCATTGGCAGCGGCGTAATAGTTCGTGGAAGCGCCCTCGCGCCGCGGCAGCAGCTGTAGGAAAAATTGTTCAAATGGCTCTGAGCACTATGGGACTTAACTTCTGAGGTCATCAGTCCCCTAGAACTTAGAACTACTTAAACCTAACTAATCTAAGGACATCACAACATCCAAGCCCGAGGGAAGATTCGAACCTGCGACCGTAGCGGTCACGCAGTTCCAGACTGTAGCGCCTAGAACCGCTCGGCCACCCCGGCCTGCAAGCTGTAGGAAACGCGGCGAAGTAACTGAGAGTGCGCACCCGAGAGGATAGCTGCCTATTCTGCACCGAGAAGCACTCATATTTTTTTCCATACTCTTATCCTCAGTTTATCTTCACCCGAAGCACCAAGATATAGCGTTCCCACAATCTCAAGCAACTGCCACATAGAGAATCTATCGTTTATTGATTCCTAAGGTAATCACGACGCAGTTTTGTTTTTCCATGTATTTTCCTTCTGGTTATTGACGTTTGGCTCAGCAGTTTATTTCCTCTCTCTCTCTCTCTCTCTCTCTCTCTCTCTCTCTCCCACTCTGGGACGATCCATACCACGTAAGGTATTGGATAGGCCGGGTATATTGCCCACTTCCCTTTATTCTCGCCCTACTGGCAAACATTTAACATTTATTCAAAGATAATTCTTTGGTTTTGTCAGCGAGTTTCGTGGCGGTAATTGCACGCTCCTCTAATATGAAATATTTTGTGTTTTCTCCACGTCTCATTTACGGCAATGCTAGTAAAACCTTATATTTTAACCCTGTTTACGAATTGCCTAGGTTATGTAATTTCGTATTCAATTTCGTGCAATGACGTCCAGTCGGACATAGTGGCCCGTTGCCTGCCGGGTCAAGGTAGCCAAGTCACTACTTTGCTCGAGCATATACACTGAGATGAAAAAAGTCATGGTGTACCTGTATGTTCATATACAGATGGCGGTAGCATCGCCAGCACAAGGTATAAAACGGGCATTTCATTGGCACCACTGTCATCTGAACCCAAATGATTCAAGTGTAATTATGGCCGCAAGACGGAAATTAACAGAATTTGAACGCGGAACAGTAACATGGGACATTTCATTTCAGAAATCGTTAGGGAGATCCCAGTGTGGAGACCGTACCGAGAATACCAACCTTCAAGCTTTACCTCTCACCACTGACAACGCAATGGCCGACCGTCTGCGCTTAACAACCGACGGCAACGGCATTTGCAAAGAATTGTCATTGCTAAAAGACTAGCAATACTGCTTGAATTCGCGACAGAAATCAATGTGGAAGTACGACGAACGTAATCTGTTAGGAGAGTGCGGCGAAATTTCCAGTTAATGGGCTATGACAGCAGATGATCGACGAGAGGGCCTTAGCTTACAACACGACATCGTCTGCAGTGCCTCTCCTTGGCTCGTGATCATATCGGTTACACCCTAGACGACTGGGAAACATTAGCCTGGTCAGATGAGTTCCGATTTCAGTTGTTTTTCGAGTGTGGCGCAGACCCCATGAAGCCATGGACTTAAGTTGTCAGTGAGGCATTGTGCCAGCTGGTGGGGGCTCTATAATGGTGTGGGCTGTGTTTATATGATACAGACTGGGTAGTCTGATCCAACTGAACCCATTGTTGACTTGAAATGGTTATGTCTGGCTACTTGTTCCCAAACAACAGTGGAATTTTTATAGATGACAACGCGCCTTGTCCTCGGCCCTCAATTGTTCGCGTTTGGTTTGAAGAACATTCTGGACAATTCGAGCGAGTGATTTGGCCACACAGATCGCCCGACACGAATCCCATCGAACGTTTGTGGGACATAATCGAGAGGTCAGTTCGTCCACAAAATCCTGCACCGGCAACACTTTTGTAATTATGGACGGCCGTAGGCACCAGGGCTCGTTATTTCTGCATGGGGATTCCAACGAATTGCTGAGTCTATGTCATGTGGAGTTTATGCACTATGCAGAACAAATGGAGATCCGGCACCGTATTAGGAGGCATCCCATGACGATGTCACTTCAGTGTACTTCGTAGTGTACTTACGTTTTGTTTCAAGACAATGTAATTTATAATAAGAGTCGTTCATAAAAGGGTTGGATCTGTAAATCGTTGACAGTTCGAACGTACAGCGAATGGTGGTACCCCTTAGGGAAATGGCAGCAAGGGGACAGAAAAGGACACTAGGTGCACTCAGCGTACATGCCTGGGAGCTTCAATCGACGTATTGAAGAGGCTATCCCATCAGGCATTAAGGGAACACCGTGTAACCAGCTGCAGATTGTGGCAGAAGTTGGAACAAGTTATGCCTATAATCTGGGCTCTGAGTTCAAATTTGGGTCACTCCGGCGCCTGGCAGAGGAGGTTAACGGACCAGCTTTGCGCATGGAGTTTCAACGAAGCTCACAACTTTTTAACATTATCGCCAGAACTGATCGTGGCCCTGTGGTTCTGAGTGGAGTGGAAGGATTGAACCAAAGACTTCGAAGGTTCTGTGACAAGTTAGGCAGGGACTTCGTGGACTTGCACCATATGGCTGAGAATAGTAGGATCCTCCTAAAAGGGTCAGGTGTGGACTACAGATCAGAGGCTGCTACTCAGATAGCTGACTATGTGTGGGTTGCAAACACAGTTTTTTTTTAGATTAGGCGACTCTCCATTCAATCCAGACACCTACAGCTGTAGGAAACCCAGAAGTGTCGAAAGAAATGGCTCCAACAGCTGAAAGTATTAAAATCCTAATGGTAAACTGCAGAAGCATTTCCAAGAGAGTGCCAGAGTTTGAAACGCCCGTAGAAAACAATG
The DNA here is from genome assembly GCF_021461395.2 of Schistocerca americana. NCBI lineage: Eukaryota > Metazoa > Arthropoda > Insecta > Orthoptera > Acrididae > Schistocerca > Schistocerca americana. The sequence continues at coordinate 1,042,045,199 of NC_060119.1, forward strand.
GAGATCACAGAATACTAGGTACAGAAACCTGGTATAAACCTGAAATTCATAGCAGTGAAATTTTTGCGGAAAATTTAAGTATATGTCGAAAGAATAGGCAAACTGGAAATGAAGGTGGCGTATTTGTCGCAATACACAAGAAACTCAAGTCCACCGAGATATCAACTGTAGCTGCATGTGAGATTTGTTGGCCAAGACTCAGATGAAAGAGGGGGGGGGGGGCATAGAATGATAATTGGATCCGTCTGTTGCCTACCAGACTCATCTCCTGATATATCCGAAAACTTTGGAGAACACATCAGTTCACTTGTACGTAAGTTCTCCAATCTTAATGTAATCATCGGTAAAGACTTTAGTCATCCAACAATTAACTGGGAAAATTACAGTTTTGTTAGTGGCAGGTGTGATTAGACACCCTGTGAAACATTTCTAAATGCCTTCTCTGAAAACTATCTGTAACGGATAGTTAGCAATCCCACGCACGATGGAAATATTTTGGATCTAATGGCAACAAATAGACCTGACCTCTTTGAGGATGTCCACATCAAACTGGTATCAGTGACAATGACGCAGTTGTAGCAACAATGATTACCAAGTACAAAGCATAACTAAAACAAGCAGGAAGGTGTATGTGTCCAGTAAACTAGATGAGAAATCGGTTGTCTGATATCTCAATGAGGAACTTGAAATGTTCAGCACAGGGCAGGAGCATGTTGAGAGCTCAAGTTTCAAGGAATAGTTGACCATGCACTGGGCTGATATGTATCCATCAGAACAGTTCATTTTGCGAGAGAACCTCCATGGTATATAGTCACTAAAAATCTTCTAAAGAAACACAGATTACTGCATAATAGGTTTAAAACAAAGCGTAGACATGCTGAATGTTTTGTGTCCTCAATGACACTTTAAAGTCTTGTACTAGGGGAAGCAAGGAGAGGATGTAGTTTGGTGGCCAGTATCCTCTTTCTGTAACACAACTGCACACGTGTATTAACATGGTTCTTTATTTATCAGAACAGAAAGCTACTTGTCTTTAAACAGGTTGTTATGGTAAAAGCTCTTCCGTAATAGTCCACGTTAGCCTCACTGCTGATGAACTGCAAGTCCCACTATGTACACAACCCTGGTCGCTAAGCAGTGACTGACTCTCAGCCAGAGACTGTGACTTTGACTGACTGCGACAGCAATTCCGACTGCGACTGGGCTGTCTGCCTGTGACTTACTGGGCCCTCTTCTCCGTCTATACACTGACGGTCGAGAGGGCATTAGCAGGGCATTTCTTGCAAGTGTGTCTTTGGCCTCTGTACTGATAGGTGCCCTTGCTCCAGCGTCAATTGTCGATATTCTCCAAACCTCTTTACCGACTTGTATGCTAGAGACAGGGCAGGGGCGAGAGCGCATCGTCCATCCGCTCCTCTTGGGGTGCCCTAGTGGCACCAGCTGATGCTGCAAAGGCCGAGCAGTCCCGTGAGGCCGTGAATCTGGGGGAAGAAATTCTGGGGGAAGAAAATCAGCAGAATCACGGGACAAATAACGTGCACGAAGTTGGCTCTGGTGGCGGTGCTGAAAATCATCTGGACCTGCAATCAAATACATAGAAGAGCCAACGCGTTCCTGGATCGTGTATCTTTCTCAGCTCCCACGGTTGCCATAAGCCCTGAAAAGAATGAGATCGCATGACGCAAAGCGATACTTGGAAACCATTGGTGGCGCCGGATGCTGCGGTGGGTGTAGCAAGTGTAGCAGTGTCAGATGGCGGCGACCATGCAGAAGTTCCGCCGATGATGGTCCGTCTCGTGGGTGGGGGCGGTAGGAGGCGAGGAAGAGTTGCGGCGCCTGTTCCCATATTCTTCTATCTGGGACACTGAATATTATTGCGTCCCTTATCATTAACCCACTGTAAAAATTGACACAACTACACTTAAATTTACAGTTCCTAGTCATGTCCATTAATTCTGTGTACCACTAGTGGTATGTCTGTTCTGGCTTCTTCTATAAGCTGAAAACTGATATCTGGCTGCAGCTACTTCGATTTGCTGGTTCTAATGTTGAGTTAATGCAGTGATTACTTGGTCATAACTGAGTTCGTTGGGCAGCTACTTCGATTTGCTGGTCCTAATATTGAGTTAATGCAGTGATCACTTGGTCATAACTGAGTTTGTTGGGAGATGCTGTTGGGAATACTTTTTTGTAATATACTGAACAGTAGGGACACCGGAATTGAAAGTAATTATTGTAGCTTCACAGTACCTTGAACATGATGAACTTGACGATGTGCTTGGAGCTGTCAGGTACTCGAGCCGTTCCCCCTTCGTGCGCTTAATTGTCAGAACGGTGGTATGCTGGTTCGTGGCACTTGGGTTGCTCACGTGGTATACACAACTTGTGCAGCCAGTAGTTGTTGTACTATCATCAGCAAGATAGCAGTTTGTTGGTTCTGAAACTGAAAAATTTGTGTTTACACAAATATATTATTGCAAAAAAGCAAGCAAAGCATCTGAAAAGAGAAATTTGATTAGTTCTGTGGCTCCAGTCCAGGAATACATGCAAGAGCACAACAGGACAAGTTAGCAAAATGATCACCCCAGCAAGCTATAACGCAAAAGAAGAAAGCAAAACAGCCTGCCAAGTTGCTGATCTTCGATGTACACTGTTGAATTATCCTCATCTCCACTTTTGTGTCATCGTTGACGCTGCAGCGTCTTGTACCAGGGGAAGCAAGGAGACGGTATTGCTTGGTGGCCAGTATCCTCTTCCTATAACACATCTGCACACATGCATTAACACAGTTCTTTATTTATCAGAACAGAGAGATAGTTAACTTTAAGCAAGTTGTTGTGGCACAAGCTCTTCTGTAATAGTCCACATTAGCCTCACTGTTGATGAAGTAAAAGTTCTGCTATGTATACTATTTTGGTCGCTAGGTACTGACTGACTCTGAGCAGGAGACTGTGACTCTGACTGCGACAGCAGCTCCGACTGCGGCTGAGCTGACTGTGAGTGGCTGGGCGCTCCAGTCCGCAGCGGTGATCCGAATACTGGTGGTCGAGAGTGCCTTGGCGGCGCTTTACTTGCTACTCTGTCTTTGGCCCCTCTCCTGATAGGTGCGCTTGCTCCAGTGCCTAATATGGATCTTCTTACAACCCCTTTGTTGACCAGTGTGCTGGCGACAGCTTCCACCAGCACAGAATGGAATGTGTCTGTCTGTCAAGAGAACAGTGCGCGATGCCTTCAATGACTATCATAGCAGAATATTGTCAAATGTTATTTCCGAAACCCAAACAGATGATGGTCTTATGTAAAGACTGTTAGTGGCATCTGATAGTGTCCAGTCGCTAGTGATTGAGGCAGGAACTGAAACTGCGGGTACCAATGCAAATGCTGATACGCCTAACTCTGTTTTCAAATGTTCCTTTTGACATGTGATCACAGGGCACGTGGCTGTGGGAGTAGGAGGACCAGACCTATTTAAGGATACATAAAGACAATACTCTTTTTACCTTATTTATTTACCACAACTTAATTGCACAATAGCACACTGATATCAGCATAAGACTTTCAGACTACAACGGCTGGTTCTTAGCTTGTAAAGTTTATTTAAAAAAATGTAACACTAAAATTAAAAAGCTAAACTGATAATATATTGAATTTATAGTTTGGACCCATCAGTGATTAGTCTTTGAAATGCAACACACAATAATTAAAAGCATAAATTCTTAATGAAAATAGAATATTTATATATGAATATCTCAAAGTAAAACAAAATTACTCTTGTAACGTGAACAAACAAGGGCGGCTAGTGAAATTGTACCTCAACTGAATTTAAACTGCAGCCTCAATAAATCACAATTCCATACAAAATTATCGTGACAAGGAAGCTACCATTCCCTTGCAAAGGGGACTTAAAGCGTGACACAATTACACAGCATTTAAACCAATTTCTCTTAGAGAATAATAGAAAAACCAGAGAGCAATTTTAGTTTATCTATTCTGCAGCATAAGAGGTCCAGTAGCATCAGTACCACCTACTTCCTCTTACTTAAAGCAATATGATTTACAACGAAAAGTTTTTCTTAAGGAAGGCGTTTTATCATCAACATTGTGTTGTAGCACTACTCATCTTTATAAAGGAAAACCCAGGAGAATTGCCCCAATTTAATCCTCATGCCACTGAAAAGATGAACGGAATAAGAATTAGTGTCAGCAGTATTGAGAAACAGCTGAAATCGTGAAAGCTGAACAAAGCTCCAGGGCCTGAATCTCTGGCTGAGTTATACCCTCTTCTAAGTATAATCTATTGTAGACCCATTGTAGAAAATACCATTCCCAGTTCTTGGAAAAAAGCGCAGGTGACACCTGTCTACAAGAAGGGTAGTAGTAGTCATCCACAAAACTTCCGTCCTATATCCTTGACGTCGATTGGTTGTCGAATCGTAGAACACACTCCAAGCTCAAGCATAAGTGAAGTACGTTAAACAGGCTGACCTCCTCAATGCCAACCAGCATGGAATCCAGAATTATCTATCATCTGAAACCCGAAACGCAGCTCGCACTTTTCTCACATGATACACTGAAAGCTTTGGATCAAGACAGTGTGGTAGACGTAATATTTCTTGATTTCTGGAAAGCAGTTGTCTCAGAACACACCTACGCTTGTTGTGAAAAATACATTCATATGAGGTATCAAGTGGAATTTGTGGCTGTATTGAGGACTTTTTGGTAGGGAGGACGCAGCATATTATTCTGGATGGAGAGTCATCATCAGATTTAGAAGTAACTTCAGGTGTGCCCCAGAGAAGTGTGTTGGGACCCTTGCTGTTCGTGTTGTATATTAATGACCTTGCATACAATATTAATAATAGCCTCAAACTTTTTGCAGATGATGCTTTTATCTGTACTGAAGTACTACCTGAAAGAAGCTGCATAAATATACAGTCAGCTCTTGATAAGTATTCAAAATCGTGCAAAGATTGGCAACTTGCTTTAAATGCTCTAAAACATAAAACTATGAACTTTACAACATGATTAAAATGTACTATTCTATATAATTTCAATGAGTCACAGCTCGAATCAGCCAACTCAAACAAATCTTTGGGTGTAACATTTTGCGGGGATATGAATCGGAATGATCATGCAGGCTCAGTCGCTTGTAAAGTGGGTAGTAGACTTCGGTTTGTTAGTAGAATAGTGGGGAAGTGCGATGTCTACAAAGGAGATTGCTTACAAATTACTTGTGCGAGCGGTTGTAGAATATTGCTCAAGTGTGTGAACCCTTATCAGATACGACTAAAAGAGAATATGGAACGTATGCAGAGAAGGGCAGCACGAATGGCGACAGGTTTGTTTGATCGTTGGAGAGTGTCACAGATATACTGAAAGAACTGATCTGGAAGACTATTGAAGAAAGACGTAAGCTATCCTCAGAAATCTGTTAACAAAGTTTAAAGAGCCGGCTTTAAATGATGACTCTGTGAATATACTACAATCCGCAATGTATCGCTCACATGGCCATCGTTAGCATCAGGTTAGAATAATCACTGCACGCACAGAGGCATTCAAACAATTGTTCTTCCCGCGCTCCATACGTGAATGGAACGGCAAAAAACCTTAACAACTGTCACAGTGGGACGCACACTCTGCCAAGTACCTCACCGTGATTTGCAGGGTATAGATTATATATAGAAAAGAAGTGTACTAAAGACTTTAGTGTATTAAAAACTTGGTGAAAAGCTGTAGTCTCATATTACAGTTGCATGTTAAGATACCGTAAAATTACCTAAGAAAATCACAACAACAATCATTGGACTCCCAAGCTACGTAACAAGCGTTGCATGCTAGAAGGGGGGAAAAGAAGCCATTTGCTATAGCAACCAAACTGTACAGTACTTGACGAAACCCAGTTAAACTGTACGGTTCTTAAAGAAACCGGGATGCTACTGGAAACAAGCAGATTGTTAGAAACTTCAGGTGTGTATTCAACAGAGAGCAAGTGGATGAAATCCGTAACCACGATTTTGTTATGCAACGAAGATATTACGCCATATCAGTAAGTGACTTACAATACTTGGTATTCCAACTTACTAAGAGGAATAACTACCTCACCCATTCATCAGAAAGAGGGAAATATGGCAGGCAAGGATTGGGTGACACAGTTTAGGAATAGACGTCAAAACACACGTCGTGGAAAACCAGTTTCCTCTTCATCTGTCAAGTGGACCATCACAACTGTTTATCATGGATTTTGATGACTCTTAAATATATTGTAGACGGATCTGTCCTAAGTACCTGGCCAGCGGCTTTCCCTGCAAAGGTCCCTATTTTCCGAGATAATCCATGTTGATTTTTTACGATTACCACCTATAACCGCTATGTTTTACCTGTTTCGACGAAACGAAAGTAGCGCAGCGGATTAGTTTCTCGGCTTTAGTGCTGACGGTTCAGCTACAGATATTACCTGTATGGTTCTCTTTTTCGCGTTCCTAGTACATAATATAATCAAATAGTATACGGCGCGCATAATTATTTCGTTGTAGTAATTTCATTAACGTATCAATAATTATGTATTCCGTTTTTGATCGTAATTTTGGTTTTTCAGTCATCAGCTTTCTGACTGGTTGGTGCGGCCCGCCACGAATTCCTCCCCTCTGACAAACTTTTCGTTTCAGAGTGGCAATTGCAACCTACATCCTCAATTATTTGCTGGATGTAGCCCAATCCGTGGCTTCCTCTATATTTTTTACGCTCTACAGTGCCTTCTAATACCATGGAAGTTATTTCCTAATGTCAAAACAGATGTCAATCATCTTGCCCCTTCTTCTTCTCAGTGTTTTCCATACATCCATCCTTTTGCTCGCCGGTTCTACGGAGAACCTCCTCATTACTTATCTCACCAGTCCACCTAATTTTCAACATTCATCTGTAGCACCACATTTTAAATGCTTCTAACATCCTCTGTTCCGGTTTTCCCACAGTCCATGTTTCACTAAAATACAGTGCTGTACTCCAAAAGTACACTCTCAGAAATTTCTTCCTCAAATTTCGACATATGTTTGACACTAGTAGATTTCTCTTGGCCAGGAATGCTTTCAAGTGCTAGTCTGCTTTTAATGTGCTCCTTGCTCCGTCCGTCATGTTTTATTTTGCTGACTAGCTGGTAGAATTCCTTAGATTCATTCACTTCGTGATTTCAATCCTGATGTTAAGTTTCTCTCTATTGTCATATCTGCTACTTCTCAATGCTTTCGTCTTTCTTTGATTTGCTCTCAGTTCATTTTCTGTACTCAGTAGACTAATCATTACATTCAACAGCCCCTGTAATTCCTCTGACTTTTCGCTGAGGATGGCAGTCATCTGTGCGTCTTGACATTGATATCGTTTCACCTTGAATTTTAATCCCACTCTTGAACATTTCTTTTATTTTCGTCATTGATTCATCGACTTGTAGATTGAACAGTAGAGGCAAAAGAGTACGTCCCTGTCTTACACCCTTTTTAATCGGTGCACTTCGTTCTTGGTCGTCCACTCTTATTGTGTCCTCTTGGTTCTTGTTCATGTTGTATATTACCCTTCTTTCCCTCTAGCTTACCCCTATTATTCTCAGGATTTCGGACATCTTCCACTACTTTACAATGGTTTGATTTTTGAGGCGAGCAGACTGATCAGACACTATACCATCAAATCTTTGTAGATGAAAGAAGAACGAACACCTCCACCTAAAAAACTGTCTCACCCAAACCTACACCACTTTGCCAACCCTGTAGCAGATTAAAATTTCCACGAAAAAAATTCAAAATGCTGCTAGCTTGCTAAAGATTAATTGAGAAACCGCTTCGAGGAAAGATTTGATAAAAAAAACTTTCTTTGATTGTGAATCTGTTTAATGCACCTGCTTTCATATAAATGATCAAATTCGCGAGGTTCACATCGAAATTGATCGAAGAAAGAACAGTCTTTGTGAATTCAAGCGAACTATGTTTTTCGGCATGGCTTGCGAAAACTCCGTGAACCAGCAAGCAGTAGCCTCCCATTAAACGTGCATGATGCACTATGAATCTGTGTGTCGGTTGCTTCTGCGAAAAATACCATCCGAAATTCAGTTCCATCACTGCAAGTGATCCCAAGTGAGACGATTCTGTAGTATACTGTCTGAACTGAAAACACATTTGAAGAAAGTTTGCTGTAATAGTCGAGTCATCAACGAAATTTCTACGGCGAAAATTACTATTTTTGAAAGATTTTTCGTTAAATATAGTTTTTCTTGTTATTATGTACGATGAAATTGAAAAATGAAGTACAGAGGTTGGACCTGAACCCGTACCAGCAGCGTGATATTCGCGAAATTTAGACGCTGTGTTACCTTTGCTTGGTCATACCGTCTCTCGCGTTACACGTATAGAAGATACGCATAAAACCTCGATTTTCTCGGAACCTAGAGACTGCCATATGAAAAGCTCTTAGCCAGGTACTCAGAACAGGTCAAAATTCACAAGACTCCTCAGAATCCGTGGTTAACACGTCTGTTGGTCCATTGTGTCTTATTTTTCCTATTCTCTGTCTCTGGCCACTTTGTCACACCTAGTGGTTTCACTTTAGGTAGCTTATCTACTACAAAATGAATACTCGAATAATAATTGAGTTGTTTTATAGTTACAAAATGTATATATTTTATACAAATATATTTCATATACTCATCTATCACGTGATGTCACTTTACCCAACTTTCTACTACTCAAAGAATTTCATATCAGACGTACTTCCCTCGATTGGCTTGCGAACTGTAGATGTAAAATGCCTCAGGTGATGAAAATATTAGTGACATTATTTCATTAGAATCTCAAGGCAGAAGTGATCCATTCTGCAGGTGGTACAGGAACCGCTGTCAAGCCAAGTAAACATCAACAGAAAACTGTTTTGGCTCAAATGGCTCTGAGCACTAACTTCTGTGGTCATCAGTACCCTAGAACATAGAACTACTTAGACCCAACGAACCTAAGGACATAACACACATCCATGCCCGAGGCAGGATTCGAACCTGCGACCGTAGCGGTCACGCGGTTCCAGACTGAAGCGCCTAGAACCGCACGGCCACACCGACCGGCCAATTGTTTTGGTTCAGAATTATTAATTAGTCTTGCGCAAACTTGATACCTTCAAACTTTGGAAGAACACATCTCATTGTGTTTTGTACTGTCAAAATATTCCGTCTTCAATTACCACACAGAACGAATAAGGAATAATAAATAAAGCGGGAAATTGTTTGACGAGTATACTGATGACAACTTCAACAAAAAGGGAAGTTTTGAGCAAACCCGCTTATGCTCTTAGGTTCAGTTACATTTGCTTCAGCAAGTTGTCAACATATAGAAATTTTTACATATCGTCGTTCGGTGATATCATATGGAACAATATTTTGGAGCTATTTTTCACATATATAAAATTATGTATCTGATATAACTAACATCCAATTTGAAAGAAGTACTGTTAACATTTAATTCAAATTCCAAAACCGCAGATGAGTTGCGGATAGGCCCCTAACACCTCTTCAGTCATGCTATAGATAAATAATTGTTAGCTAAAGTAATTAAAGAGGGAAGAACTTCCTATGGCTATAGATAGATATCCTATTGATAAACAATTATTAAAAAGGGTAGAGAACTTCCTATGGCTTAGGAGCGAGATTTAGAGAGAATAGAAATTGTGTCGCTATAGCCATGCAAGAAAGTTTAGGAACATCGATAAAAAGAAACTAATGTCACCTATGCAACTGTAAGAAGAGCTATGTGCCGTACGTTCAGTGATTTGTATAGCCAACCATTGCGAAAGAAGTTAGTAAGATACTAAGAAATTATGATACGCTGATAAGTTAATAAACGGATCCAAGGTTTCCAACCAGCCTCTTACGATGAATCTGGCTCAGAAAGTGAAGACAGTGTAGAGAAAGCCGAAATATTAAATTTCGTTTTATGGCCTACGAAGGCAGTTGTTTTTCTTTTCATTCTGCCATAGGCCATAAATAAAAGACAAGTGCATGTAAAAAAGGATTTACTTATGGTTTCCTTTCGACATAATCACTGTAACGATTGCTGCATTTGTCGTACTTGTGGAGAAACTTTCAAATACTGTTTTAATAAAATGTTAGCGTCAATGAGTGAAATGAGTCTTAACGCTGTCTTGGAGTTCCTCGTTAGTTTGGAAGCGCTGACCGCCAAGGCACTTATTCAGTGCAGGGAAGAGATGAAGAACCTACGACTTTGTCTAACCACTTCGTGAACTCGTTGAATATGGTCAGCTGGAGCAACAGCCTTGAGTCTTTTGACATCCTTCATCACTCACGTACGTTCGGCTAGTTTTCTGCAAGCAAAAGCGAATAGTGCTGTGGAAATTCACCGAAGAATAAGCTGGGTGTATCGAGAAAGTTTTATAAGCTATGGTGTTGTTTGTGAATGGAGTCCACAATTTAACGAAGGCCTAACTGATGCATTATGAAAGGAGAAAACGGAAGAAGTCCGTCGCTACAGAATTCCTGGTTCAACGAGGTGACAAAGTTGTTGGCAAAAACCGTAGGTTTGCCGTCCTTTCCCTGCTCTGGAGAAGGGGGAGGGGGGGGGGGGGTGCAACTTATTTCATTTTCTCTACAGCTCGTTTTTTTTGTGCCTGTAATGACGTATAATTATTTTTGTGAACAGTTCTGCAGTTCTCCCTTCTAAGTGCCCATAAATGTTTCATTCTGTAGAAAATATTTAGAGTTACAATTCGGACCGACACATGAGCACGGATCCCTGTCCGTCGCGGGGAGTGCGTTACTAGTTGTGCTGCTGTAGAAACGTTATCGAAAGACACAAACTTTCAAGTTATCATTTGTTTCTTTGTATACCTTTCTATTTTCACAGAGGCTCTTCTGCCATGCTGCGGGCCTAGTATATCTAGGAGAATGGTTTCAGTGGAAAGTTCTAAGTCAGGCTTTTGCTTATGCACTGATGCAGAAAACGGAAATCCTAGGAGTATGTCGATGCACTATATTTTATTCATGCTGAATTTCTATAAATTTGTGGCGAACCAAAAAAGTGTTATGAGGTGGTGTAGTTTTATAGTAATATGCGAAAAAAGTAAATTTGTAATCTAACAGATAAATATAATATCGAAAATATAAAAATAAATAACTTTAGCATACAGCGTTTGTTTCAAATTATTTTTTCTGTCATGAATATTGATATTTTATACACAGTAGTGAAGTTCAGGGGGCATGATGGTACTGATGCAACTGGTTGTTCTGTTTTATAAACGTTCCTATAAGGCGGTTCGTCAACGGAAGACGAAAACGCTGGGCATTGTCGCCCAGCATACACGAAGATGGAACTTCATCACTTAAGTGGTTCGTGACTGCGGACTATCTCATATCCGAATTCAAACGAGATGGACCTGCCTCATCAGTTAAATAGTACGCCCCATGCGAATTCTTACGTCACTGCGACGGGTGCCCACTCACAATAATTACTTTTATCATTCTGAAAAGAACGGTCTTGAAACTTGGGTAGCATAGTGCAGAGAGAACCTCACCAAAATTCTTTTTAGCTTAATTTAACAATAAGGATGAGCGAAATCTCGCAAGCAGCACACCATGACACCTCGTCATATCTTAAAACATTGCGAGATTACATATATACTTAATTTTCTTCATGTGTTGTACCACATCCGTATATTTGTTAGAAGATATTTTAAAAGGTTCCACCTCGGCTATTGTTGGTAAGTATTCGCTTTATTACGTCCTGCGCGATAGGCTAATTTCGATCTTACACGCCATATTCAGGTGCACTCAGTAAGCATTCTGATGTTAATTATGACGCCTGCACATTGTTTGCTCCCTCTCGGATCTGCTACGTCTACATCTACATGGTTACTCCGCAATTCACACTTAAGTGCCTGGCAGTTGTGAAATTGGCTAATATTGCAACACATTGACACCCTCTGCACTTGAAAATGGCTAAGGCCAAAACCACCCAATCGTGTAAAGCATAATAAATTGAATACTCGTGAAAAACAGCTAAGGTGGAAACTTTTCAAACGTCTTTTAACGTATAATTTTCGAAAATAATTCCTGTGAGCATTTTCTGTTTTATATAGAGAATGTACAACAAGTGCAATATATACTTTTATGTATATGGTGTCTGTTCTTATAGTACATAGTATATAACATATAGTTCTGGCAATACCGGCCATGACCTTCCTCTTCCCTGCGGATGCACACATATTACCCGATCTCTTACGGGACTTGGTAAGAATGTCTTCCACGAGTGACGAGAATGTTGGGTAGGGACACTACAAATGTAGTGTGTGGACATATTTGGTCAGAATGTGGGTCTGGCGGGAGGCACACATATTACCCAATCTCTTACGTGACTTGGTAAGAATGTCTTCCACGAGGGATGAGAATGTTGGGTAGGGACACTACGAATATAGTATGTGGATATATATGGTCAGAATGTGGGTCTCGCGGGAGGCGTGCGTGAGATAGTCCCTGCAGTCATCCTATTCTCTGTGCCCTCGGTGGCTAAGATGGATAGAGAGCCTGCCATGTAAGCAGGAGATCCTGGGTTCGATTCCCACTCGCGACGCACATTTTCACCTGTCCCCGTTGATATATATGAACGCCTGTCAGCAGCTGAAGATATTAATATATAATTCTAATTCCGAACAAGAGGAATGGTCAAAAAAATAATCTATAAATACAACACGAAATTTCCGCCATTAGAGTTACATACGTGAATATGATGGGATAAAATAAGGGTTGCCGTATCTCATCTCAGTACACTTATTCATGCTGTCAAGTAACATTAATTAAGGCAAGTATTCCTGTGAACCAAAATCTTACAGAGATTTAAGCCAGACTTGTTTTCTGCGCTGGTGACTTTATTGCATTCGTTTTTTTTTTTTTTTTTTTTTTTTTTTTTTTTTTTTTTTTTTTTTTTTTTTTTTTTTTTTTAATGATGCTCCCGCCTGTAATAATTTGCTCCCAGTACAGCAGTATTGTCTCATAATGAATATATGCCACTGAAGTTTTCATCAAGATCCATGCAAGTGCTGTACTAGATCCAGTTTACATTTTGTGAAGGAGTTTTATAAGAATCTCACTTACACAAACAGTGAACTAGTTGAGAGTTCTGTTTTGTAACACACGTGCTTATCCACGACAACCAAATGAAAAGTGAACTTACTTTACGTGCACCTGATAATATGGACAGCCACAACCGCAGTAGCTCATCAAGATGGGTGTAATGTAATGGCAACGATAGATGATCTCACAGTAACTAAAAAAAAAAAAAAAATAGACGGACACGACACTGCAGTGTCCGTGTTGTTAAGAAGAACGACATAATGTTTCTTCTCCGAAGACACATATAATTTTCCGCAGGCCTTGTCAATTTCTCCTCCAATACCGTGGCTTTCAACATTAGTACAATTTCTTCTTTCGTTCATTCTGATTTGGTAAGTTTGTAGATACAAATTTGTAAAGATATAAACACAGAATAAAAAGATAAATTTAGGGAAATATTTGAGCTTTAAAGTACAGTAACGTGATAAACGAGTGAACAAGGTAAATTAACGGGACGTATTTAACAGTTAGTGAAATAGACGCGATGAATGTATGGTCATGCCCAGACATAAAAAATAATTAATAAACGTATAAATGACCGAATGATTCGGAGGAAGGAGCACACAATTGTTGTTGTTGTGGTCTTCAGTCCTGAGACTGGTTTGATGCAGCTCTCCATGCTACCCTATCCTGTGCAAGCTTCTTCATCTCCCAGTACTTACTGCAACCTACATCCTTCTGAATCTGCTTTGGTCTCCCTCTACGATTTTTACCCTCCATGCTGCCCTCCAAAGCTAAATTTGTGATCCCTTGATGCCTCAGAACATGTCCTACTAACCAGTCCCTTCTTTTTGTCAAGTTATGCCACAAACTCCTCTTCTCCCCAATTCTATTCAATACTTCATCATTAGTTATGTGATCTACCCATCTAATCTTCAGCATTCTTCTGTAGCACCACATTTCGAAAGCTTCTATTCTCTTCTTGTCCAAACTATTTATCGCCCATGTTTCACTTCCATACATGGCTACACTCCATACAAATACTTTCAGAAACGACTCCCTTACACTTAACTCTATACTCGATGTTAACAAATTCCTCTTCTTCAGAAACGCTTTCCTGCCATTGCCAGTCTACATTTTATATCTTCTCTACTTCGACCATCATCAGTTATTTTGCTCCCCAAGTTGCAAAACTCCTTTAATACTTTAAGTGTCTCATTTCCTAATCTGATTCCCTCAGCATCACCCCACTTAATTCGACTACATTCCATGATCCTCGTTTTGCTTTTGTTGATGTTCATCTTATATCCTCCTTTCAAGACACTGTCCATTCCGTTCAACTGCTCTTCCAAGTCCTTTGCTGTCTCTGACAGAATTACAATGTCATCAGCGAACCTCAAAGTTTTTATTTCTTCTCCATGGATTTTAATACCTACTTCGAATTTTTCTTTTGTTTCCTTTACTGCTCGCTCAATATACAGATTGAATAACATCGGGGACAGGCTACAACCCTGTCTCAATCCCTTCCCAACCACTGCGTCCCTTTCATGCCCCTCGACTCTTATAACTGCCATCTGGTTTCTGTACAAATTGTAAATATCCTTTCGCTTCCTGTATTTTACCCCTTCCACCTTTAGAATTTGAAAGTGAATATTCCAGTCAACATTGTCAAAAGCTTTCTCCAAGACTACAAATGCTAGAAACGTAGGTTTGCCTTTCCTTAATCTTTCTTCTAAGATAAGTCGTAAGGTCAGTATTGCCTCAAGTGTTCCAATATTTCTACGGAACCCAAACTGATCTTCCCCGAGGTCGGCTTCTACCAGTTTTTCCATTCGTCTGTAAAGAATTCGTGTTAGTATTTTGCAGCCGTGCTTTATTAAACTGATAGTTCGGTAATTTTCACACCTGTCAACGCCTGCTTTATTTGGGATTGGAATTATTATATTCTTCTTGAAGTCTGAGGGTATTTCGCCTGTCTCATACATCTTGCTCACCAGATGGTAGAGTTTTGTCAGGACTGGCTCTCCCAACACAATATAATTTCCATTACTACCAGGACCACGATAACTGTGTAGTCATCTGGTTGATAATAGCGTTGCCATTTCCACTACACCTGAGCGATAAAAATGCCTTGGTAAACAGACAGTCAGCAGTGTAACTAATAAAACTAGGCTTAGCTTTTTGATCGTATTTCTTTGTTCTATCATCAAAATGAAGGCTAATCCGGGAACCAATAGCATACAGCATGTAAGGACTGTAGTAGGGAAAGGCATAGGTCTACTCTAGTTCGCTAGGAGAATGTTTGGAAAGTGTGGGTCATCTGTGAAGGAGAGTGCGCATATGACATTAAAACATTCTTGAGAATTGCTCGAGTTTTTGAGGTCCGCACCAGCTTTGATCAAAGGAAGACAACGAAGCAATTCACAGGCACACTGCTGGATTTGTTAACGGTAGGTTCGAGCAACACGCATGTATTACGGAGATGCTACGGGAAGTAAAATCCCTGGAGCGATAGCGACTTCGTTTTCGAGGAACGCTATTGAGAAAATTGAGATAATATGCATTTGAAGCTGACTGCAGAAGGATTCAACTTCTGTCAACGAACATTTCACGTAAGGGCCATGAAGATAAGATACGAGAAATTAGAACACATGCGGAAGCTTTTAGACAGTCGTTTTTACCTCACTCTACTTGCGAATGGAAAGTAAAAGAAAATTACTATCAGTGGTAAAAGGTACGCTCCTACGTATGGCGACTTTCGGAGTACATATGTAGATGTAGAAAATACCCGGTGTGTGGACCGTACGTCATATCCTGAATACGTATGCATCGGCATTGCAGCGCGCAACCTTCGAGCAGCGTAATAGCAGTGTAATAACCAGCTTGCTATAAAGTAGCAATCATGGGACGCGTAGCAGCGAGGGCTGAGGTTCAGAAACCGTACGTGTGAGGTGTTACCGCGCTGCAATCAGAGGAATCTGGAGGCAACACTAACGACCACTGTTATGACGCTGGTGGTAATACCTCCATGATTCAGCAAGAAATGCGCAAAAACTCCCGTTCCCACAACAAAACAATGTAATACACGATATCACTGTTTTCTTACCTTGCTTCCTGGTTCTCGGTCTCTCCCATGGAAGTTTCCAGTAACGCTCGACGCATTGCGGAGAGTTGAGAGCGGCTACGACGTAGACCCGGGTCACAGTGCCCGTTAGAAGTGTACCTATTGCTGCTCACTCTCCCGTCTACGGCTTCACTTACGCTGTCACACGTAGCTAGGGTGTTAACTGGATATCGTCAAAAACTAGCCTCGAATTATTTCAGTCAATAGCACTGTCACTGGAAACGAAAGAATAAGTAGCTTTGTCAAATGTTTTGCAGTTGGTCGATCCTCCTTTGCTTAGGAAATTATCTTACGTTTCAAAGTGGGACTGAGAACTTTTTGTGACTATTCCTCGCCATACGCCTTTGGTAGCTAACCAATACAGATTCACGTTACGATATTCACTGTTTTTCTTACTGCTACACCTGCGGTATCTAAGGAGAATCAACTTTAAACTGTTGGGGGCCGACGAGAGTGTATCAAAGATATTGTTGCCCCTGAAAATGGTTATCTCTGTCGTGTCTGAAGTGCTGTGCTGAAGTAGAAGGGAAGAACTAACAGCTTCTGACTGTTCTGTGGCGCATGCGAGCAACATGACACAACGGCAAAGAAAGAACCCAAAATGAACTGTTTAGCTGCTCAAGAAACAAAACTCGAGCAGTGTTAGAAAATCAGGAAGAAGAATGTAATGATGGACATTCTCGCAACAACTGAAGGTAAGCATTCAACTACATACAATAATAGCTTATGAAATAATCAATTGGGATTAAATTTTAGTTCACAACTTCATTATGAATTCACATAACTCTTGTATTTTTACCACGATCATCACCATCAGTAGCAGCAGTAGCAGTACGTTTCATATCCAAGACCGGTTAAATGCTTTGTCCAGAAATTTCCACACGTACACTTTCATGACGTTTCCGCATGTTTTCTTATTTCATTTTCCATCTTGCACTACATAGTCGCCGGGACAAGTATTCGCCTGAATAGATGTTTCACCCACTTCTTTTTAATGTTCATTGCCACTAATTAAGTCTCTCACTAAAGTTTGTTACAATCTCCATTTCTTTAATTTGATATCTATATTGGTAATTCTGTACAATCCTAGTTTTCAAATGGTTTTGTACTAACAAACAGTGAAAATCAAAACTGGTAACACTCAATGGGTGGAAATTCTTCATTTACTGCACATCGTAAGCTTCGCCTTTAATGCTCTGTTTACTTTATCAAAATCACCTGTAGTCATTTTTATGGTTCCGTACCTCAGTCGGTAAAAAGGAAACTATTATAGGATCACTTTGATTTCCGTCTGTCTCTCTTTCTATCTTTCCCTCACGAAAGAATAGAAATATCAAGATGAAATTCACATATTAATGTATACTGTCCCTTGGCGGAGTAAGTAATTTAAGCATCTAAGTCAATGCAATCGCCGGCCGGGGTGGCCGAGAGGTTCTAGGTGCTACAGTCTGGAACCGAGCGACTGCTACAGTCGCTGGTTCGAATCTTGCGACGGGCATGGATGTGTGTGATGTCCTTAGGATAGTTAGGTTTAAGTAGTTCTAAGTTCTAGGGGACTGATGACCTCAGAAGTTAAGCCCCATAGTGCTCAGAGCCATCTGAACCAATTTTTTCAATGCAATCAAAAATACGGCCAGATATGTCACATATTTCGATACTCGCAAACTCAGTAATCGAAATCTGTGTCAGGCCTGGTGGTTGAGAAGATATTGATAAGTACCAGGGATAATTTTTTTCTGTTACTTCTCTCTTTTCTTCCTTTTCATTTACTCTGTACGTTTATCTTTGATGGTATATAATATTTTTTCTTTTGTTCTGTAACATGAAATGTAACTACGTTTTTCTTACTTTTGATACATTAATCTCTTATTAACTGAGTACGCAAAACTTCGGTGCATGCTAGACCTTGTTTGGAAGGCTTATGTGGAATGCGCTGTGCGAAAATAAATGTAATATGCAGCACTGTTGTATGAACTATGATGTGAGTGTGACATCGATAGTTATAGTCGAACAGTAAGTCATCTAGTGGGCGTCCAGTGGTGTAACGTAGGCGCTTCTTGTGTAATCGGGATAGACGGAAACGTACGAAAATCTTTGGCCGCGTTTTTATTTTTCGGTCACGTTTCAAACAAGATTTCAACGTGGACGTTTTGAAACAAAAGGTTAGACTGCGTCAATAGTGTAAGCTCGTGGAGTTCTATTAAACAGCCGTGAAAATACATACATAAGTAGACAGGGATTGTCGTCGTAAGAACTGAACGGTTTGCATATAACAGTTGCATAAAGTAATGTACTTCAATGTTACGATCCGATTTACAACTCAGTGTGCTGCCACGCGCGTTAAAACATTAATTGTCGTAATTTAGAAATGTTTGTGATATGTGGTACTGTTTTCACTGGAACTTGCAATCGTGATTGCTATAAAGTGAACGGACTGTAACTTTGGGGTCGGCGAAAAAAGTGAATTGTATACTATTTCAAAACTGTGTTTGGAACATTAAAAACGTGTGTGTAAGGAATGTTGTAAACGCACACATACGAATTTGATTTATACACGAACAATTACGTCCGACCGATCTGTGACTAAAAGAATACAATGGAAGATAATACTACCGCTTGAAGAAGGCTTACTAAGCAGGAGTAAGTAGCCATGGCAATTTTACGATTGAAAGAGCTATATTAATTACACCGCCAGCACCAACGAGCTGTCACTGACGACACAACGCATCGGCTACAAAAAGGTAACCTGCCACGAAAAGCGCTCTCTCCCTGTAACATTCTTTAAACATTTCAGTAATTTCTAAGAATGGGTGCTTATGGATTTTAGGGGGTGCATGCGCTGATCATGAGAAAAGTACCTATTTTTGAAGGAAACGCGTTTTTTTTTGCAAAAAATATGGAATTAAGAACAAAATTTTCTCAAAAAATCATATTTGTTTATTTTGCACGGATATACATTAAAGCTCGAATCACAGATTAGATAAAAACAGCTACCTCAAGTTAATTTGCAGCATTAGGATAGATTTTTCTATCTAATCTGTGATTCGAGTTTTAATGTATATCTGTGCAAAATAAACAAATACGATTTTTTGAGAAAATTTTGTTATTAATTCCATTTTTTTTGCAAAAAAAATGTTTTTGAAATTCCGTGCATACATATGCAATACATCATTTTTGATAAAAGTATTTTTTCAGACAGTTAATTGAAATTTTTTTTGCATGAAAATAAGTACTTTTTCGGTGACGATCGCATCAGATATAACTGCAGCACACAATTTTTGAAATAAAAATTTTTTTTATTCCGTGCATATATATGCTTATATCTTCAGAAGTAATCGTTACCTTCAAAAATAGGTACTTTTCTCGTGATCAGCGCATGTAGGCCTACCCCCTAAACTGCAAAATTGCCCAAGAATGTTTTCCCATCGAAGTCGCGTGGTTCAAACGATACATAACGAACGTGCGATCGTAAATCGATCATGCGACTCAGGTGGCGGGCGTTATGATCAATTATTTGTGATCGTAAATTATATCTGTTTTTCGTCGTCCCTTAGTTGCTCTAAATTACATACATTCGCGAATTATTTGTGAGTTGCTAGGGAAACCCAGACGATTTATGTCGGCAGTGAGTGGGATGTCCGGTGTACTTGACGTTTCTTCAGCGGATTCTCTCACATGGAAAAATCTAATTCCATGTTTACCCTGCGTAGAAAATTGTTCAACGTTTTGTCCCGAATATGGAGTACTACCGGACGAGGACAGGAGGGACTGTGTAGACGCGGTGGTGCGAAGTGTGTAAAACTGCGTAAGAATAGTTTCGATCCTGAAATACCGTTACAATTTCATTGCGGACAGTGCGGAAAATGAACGCGTATCAGGAAGAATACATGGTTCGACTTTTCCAAATCATCCATCCAGACCACCGTAATGGACTTTCACATAATGACAACACTGACGACTAGTAAGGAAAGTCTTCTTCTTTGCAATTACAAGCATTTTTGTAACGCTCTTCTTTTGTCGTTGCTGTCGTGACTACCGTAAACATACTTATAACGCCCGCCTCCAGAGTCGCATGATCGATTTACGATCGCACGTTCGATATGTATCGTATGGACCACGCAACTTCGATAAGCAATCATTCTTGGAAATTACCAACATTTCACACCATTTCAGTTATAATTTCTTCCTCTTTTGAAACAAACTTTTTTTAATATTTGCTTTCCTTAAATAAATGTAATTTCTACAAACAGTATTTCTATGTTCACATTGTTGAACCACCAGTAACAGCAATGAGTACTGTTTAGCATCTCTGTCATTATTTTTTGTTATATTGTAGATATTGCGTGTGTTTTAGCGTATCTTTTGGAGGTTTGTGCTTTTGGATGTGTAGTCAGCGTTTTTGTCAGATGATTTTACGTATTTTGTTGTGATATGACATGTTCCACGTAAGTTGTGGCGTCCGCCATTAGATTTCGATTGCCGATCAACCATAGCAAAGCTGCTTGCTCGCTATTGGTGCAGGGCACACTACATCTGTCAGCTACGTAAACTGTGCTTACGTTCAGTAGGACATCAAATTACGGCACACTCACGGCAAAGTTTGTCAATAGCTATTGGTGAAAGGCACACTATCGTGGGGGACTCTGCCTTTGACATTTGTCAGCTATGTAAACTGTACTTACATGAAGTAGGACGTCATATTAGGCATACTCATGGAAAAAATGGAAGTTTTTTAGCTGTTCATTTATAATTGAATCAAATTACAGTCTCTTTCGTCATCGTTTTCAAATTATTTGCCGGATTTCTCTTTGTGTTTTGTGTTCTTTTGGGTTTCACAATCAAACCTTGACAGGGTTAACTTTAGTTAACGTTGGAAGCAAAACGGGTTGTTTTAGGTTTAAATAAACAAAACTCACTGTAAAAATTACACAAAGTAAATCTCTGAGAACCTTTTTCTCCACGTAGTTTAGCGGTAAAGCACGTGCATTTAAACTGTAGATTTATCAGTCTTCGTTTTTACCTAACTCCATCACTCAGCGATGTGATGAGTCACCTGAAACAACACGTGGCTCGAATTCCACGTTAAACTGGAACGCCCCATTTTCCAGTTGGGTATCTGGAATGAGTTAGGGACACGCAAGTCACCACAGTGGCTAACGTCCCATAGAATGACTAGCACCAGGTCATCAAGCCACACAAAATTATAAAATGTATACATGATGAAGTTTGTGCAGAAGCCTCAGAGCAAGAGTCCTGCTAGTAACTTGTCTGGTTTTTATTCTTGTGCGGTTAAAGGCGCTGCAGTCTGGAACCGCATGACCGCTACGGTCGCAGGTTCGAATCCTGCCTCGGGCATGGATGTTTGTGATGTCCTTAGGTTAGTTAGGTTTAACTAGTTCTAAGTTATAGGGGACTAATGACCTCAGCAGTTGAGTCCCGTAGTGCTCAGAGCCATTTGAACCATTTTATTCTTGTGTTTACTAGTTTAGTTCCCCATCTAAGTGTTGTCCTCAACGGCGGAATTACATTTTGTAATTTGTACAATTTCCGCTTGGAAAAATTCGCTTTAGTCTTCTCATAAGTTATTTTCACATCTACGCCCAAGCTTTCTGTCTTAATTTCGCTCATCTTTTGTTTAAGGCTGTATGCACCAGAGGTAAACAATACTGTGTCATCAGCACGACGGAAGTTATTGAGATATGGTCTTATTTCGTTTTCCCAGTTTAAAGATGTGAAAACCGCCTCTAGGGCTGCCGTGTATAGTTTTAACAATATGGAACCTCCTTGCCGTGCTGCCAGTCTGAGAATCGGAATCATTACTACATCCCTTACATTCTTGCAGGGCTTGGGAATGGTCTAGCTTGCTGTATCCTTTTTTTTAAGCAAGCCTATTACCTTCCTATTTAATTTTATTTTTACCCGTGCGATTTCTGATAACATTAGCGAATGTCCTTTACTTAACAAGACTAATAGAGCTATGGTTTTTTAAAAGTATTTCGTGTCTCCTTTCATGTGAAGTATAATAATTACAGTATGGCTCAAGCGTAAGCGAAATGTCCTCGTCCAAAAACGTTCTGTGAAAAATTTTGCAAGTTTATTTTGTGTATTTTGCCTCTAGCTTGAGACACCATGTATTGAGGCGACATCATATCCTGGCGCCTTTTCTTTCTTCAAACCTAGAACTACTTTATGCAGTTCATTAGACATTATTTTAAATACAAGAACGTATTAATTCAGTTTCGGAAGAAAGCAAGAACAATTAATGGATGTTGAAAACCTAGACCCACTTGTCTTGATAGCTGAAAACTATTTTGTGATTCATAGTTAAGCAAAAGGGAGACCCTCCCCCTCCCTATCACTCACCATTTAGCTCAGGCCCTAAAATTTCTGATGGATATTAATACATTATTCATTATTTCATAAGCTATAGTTTCCATTTCAACTATACAAAAATTGAAAAGAATCCTGGAATTCAAGTACAGCTAATGTACTACCTCCACATTAACACACGAAATGTTGTGACTACAGAAAATACCTTTCTGTTTTTCTTTCATTTCTCCACACTGTTTTTTATTCAATAGCCTCTGCTACCAACTTTTCTTTCTCTTTCTCTCATCGACTCTAATAATCTACACTTACATTTAATACTTCAGTACAATCCAGCACAGTGTATCACATTTCTGTCACAACTCTCGCCTTTTCTTTGAATGTTACATGCTTTGTTTCTGCCTACACCACAACTGCAACATCTGCTGTTATTTATGCTAGAATCTTGACTAAATAATTGATCCTTAGTGGAATTTTTGTTGAAGGACGACATGATTGTCCTGACCATGTTCTTCTACAATAAAACAAATACAAAATGGGGCTTGCAATTCTCAAATGGAACTGAAAATGTTGTGGGATACTTATAATCATACCATAAATTGATCCTACAACGTGTGACAGTCTTAAACCACTTTCAAAATGATCACAGACTCTTAAGACACAAGTTAAAACCAGTTACAAAGTTAGGCATATGAAGAGTGCAGGATGTCTGTAGAAAGAATATGAGAATTTATTTAAGACTAGGGATGAGTTTTAGGTTAAATTAAACTACAAGTCCCGCATCTAAATAATGAAGATTATGTAAATATGGATGTAAAATATTTATATAACACTAGCGAACCGGTAACGCATTACCGCACCTCAATTGCTAAATATGTATGGGAACAGGATACAAGTCCTAATCTCCCTCCCCCCCCCTCTCTCTCCCTCTCTCTCACTCTCTCTCTCTCTCTCTCTCCGTCTATCAGATTCTCTTCGGGCCGTTCTCTGTCCATATTCTCTACCCTCTCTCCCTCTGACCTCGAACCTTGTTTATTGTTATTGCATTTTAAGATTCCACGGTAGTATTCTAATAATAAGCCAATAAGCCATAAATACAGGTTCCCTATTTTTCTGTGAAAACCGACTGTGAGAAAGAAAACGTAGCAGCAAATTGTTGTGTGTAGAGTTTTGGTTTTAAAAATATATAACGAGAAAGACTACATATGAGAGAAATCATTTGTGCAATAGTTTAAATACCTCCCTGTCGTTGTTAAAACTGACTCCAAGAAAGAAAACAAAATTGCACATTTTCACACCAAAGCAGAAAACAATATTTCTTTTTCGCAGTCAGTCTTAAAAAGAAAACCTGTAAACTGTTTTTAAATAAATATACAGCATATATCCGTCTGAATATTCATTAGTGTGTCATGTAAAAATCTGCACAAATTCGGTCAAGTGCTTTCAGAGATTTTTAGTAACATCCTCAAACAACGACTTTACACAGTGCTTTAGATGACCACATATGCTAATGGTAAAATACGTTAAAATTATGATGACGAAAGTAAAAAGATTCTCAGTCGTAAAATGCTGCTCTTAGAAAGAAGACATATTTGCAGCAATAGATAACAGGGGAATGCTAAAAAAAAAAAAAATATTTGTGACTTCGAGAACATGTTACAAATATGACGGATGATAGAACGCTCAGTTACAAAAAATATCAATTAAAAATGCTGCCAAAAACAAAACTCGAAATAACATCCTACAGAAACTCTGTGACAGCATCAACATTCCGCACTTCAGCTCTGGGATTGGTTTACCTTATTGTGGAATTTCGCTCACCAGCATGGATGAATAGTGCTCAACCATGCCATGCGTCTTATAACTGGTGTCATCATACCGACTCCTTTTTTCGGTCTGCCGACACTTAGACGCATACCACCTCTATCTCTGCCGCGGGAAAGTGCTCTTGTACAGGAGTCCAAAAAGTACAAAGAAATCCTAAACTCCCTGTTCATGCAGGCACGCCAACTAACAGCAAAGGTAGGCTTCGCTCTCGTCACACACCCCTGGAAACCAAAATAATGTTAGTTGAAAACGGCTTTAATTCTGGTGACTGCTGGAAACACACATGGCAGATTAATAATACGACGAACGACTTAAGATACTGTGCATGTCGACCAAGCCACCTGGCTTTGAATTGCCGCTCAAGATCTGGTCGGTTCTTAACGGTGTAAGACCCCATAATGGGAGGTATGCTATTTATGCCCCAGTTGTGACTGTGGCGCTGAGAAGCAGACCGTTCGCCATGTCATTCACGTTTGTCGTCTGAAGCTTTCCCTGGCTACCTAACAGAGCTTCTGGTGATGACAGATGGATCAGTACATTATATTCGTGGCATGGATATTAGTTTGCAGTTTGAAGTGATTGTACTGTTACTTTGTGATGTAGCCATATGCTGAATAAATTAAGAAAAGTCCAGTGGAAATTCCGCAAGGGAAACAACTGAAAACAAGTAACGACAAAACAAAACAAACTATGCTGGGAAACAAAATGTTTCACCTCTTAACGTAACAACAGAGAGAAAATGATACAATCGTTTTACGAGTTCTTTAAAGATTTACGTAGTTCAAGTGGCGAATCAGAAATAATAATTAAAATATGACATTCCGGAAGTAATGCCAGAAGAGATTTACAGTGACTTGCCAGGTATATAAGTTCCCTGAGAATCCTTAGTAGACTTTCTTATCATGGAAATACACAAGTTACAATCTTAGATGGGCATGTGCGAAATTCCTGCGACGTCTGCTGTGTGGGCTATTTGATTAAGGATCGAAACACGGGAGTGGTGATCTAGACAAGTTCACCCCAGAATCCAACTTCCTTTAGAAATTCTTCACAGTTTCCCAAAATACTGCCAGAAACTGTTTCAATGGCCATCTAGCACTGTGTGACGTTCCCTTTACACGTGCAACGCACATTCTCCTAATGTGAGTACATATTTTCGCTAATTTTAGTAACTCCAGAACTTTAAATCAGTTTCCAGAATAAATAAATTGCCTAGGCTGGTACCAACTCATTTCGTCGGCGTATGGTCTCTTCCAGGAATTTCCGTCCATGAAGTAAAAGAGTTTCTGCGAAATATATGGTGTAGAAGAGACATACTGATAGAAGTGAAGCTCGGAGGGCCGTTCGCGAGTTATCAGGGTAGCTCAGTTGGTAGGGACGTTCCACGGGAAGGTCAAGCTTCCGGAGTGGAACACCGGTTGGACACATAATTTTAGCTGCCAGGAACTGTTCTAAACCTCCTTCATCTACATGACTGTTGCGCAACTGACACCTGGGTGCTTAGCGAACCGCTTTCAGGCGATTTTTTTATCGTTCCACTCTCGAGTAACACACGGGAAAAATGAACACTTAAATCCTTCATTGCGAGCTCTGACTTTTCTAATTATATTACGATGATAATTTCTTCCCTTGTATGTGGGAATCAAGAAAATATTTTTGCATTCAGAGGTGAAGTAGATGACTGAAACCACGTGAAAACGTCCACCCCGCAACGAAAATCGCCTGTGTGTTAATGACCACCACCCAAACTGTCGAATCATATCCGTCACATTGTCTTTCCATTTTTGCTATAATTCAAAGCGAGCTGCTCTTCTTTGAACTTTTCGATGTCTTCCGTCAATCCTACCAGGTAAAGATCCCATGCTGCGCAGCAATACTCG
The DNA here is from genome assembly GCF_021461395.2 of Schistocerca americana. NCBI lineage: Eukaryota > Metazoa > Arthropoda > Insecta > Orthoptera > Acrididae > Schistocerca > Schistocerca americana. The sequence goes on from NC_060119.1 coordinate 1,042,071,447, forward strand.
AGAAGAGATTGGTCGAGCGTAGTGTAGCCAGTCTCTTTATGTCATCAGCGGATCTTATCATTGATATCGTTTCATCTTGAATTTTAATTCCACTCTTGAACCTTTCTTTAATTTCCGTCATTGCTTCTTCGACGTATAGATTGAACAGGAGGGGAGGAAGACTACACCCCTGTCTTACACCCTTAAACTGCTAACATCTTCGTCGTGATGTTCAGACAAATTCGAGTTATGCACTCTGTACATCATGATGTAGTATAAAATATGTCAACGAATAGAGACTGCTCCTTTACTATGTGACGAAGCATCTGGTGTATTAATCACATCTCAAGACGACAATAAATTACCAAAACGAATAACGTGAACACTTTAGTTATTACGCGATCTCGACATAATAAATTATTATAAAAACGTTTATAAATGCGCTTGCGCTTGAGACTGTGTCGTTCTTTTCTAAACCTATTGGTTGCTTGTGTCAGTAATATGTAAGAATGGTTTTCGTCTCTGTAACTAGTGGTTTGTTATAACTGTGGAGCCGCGCGTAATTAGCAGAGCGGTCTAGGCGCTGCAGTCATGGACTGTGCGGCTGGTCCCGGCGGAGGTTCGAGTCCTCCCTCGGGCATGGGTGTGTGTGTTTGTCCTTAGAATAATTTAGGTTAAGTAGTGTGTAAGCTTAGGGACTGATGACCTTAGCAGTTAAGTCCCATAAGATTTCACACACAATTGAACAATAATTATGGAAACAACAACGTCGTAATGCAGGGAAGAATATAATCGTGTGAAATATTTTCGCAGTTGCGAATATGGACAACCAACAGCTGTCTAATGGAATGAGGGCAATAAAAATTTGTGCCAAACCGGGACTCGAACTCTGGTTTCCCGCTAATCACGAGCGGTAGCCTTACCATTAGGCATCTGCCGGCACGGTAGCTCAGCGTGTTCGGTCAGAGGGCTGCTCGCCCTCTGTAATAAAAAAACTGAGTAAAGAAATCAACGGTCATCTCGAACGGATGTCTTGTGACGTCCGCCCAGACCGAAGGCAATGAACAGTACAGAAAAAAAGGCATCCGGGCAAAACTCACGCCAGACCCAAACCATCACATGTCGTCAATCCCTTGTCTACAACCTGGACCCATACATTCATTATGTACAATCGCATACAGAGTAGACATTTTAATTGAAAGTTGCTTGCCCGATGTCGGCGGATACCTACGATAGTGCACGCTTGTCCGAACATTGTATCGTGTGAAACTTCCTGGCAGATTAAAACTGTGTGCCGGACCGAGACTCAGACTCGGGACCTTTGCCTTTCGCGAGCAAGTGCTCTACCAACTGAGCTACCCGAGCACGACTCACACCCCGTCCTCACAGCTTTACTTCTGCCAGTACTCTCCGGTGCAGAGTGAAAATCTCATTCTGGAAACATTCCCCAGGCTGTGGCTAAGCCATGTCTCCGCAATAACCTTTCTTTCAGGAGTGCTAGTTCTGCAAGTTTCGCAGGAGAGCTTCTGTAAAGTTTGGAAGGTAGGAGACGAGGTACTGGCAGAAGTAAAGCTGTGAGGACGGGGCGTGAGTCGTGCTCGGGTAGCTCAGTTGGTTTGCCGGCACGGTAGCTCAGCGTGTTCGGTCAGAGGGTTAGCTGCCCTCTGTAATAAAAAAAACTGAGTGAATCGATCAACAACGAACTTAAACGGATGTCTTACGACGTTCGCCCCGAGCTGATGCAATGAACAAAAGCGAACAAAATGCGATAAAAAAAAAGTTGGTAGAGCACTTGCCCGCGAAATGCAAAGGTCCCGAGTTCGAGTCTCGGTCCGGCACACAGTTTTCATCTGCCAGGAAGTTTCATATTAACGCACACTCCGCTGCAGAGTGAAAATCTCATTCTGGATTCCATCGTGTGTCTGAACAACACGGGCACTGCAGTATCGTACGAATCTGTTTAGTGTTGTCCCACAGATGAATGCTGGTACTCTGCAGCTACTTCATGGCATGTAATAGGAAAGAAGGCGACGTAAGTGTAGAAGAAACGTACATTTAATCTGAAAATTGCACTATGCATTTGATTATGGATCTCTGCCTGAGATGTTGCAGGAATACTGAAGCGTGCCAGAAGTCATTCGTCTCACTACCGTCTACATTTATGGTTATCTATGACGAGATGTATAAGTTAACATCGAGCACCCTTCGAACTCATTGCAGCTCGTCTTGATCCACGACATCAAACTGGTTGCTGTTACAAGGCAATATCTGCGAGCGGAGCGGTACTGTGAAGCTCGTCGGCAAAACAGGATCTCGGAGGGGTCAAAGCGTACATATATATTCGTCGAGTCATGCTGAGTTGAAGATTGTTCCCGATCTAATTTTTATTTTATAATAGCTGTTTAAACGTTATAGTAATCACAAAGTACTACAGATTCAGCTCAGTTGTCTGAAAAATAGAAAATAATGCATGTAACTTTACAGGTTGTACTAACTATTTAATTTGCTGAACTTCCCTGGAAGTGTTGCGTTGCACAGCACGTAAAATACAAAATGGTTGGTAGTTTTGTAAATAATGGGAATGACGGATGATTGCTCCCTTACTTGTACGTCTTCAAACAATGAAAAAATTTCATTTACTTTTCTTCATTTTCCGAAAGCACTATAACTTGTTGCCATCTACGGAACCATATCGGCAGCTTTTCAAGGTTGCATTTGCGAGTGGTGCGGTCGAGCGAGCATGACCAGCAAGAACAGGGTTCAGGAGGTCTCGACTTGCTGATATTTGTCGAGTCATGCTGAGTGGAAGGTTCACTTCTGTTTTATATCAGACTTTTATAACTCTTTTTCCTATGCCTAGCTTCCATATTACATTTTATTAAGGAAATTTTGCTGATATGTTTATTACGTGTGTTTTGCTGATATGTTTATTATGTATATTAGGCCGTCCTCCAAGGTATAATTCTTTGTCTAACGTTTCGTCTTCCAGTGCTAGAGGCGTCATCAGAGGCTTTAACGACTCAGAAAGCGGTTACAGACTCAAACAAGATCAGCAAGCTAAACTGAGGTTGTGTGAGTGTGTAACTGGTTTCTGAGTCGTTAAAGACTCTGATGAGGTCTCTAGTATTGAAAGACGAAATCTTAGGAAGATAATTATGACTTGGAGCACGGTCTTGTTCCCATAATACAAATATCAGGAAGATGTCCTTAATAAAATGTAGTACAGGAGCTATGTAAAAAAAATATATATATATAAAAATTTGATATAAAACAGAAGTGAACTTTCCACTCAGCATGACTCGACAAATATCAGCAATATGACACATATCGGCCATCAGAGACGGCAGTCTATGATTGAAGGACATCTTGTTCTACATTGACCTTGTCGCAGTGGTAATACCGGTTCCCGTCAGATCACCGAACTTAAGCGCCGTCGGGCTGGGCTAACACTTGGATGGGTGACCATCCGATCTGCCGAGCGCTGTTGGCAAGCGGGGTGCACTCAGCCCTTGTGAGGCAAACTGAGGAGCTACTTGATAGAGAATAGCGGCTCCGGTCTCGGAAACTGACATACGGCCGGGAGAGCGGTGTGCTGATCGCATGCACTCCATATCCGCATCCAGTGACGCCTGTGGGCTGAGGATGACATGGCATGGCCTGTTCGGGAGGAATTTAGTTTAGTTTACTTTTTTGTTCTACATTATGAGATACGCTTCAATCTTATTATCCACTGCCTACATCAAATGACGCATCTGTGAAGTGTGAAATCTTTGTGATGATTCTAAATTATGTGTATCTAGGACACACGATCACCGGACAATTTACTGCGTCAGTTATGTGAGGTGAAATGCCACTTGTCGCAGTCACGCACCGGGGCCGATCAGACAGTACTGTCACGATATGAAAAGATGGAACTTCCCGTCAGAGAGAGAGACCCAAAGTGCAGATCTCTTGCTTCCTCTGAGACCACACTTCATTAGGTCTGTGGCATTCACCCCTATCTGCAGGCAGGGAAATGGAGAACTTGAACCTGAACTAACCTATTTATGGTTAAAATATTGTTATAATTCTTTATACAGGGTATCCCAGGATGATTCGTCAGTACTCAGATATATGACAGAAACGATAATTCGAAAAAGACGGCTTCTAAAATGCATACCGTAAGAGCTCTGAGCACTTGTCCATATTCACTAATGCGGAACACATCTCTTCTACTGAACAGTGGCTCACAGTTCTTAAGGTACGCATTTTGGACCCAATGTTTACTAGGCTATTTTTTCCTGCTTTGTTCCATGTTACCTCCTCCCGAAATATGGAAAGGAAAGAGCATGAAGTAAAATAAATTTCTTTTACAGTATCGAAGATGAAGAAGTGCTCATGACTCTTAGAGCCCATGCTTTTGTCTCTATCGCACTTGTAATAGGGTTGGCAGTGGCCGTATATTTCATTATATATTCAAAATGTTGACCTCATAATCATTACTACTAAAATTCCTATTTCGAAAGGAGCCCCCACAAACCTAAAGCAGTTTTCCCATTTTTTGAAACTCTTTGCCTAAAACATTATGATTTTCAGATCAAAAGCGTATGACATAAAGTAAATCAAATTCGCTTCCATTTGGTATCTCCCGCTTTGATGGGGAAAATTACTCGCTACAAAAGAGTTATCATTTAATTTTCACTATAGAAAAATCAGCCAGAAAAGAATCAGCATGTAAATAATTTCTACTTTTTCGGTACTACAATCACACAGGAATGAAAGAGGGAAAAAATCAAATAAATGACTAAGAAATAGATATTCGCATGTACCTGTGCGTTCTGAAAACTGAATTAAGATATTTGAGCGGCTGACAGAATGTGGATGCGGAAAATGTCCACTTGCGGAACACAAAGAAAATTATTCTAAGTGAATTTAAGAAGAAATGGCCTCTGGGTAGTTACTGAGAGCGTTAAAGAAAATATTTTGTAACTATTTATTATTACAATTAGTCTTGTTAGCTAGCTTCGATCACTGGTAATGATCATTTTCAGACCTAATAAGTAAAATAAAGAAAAGCATTAATAAGTAACTATTTGTATAGCTGTCATAGCGTACACTAGAAATATTTAAAACTTAAATTTTTTTAAAAATTGTACCTGATTAATCACGATTTGTGAACTTTTCTTCAAATAGAAAATAGTCGAAGCTGTAAAATAAGACTAACAGCACAGTAGTAGGTTTGTGAGAACACCCAGCGCCGTCTAAGTATTTTACTATACCCCCTAAGTATCAGAAAGACCCATATGTCTTGAACGGTGGGGAGGGGAGGAGGAGGGTGAAACGTACGGAAAAAAGAGAATAATGCTAAAAATTAGGTGGACTCCTAAGATAAAGAATAAAGAGTTTCTCCACAGAATCAGCGAGGAAAGGAACATATGGAAAATACTGTCAAGAAGAAGGAACAGGCGGTAGGACGGAAGGACATTAAGAACACCTCAGGGAATAACTTTGGTTGTAGTGGTAGTGGAGGAATCTGCAGAGAGTAAAACCTCTAAGGGAAGATAATGATTAGAATAAATCGAACAAATGATCGAGGATGTGCAACTGCTATTCTGAGATGAAGAAGTTGGTATAAGAGATGATTTTGTGAAGGGCTGCATCAAATCAGTTAGATAAATGATGAGTCAGAAAAAAGGCCAATAAATACCGCAGAAAGGCAAAATACCCTCTGACTTCAAGAAGAATGTAATAATTCCTATTGCAAAGAGGGTACGTGATTAATATTACCGAAAAGTCAGTTGAGTAAATCATCATTACAAATGCCGTCATGAATAACTTACAGGAGACTAGAAAAAGTATCAAAAGCCGACCTCGGAGAAGATCATTTTTTGTTCCGGAGAAGTGTACGAACACTGGCGGCAGTGATAACACAACATATCTCAGAAGAAAGACAAACGGGTGCTTATAGCAGCTCTAGATTTAGAAATGCTTTTGACATTATTGACTGAAACACAGGCTTTAGAATTCTGAATGTATCAGGGGTCTGAAAATGTATCTACAAATTTTATAAGATTCGAAGGCCATGAAAGAGTGGCAATAATTCGAAAGAGACAACGGCATTTCAGACTCTCTCTGATTTCTTTGATCTGTACATTAATCAAGCCGTAAACCAAGAAGAAATTAGGGAAGGTAATTACAGTCCTGGAACAAGATATAAAACTGACGATGACACAGTTATTTTATCATAGATGGCAAAGGACTTGGAAGAATAGTTGAGTGGAATGTCGTCAAGATAAATCTAGTCATACTGATAGATTAGGTAATAGGACATTAAAAGCTGTTGCTGAGATTTTCTATTTGGAAAACAAAGTAACTGACAGTAACTGAAATGCAGAGGATGTAAAATGCAGGTTGGCAATAACCAGAAAAGCGTTCCTGAAACAGAAATTTCTTGACACCGAAATTAGATTTAAATGTAAAGTTCTTTTTAAGATGTTTTTATAGAGTTGAAGTGTGGACGATAAACAGAGCAGAATCCCTGAAATGTGATGTTACGGAAGAATGTTGAAGATTAGATGGGTAGATCGAATAACTAATGAAGAGGTACTGAATCAAATTGGGGAGGGGGGGGGGGGGGAGAAATTTATAGCACGGCTAGACTGAAAGGAGGGATCGATTGACCGAACGTGTGCTGAGGTATCAAGATCATAATTTTATAATGAAATGAGGTATGTGTGGGGCGGGGGGAGCGGGAGGTAAAACACTGTTGCTTCTTTTTTTCGGTATATCCCTTGTGGATGACGAACTGTGACTGTGATTTAAACTGGCGTTTATCTGGTAAGAAATATGCATCCAGTCGCTTTTTTACGATTTAGTTAACCGTGAACATGTTTTCGAGCCACTGCCGGCTCATCTTCTGATGGAGGTGTTACAGAAATATTATTTTGTGGAGCAAGTTTAGCTAGATGCAGTTCTGATGTTGCTGACGGAAATGACGGAAATTTAGTAATCGGTGACGAAACATTTACGAATTCGAAAGTTTTTTATGGTTAGGGTAGTTACAGTGCACTGCCTTGTGGTATCCACACCAGGTTGCTTCTTATAACTGGCGTTATTAAGCTAAGTAAACAAATAAACACAGTATGTAGCTACACTTGGTTTTACACTGGCCCACATGATGCACACATTCAACATTTTTACAAAGAATATGGATATGGCAGATACTGCACTTTACTATTACTACATAATAGTCTTTGGCTAGACACAATATATAATTCAACTTTTTGTACGTTTCAGAATACCATAGTCGCTAGACACCAAGAAGAACAGGATTTATGCAGGAAAATGAATTACTGTTATTTCTTTATTTTTTTACTTTTTTTTGTGCCAAGATATCCTGAAATTCTGGAAGAAGAGGTTTTGCGTTGACTCATTCAGGATTTTTTGGGGTGATTTTAGTTTGTGGATGAAAATTTCCAATTGTTCACGGAGGTCCATCTGTAATCCCTTCTCAGCAATGTGTAGCAAAGAAAGACTGTCATTCATATCATCAACAGAGTGTTCATCATGAGCAACATGTGATGCAAAACTAGGCTTATTTAAGTTTTTGGGTCGAAGGGCACCCATATGTTCTTTGTAGCGGGTTGCAAAATTTCTCCCTGTTTGGCCTATGTAGAAGGAAGGACAGGAGCATGTAAGTTTGTATGTGCCACAATTTTTATGCCAATCTGTAGTGGATTTATTATTGCGAACAATTTTATTTTGTAGTTTATTGTCAGTGTGGAAGGCTATTTTATTGTTGTTTGGACTGAAAAGATTTGTTAGTTTATATGACACTTTGCCAAGAAATGGAAGACAGACAAATTTTGTCATTTCCTTCTTAGTTTGTAATGGTGATCACGGTTGCCTGATTTTACTTTGGATTTTTTCAAATAGGGTGTTTATCAAAGAGGCTTTATAACCATTATTTTGGGCTATAGATTTAAGTATGTTCATTTCTTTACATGCATCTTCTTCACCGATGCGGAGCATAAGGTATCCAGATGACCTGAAGAAAGTAATTTTGTGTTGGTTGAGGTGGCATGAGGTTTTGTTAATGGTAACACCACTGGTAGTAGCACTGTTGCTTTTGAACAAGTATCTTCCTCTGCCTTCATCGCTCAAGTTAATGACTGAAGTTCGTAACTACCAAAATTTCATTTAAATCCAGTTCAGTATCCTCACAAATATTTACAGGACATATCACTGTTTTAGAAAATAAATTTGCGTACGCGAAACTAAATTTAAAAAACACTGCTAGATGGAAATGTGATGAGTGATTCGAAAATTAACAAATCATTCCCTGAATTGACTTTCCGTTGGGGCTTCCAAAATGCCCCACGGTTAAAAAATAATTTTGAAAAAAAATACGAAATCGATATAAAATAGATTTCCTTTAGCGTCCTAACACAGTTTTATAAGGTCGCAAAAATCTATAGAGAACTTTTTGTTAGAAATTATATTTGGTGACGCGGTTCGGGCGTAGCGCATCTTCGGAATAGGAGCCAAATATAATTTTAAACAAATTATCTGCTGATTTTAGCGACCTAATAAACCAGGCTTGCTCTTAGTTTACGTAATGGTTCAAATGGCTCTGAGTACTATGGGACTTAACTGCTGCGGTCATCAGTCCCCTAGAACTTAGAACGACTTAAACCTAACTAACCGAAGGACATCACACACATCCATGCCCGAGGCAGTATTCGAACCTGCTACCGTAGCGGTCGCACGGTTCCAGACTGTAGCGCCTAGAACCGCTCGGCTACTCCGGCCGGCTTACGTAATGGTCGCAGGACTCCTGAACGACTTATGTCGCCAATAAAGCGAATGAAAAGATATTTCCTTTTTTCGTGTACCAGTATAATCTGGCTGATTCTCAATAATGGCCGGTTTTTTTCATAACTCTAATACCGCCCTGTGATTTTCTTTTCCTCTACTTCTTTATGGCTTTGCTGGATGTCAGTTCCAACCGGTTTTCATACCAGTACATTGCAAATCTTCTCTGCCGTCTTCTTTTCTTAACTTCTCTGCGTATATTTCTCGATGCACAAACATTTAATATGAAAATTCACGAAGAAAATCATCTCAACATACCGATGCATGGCATCACTGATATTTTTACCTTAGCTTTAGTGACTCATAAGGTGTCCTGCGATAAAAATGGCAGATTGTGCCTGTAAGGACGCAACGGTCGTACTTCAGAAAGTGCTTCCAAAATTGGTGTAGTAGTGAGTAAAATTTCAGAGATGATGTATTGATTAAATAAACTTTCTGGACTGTCTAAAAATAATATTAACTCATATAAGTAAGCTATTTATGTTTTCTTGTTGGCAACGCTACGTAGTGCTCTGTATGAAAGTCACTGGCTGTGCTGTGTGCAGTCCGTGGCTAGTTTGCATTGTTGTCTGCCATTGTAGTGTTGGGCAGCTGGATGTGAACAGCGTGTAGCGTTGCGCAGTTGGAGGTGAGCCGCCAGCATTGGTGAATGTGGGGAGAGAAATGGCGGAGTTTTGAAATTTGTAAGACTGGATGTCATGAACTGCCATGTATATTATGATTTTTCAACACTATTAAGGTAAATACATTGTTTGTTCTCTATTAAAATCTTTCATTTGCTAACTATGCCTATCAGTAGTTAGTGCCTTCCGTAGTTTGAATCTTTTATTTAGCTGGCAGTAGTGGCGCTCGCTGTATTGCAGTAGTTCGAGTAACGAAGATTTTTGTGAGGTAAGTGATTTCTGAAAGGTATAGGTTAATGTTAGTCAGGGCCATTCTTTTGTAGGGATTATTGAAAGTCAGATTGCGTTGCGCTAAAAATATTGTGTGTCAGTTTAAGCACAGTCATGTATAATTTTTCTAAGGGGACGTTTCACGCATTTTCCTTTAATACGCAGACAAACTATTACTTTGCAGATCTATCATATGGATAACAAGTAGAATCGGTGGTGTTCCTAAACACAAAAGAATGGGATATGGATCGTTTAATCCATATTAAAACGTATTAGTATTTGATTATGCCATTAACAATCAACAACTAAAACCATAAAAATTATGTAAATAATTGTGGATGATAGAGGAATTTGATCAAAAATACAAAACTGCTTCTTGAGACAAGTCTTGGGCTTTGGTTCGTCAGTAGGAAACAGTAGGAACAGATTGTGCTGACAGAGTGTTGTACATGCTGTTCTAGAATAATCCTAGAATACTGCCAAAAGGCTGTCAGAAAAAAGATACTGAGCATATATATGGATAATCAGGGACGATGTATCTACAAAATTTGTAAAAGCAGTTTTTAAACAAATATACTGGGCTTAGAGGATTGTATCAGTAAGTAAAATGTAATCGGTTTATTTTTCTTAAAATGAAATCTTACTCGGCGTCACCGTTCACGAATATTTTTGATGTCGAATGAGAAAAATAAGGATAAAGAAGAAAAAGAAGGTTCCGTTAATAGCGTGGATAAAGAGAGATCCGGTAAAACCAATCGACCAGATTCTTTGATTCAGTTAAAAAACATTACCATATCTGCTGTTTGCTTATGTCCCAACATTATTTCGAGTACAGCATATATCAGCAGAAATTTTTCAATCCACTGTCATTTAAATTTGTACTGGCGTCATCATGAGAGCAGTGAGAATAACACAGGGCACTGTTTGGAAATTTGTGGTAAGTTCCTATTGGTCCAAACTGCTGAGGTCATCGGTCCCTAGGCTTACAGACTACTTAATCTAACTTTAACTAACGCCAAGGACAACACACGCACCCATAACCGAGGGAGGACTCGAACCTCGGACGGGGGGAGCCACGTGAACCGTGGCGAGGCGCCTGTCTCAGAAACTGATAAAAGTTGTCATTCTGATCATTCATAACCTTTTAACCTTGTAATGTCTTCACTTAGGGTCTAATCGCACTCAAATAGAATTAGCCTCCCTTCAACTGTCCCCAATAGAGATAATGCTCATCGATAAAACTGTGCTATCATCCTCGTTCAGTGCACGTTAAGTTACCTAGTTTTAAGACCTCTGTTTCATATATTCTTTGTCGTAGTGGAAGCGCGAAACATGATGTAAGGAAAAGGCATTTACAGCTAACTGCAGAAGGATTGTACTGCCGTCAACGTACATTTCGCGTAAGGGCCGCGAAGGCAACCGAAATTATGGCTCATAGGAAGGCATATAGATAGTCGTTTTTCCCTCGCCCCATTTTCGAAGGGAGTAGGAAAGGAAATGACTAGTAGTGGTACAAGGTACCGTCAGTCATACAGCATACGGTGGCTTGCTGAGGATGTACGTAAGCGGTAGATGTATAGCTCGAGTTGAAGAGTCTTGTTACAGGTATTCTTCGCAGTTTCGGTCCGCAGCTCGTGGTCTCGCGGTCGCGTTCTCTCTTCGTGAGCACCGGGTCCCTGGTTCGATTCCCGGCTGGGTCAGGGATTTTCACCTGCCTCGAGATGACTGGGTGTTGTGTTGTCCTCATCATTTCACCATTCATGAATGTGGCGTGTTTGGACTGAGCAAAGGTTGGAAATTTGTGCGGGCGCTGATAACAGCGCAGTTGAGCGCCCCACAAACCAATCATCATCATCATCATCATCACAGTTTCTGTTCATAAAGACTTGATCGATAATTAGGAAGGAATCAGAATAGTTGTTTTCGTACATCCGCGTTAGCAGTACCTACAAGGGCTACATTCAAAGCAGTCTACGTGTAAAAATAAGCTACAAGGAAAAAACTATTTAAATAAAAATAAATGCTTAATATAATGCTTTTTTAAATCGAACTAAAATGTATAAAATAATTTCCAAAGAAAAATTCTAAAGATTTGTGATTGTGAATTTTTGAGAGCTTTTAAAATACCTGTAAGATTTGTAACAAAAAGCATTTTCGAAGACCATAAACTAAAGATGCCAGTTGAAATTGCAAAACAAGTTCCACAATGAATGGTGTATGGTTTACTCGTAACTTAACAGAGGTGGAGACGATTCTAATATTTTAGTCTGTCTCACTGAAGTGAAAATGATGTTCAAACACTGTAGCACAATTCTTCGTTCAACTGTCTGTCACAAAAACACAAAAATGAAAGTATGGTCTGTGTTTTTCTGCTGAGGTTAGTCATAGTTACGTTTTTTGAACTGATAAAGATATTGCCGGCCTGTGTGCCCGAGCGGTTATAGGCGCTTCAGTCTGGAACCGCGCGACCGCTACGGTCGCAGGTTCGAATCCTGCTTGGGGCATGGATGTGTGTGATGTCCTTACGTTAGTTAGGTTTAAGTAGTTCTAAGTTCTAGGGGACTGATGACGTCAGATGTTAAGTCCCATAGTGCTCAGAGCCATTTGAACCATTTTGATAAAGATATTTATTCTAGAAATTCTTTCTTGATTCCAAAAATCTCTGAAAATTCTCTTTTTGGGCGTACAAATCCGACGAAAATCACTTCGCCAGTGCTAAGTGAAAGAGCGAATAACTAAGCATTTCGAATTTTATTTCTTTATGTGTTAATAGTAGTGTTAGAGAAGGCACTTCCTAAAAAAAAAAGATTGTCCGTCTTGGATTAGATTATGTCAGTGAAAAGAAAAAAAAACTTGCTTTAGACCAAAACCTGTCAAGTGTGTATCATATTTGAGGTTTTTAAATAACTTCTGCTGAAGGCTCCAGCTGTTCGACTGCAGAAGATATGCGAGACCAGTTTGAATCTCAGCGTCTTGCACACCGGGAACCGGTTTCCACATTTTTACGAGCATTTTATAATTTGGGAGAAGTGTGCACTGCTGAATTGCTCGACGGCCGTGCGCCGCTTCTGCAGGATCCGTGGATGGATGGATGGACGGGCAGACAGGCTGCAGTAACCAGTTGTCCGTGACTGGGCCGCTGCCTGTTACTTGACCCCGGGTCGCCTCTGTCGTTCCCTGAATCGCCGGCTCTGCTCGTACAGGTGTCCAACACACCGACTGCTGTCGTGTCGACGAGGTCAGCTGGGAAATACGCCACATATCTTCTTGTGAGCGGCTTTTCTGTTCACAGAACTATAAATATTACAAAACTTTCCTCTGCGCGTTTCGTCCCTTGCAGGTGCGTTAACTGACTGAATGACAGTACCTTGGATGGTTCGGAGACGACAACCACGTAGTCATACCTAGCTTGCTTAGATACTTCTCCGAACTTTGGCAAGGTCGATTGGCGCTAAACGTCACGGAACGATCAAACATTCCACAGTCCATTTTGGTATTGCGATATCCACACCGACTGGCAAAGGAACGGAATGTGATGAAGTGAGAAAGAGCTTTCGGGCGTCAGATTTTGACTTTGGTGTTGGTGGGGGCTGTGGTATAGTCTGCTAACATCGGATGTTAACCTTATGTCGCTGCGCTCGTCCATGTTGCAGTTGTGGGTCTTCTTTATTGTTAACTTCGCCGTCATGGCAACTGCGGAGGCTGCATGAGGACAACGATCTTTTTCCTACCAGTGTTCTTGCAGACATGGCGCCAAATATCTGAAAGCGGAAAGTCTTTTAGGTTTTACAGTGCCTGGACAAGAAAAAAGCCAACCCTTTGTATAAATAAGAGGGTATATAGATGAAACAATTTTAATTATCAATCTTTCTTCCCCGAGTGAAAAAGTCCACTTCGGTTGAAGGAAAACGTATTGCTAATTCTTACGTTACTTGGAAAAAAATGTTTGTGCATTACCTTCTAAATATTGTATGATATAGTGTTCAAAGTAAATGTTTCATACTATGTATATACTAAGATGGAATCTGTTCTTTCGGACATGTCCGAAAGAACAATACCATCTTAGTATATACACATATAGTTAAGGCTCACCGGCCAATTGACCATCTTCTTCTTCTGTGCGAATGCACAGACAGTGCCCGAACTCTTACGGGAATCGGCAACGCGCCGCGAGTAATGAGTATAATAGGCGGGGGGGGGGGGGGGGGGGCACTACGAATATAGTGCGGGATAATACGTTGAGAATGTGGGTTTCGCGGGAGGCGTGCCAGAGATAAGTCCTTCCAATCGCGGTATCTTCTGTGTCCTCGATGGCTCAGATGGATAGAGCGTCTGCCCTATAAGCAAGCGCTCCCGGGTTCGAGTCACGGTCGGTGCACACATTTTCATCTGTCCCCGCTGACGTATGTCAACGCCTGTAAGCAGCTAAGGGTGTTCATTTCAATGTTTCATACTGCCGAAACTTTAATATTGAATGTTGTAATCCGGAAATACGTTATGATATCGATACAGTGTTTTTTTTGTTTGTAATGTAATGGAAAGATTGAAAAGGAGTGGACGGGACCTATCAGTTACCGCTGGTTGCACGGTAAACACATACACTTTATTTAAGGAAATAATTGTAAAAAAATTGACCGTAACACGAGCTACACTGACAGCTGAAGGCCTTATTAAGAAAGAATTCGAAATTATATGTCGGCTGTAGGCCACAAGCAATACGTCAGAATAATTAGCCGTTGAAGGTCTGGATTACAAGTGAGGAAGAAACGTTGAAAATACAAAAATAATTTTTAAAACAATCATTTGAAAAAAATTTACTGTAACACAAGCTACACTGACGGCTGAAGGCCTTATTAAGAAAGAATTCAAATTACTTGTCGGCTGAAGGCCACGAGCAATACTTCAGAACAATTAACGGCTGAAGGCCTGAATTACAAATGAGGAAGACAATTACACGTTGAAAATACCAAAATCATTTTAAAACAATCCTTTTGAAAAAAGAGGAAGACAATTACACGTTGAAAATCACAAAATCACTTTTAAAACAGTCATTTTTTTAAAAATTTACTGTAACACAAGCTACACTGACGGCTAAAGGCCTTATTAAGAAGAATTCTGCCGGCCCGATGTGGCCGAGAGGTTCTAGGTGTTTCAGTCCGGAACCGTGCTGCTACTACGGCCGCAGGTGCTAATCCTGCCTCGGGCATGGATGTGTGTGATGTCCTTAGGGTAGTTAGGTTTAAGTAGTTCTAAGCCCAGGGGACTGACAACCTCAGATGCAAAGTCCTGTAGTGCTTAGAGCCATTTGAACCATTTTTAAGAAGAATTCAAATTATTTGTCGGCTGAAGGCTGGTGTGCTTTACATGCGACCAGAATCTGTTCGGATTTTCTGCCAGATTTCTAGACGGAAATTTGTTGTTGAAACTATTAAAAGCATCTCGCACTGAAGTTCGGGCTACATTTAGAGTTTCTGTAAAACTTCACTAATCTTGGGGATTTTGCGTTCTTTTAAATTGGAAATGCTTTTTCCGTTGCTTCTGCAATAGTGATCTGACCTGTTTTGTATACCATTGGCTGTTAGTACAGTCTCTTACTAATTATTGTGGTATATATGTCCCAATTGTCGTAGATACTATTTTTTTTAATTTAAACCACATCTGGTCTAAATTTATTTTCGCTCTTAATTATCGTTTTATATTCGTTATTATATGCGATGTCTATGTAGGCACCTACAATATATATATTTTTTTCATTTTGCAGGTTTACTGGAATCCATTATTATCGTTAATTATCGTTACATACGCAAAAACTTTTCACTTTACTATCATTTTTGTTGGATTTCATCTCGGTGTTCTCTCAGTTCTGTACTTCCCATGCGACGGGGAAGAAAAGCCCCCTGCATCGCAAAAGCGAATGTACACTGATATGGATGGTTATCGTTTATGGATCCGTTGAGAAGAAACGAGCGATGGAGCCTGTCTTACTTCTTTAGGAGCACACCCAACTGGTGCCTCTGCTGTGTTCAGGATGGTCGTGGTAGGTTCCTCGACGTGTCTGAGGACGCAATATCAGAAGAATAAATTGTAAGACAACTTTATTCAGACAGCAACTTTCGTTCTTTGCTAGTCTTTGGAGCGGTCCCTGTAAAGACATTGCTTTCCCCGAAAGCAGATAATATTTTTTTTTCTTTTGTGCATTACCTTGTCATTGTACGTATGTATCATTTATTTCAACTATTCTTTATTTGTTACAACGTCACACTGTTTCTTCATTCATTTTGCTACTGTTTTATATTTTATATTGTAAGAATATGAATGTTCTGCTTTTATATGCTTTGTAAATCTTTGGTTAGGCCAGGAGTAGTACTGTGTCAGAGAGAGAGCGAACGACTATCGATAGAGAGTGTGCGAATTGTTGTGGTATCGTAGCCGATTCGCGGGTGGAGAAACGTTGCAAAGTTCGGCGTGAAAGACGGGGATACGCGGAGGAACAAATAATTACAGTGCGCCCGCTGTGTTAATAGGAGATCGTGCATTATTAACTGAACAGTAAAACTTGAAAAGTATATCGAGTGTTTGCGGTGACGATTTTACATACTGTGTGAACTTGTGACAATTAGCCGTGAACCAGACACCATTGTCGTGTGGAGACACTAACTGTTACAATTGCGTTAAAGTGGAACAAACCAAAATGTTAAGTAAAAGAACAGTGCTGTGATTTGATCAAGAAACATTTATTATATCATCCAAACTGTCTTAAAGACGACGACGTAAATTGAACTGATGTTTAACAGACTGTTATAGTGATAAACACATGTGAGTGTTTTCCTGTGGCAACACGGTGAAAGAACTGTGCGACGTATTGGGATTAACCGGTTATTTATCATAAATACTAAAGACACTGCATAATTTCGACTTACCCGTACCGCGTGATTAATAAACTTTTAATAATAAAACGTTGCGCGCGTAACGTCAACGAACACACTGGAACTACGTATTATTATCGCGCCAGTGCTGCCAGCTGATTCGACTACAACGGAGACGTGGACCACCACCGTAACTGGAATATTAATGAAACAGGAGGATCCGTCATTATCTTCACGCCACGAACGAGGATTAACTTCACACACCGTCCGCGTGGACCACCGCTGACGTCATCGCACTGCCTGCAGCAACAGTTAAGAGATTAAAAGAACAATATTTCGCTCTCTCTCATTTCAAAATTAAAGACAATTGGAGTTAAATTATCTATTTTAAAAATACTGTCACAATATCAAGGTTCAATTTTGTTTGGTTCCAATAAATATTCTTTCCATTACTTCGTCTTGTTGACAGTGCTAAAAACCCGCCAAATTAAAGTTCAGTTAATAATTTTCTTTCAAAATTCTTCTCAGAAATTTGGCTGCTCATCATAATTTTATTTTAATGTTTGTGTGTAACTTCTTTTGTAGGGAGTACATATTTTATTTTTTTGCGCAGTAAAATTAGCTACCATAAAGTTACGTATATTACCAGCTGATGCTGTCCGCCATTACTGCTTGAAAACTGACCAGTAGTAGTTTTGCACCTATTTTCTCATTGGCTGTCAGCTTCAAAACAAATTTACGCATTTCATGGGCATCTATCAGATGTGCGATGTCTATGTAGGCACCTACAATATATATATTTTTTTCATTTTGCAGGTTTACTGGAATTATATCGACTTTAATTGTTCATTTTGGCTCGGTTAAAGTGATTTATCGCATCTATATTATAATTGTACTGAATTACCTAATTTTTTTTATTACGTAAACATCGGCATACCATATTTAGATTGAAATTGGTGCCTTCTTGGCCCCACATAAATTCTGCACGTTCTGACAAAGACTATGCCAATTTTTTTTTATTTTTTTTTTTGGCCATGACTAACAGGGGTAGTCATATTCCTTATATAGGTCAAGTTTTATTATTTAAAATGGTTTTTTTCAGAAGTAGAGAACCAGTTTCTTTACAGATGGCGGCCGTTTAGCGTCAGGACAGTATTGTTTCAATGCTGTCTCGTCCAATTTTTGCAGTCTTTGGGTACGAGTTCCGAGTTTGACAGAGTAATTTTGTGTTTTGCTTGGATTAACTGTATTTAATTTTGTTGGCAATATGACGATCAAAGAGGAAGGAAGAGTAGCTGGCTTTCAGATGTGGGAAGATAAAGAAAATGAGGAAAAAGATACGGAATTTGTTATGGAAAAAGTAGACATGGGGACAGCCATTAAATCAGAGTTGGGTGTCAAAAGAGAAGTAGATGAGAAGGGAGGAGTAGAAAGTATGTTAGCATTGCTGTTAACGAATATGAAGGAAATGGAAAAGGGACTGGGTGGCAAGATAGAAGCTATTAGAAAAGAAATGGGTGAAGAAATTAAAAGGCTAGGTGAAAAGTCTGAACAACGTCTGAAGGGATTTAAACAGGAATTGGAAGACGGATTGGAAAAGAAAATTTTGGATTTTAAGTCAGATGTTAATAAAGATTTTGATAAGTTTAAAGATGATGTTAAAGAGACTTTTAAAGAGACAGAGTTTGAGTTAAATAAGAAGCAGGAGAAATTTGAAAACAGTGTAAATGAAAGTGTAGAAGGCTTGGATAAAAACATTAAAGCCCGAGCTACCTAATGTGTGAAAGGGATGGAGGAAACTAAAGATTATTGCAAAGGAATTTTCCGTGAATATGGGCAAAAGACTCGGACAGAAGTGGAAGATATTAAAGAGAGTACTTGTAAGATTGAGAATAGAGTAGTGAGTTTAAAAAAGACGGTACAGGATAAGCAGTTTACCGTATCACCAATAGTAGTGCAAATAAGGGATGGGAATAGTTTCAACAAAGGTTTTTTTTTTCAGAAGTAGAGAACCAGTTTCTTTACAACCCCCACGTCCGTCTGCTGCTGTGGTCCTCTGACTGGATCTCTGAGAGGAAGCGGGGAGTGCTCGATCCCTCTCGCCGCCCGTCTCCCATCCCACGCCGTGTTCTGGAGTTATCGAATGCCATAATGCCAGACGCTATCGACCTACCGTTCACTGCCCATCAGGCGACTGCACTGTCACGATGTGCTGGTCACCGAGCCTCACCCACTCTTCAGCAAGCCGGTAGTGAATCTGTGGCTGCGACATTAGAGCGTCCTGTACCCCAGTTCGGTATCATGGTGACAGTATCCTAAGTGGCTCATCAGTGGCAGTACTCGTTTCGGTCTCGAAGATGACTCTTGGCTGCTCACGAAGACGCAGCCATCTTCGCCTAACAGCGTGGCGAAGATTTACAGGACAACTGGAACGATCTTGCACAAACCTTTACCAAACAGTAATCAGAAAATCGAATGCGAACGTAATGAACGTCATCGATCATCCTAATCGAGTGCATAACGGCCTGCCATCTGGCGTATGTGTTACGGTTGCGGAAGGGTTTTTGCTATCAGACGTCATTCGTAATAACCGAATCGTCCTCTTTTATTCCTGGCCGTTAACAGTCTCTCCCACTACCACATTTGCTTTACGGTTTGTTTTGGTACGTTAAGCATCTTGACTACACCACAGTAAGTGAAGTTACAAAGCGCCCCGTGTTTGTTACATGATGTTACGGAGGCACTCCGAGACCGCCAAGCTTTGTCCCTGCCGCACACTTCCTGCAAAGTTGCTCTCAATCAGACAATACCGTGCTGGACTTGCTTTTCTGCCGACCAGCTCACCAAGCATACTCGCTTGCGACACACGCCACGGCTGTTGACATTCTGGCTCCGCTGCGGACGGAATACCTGGTTGGTGCCGGCCGCGGTGGTCTCGCGGTTCTAGGCGCGCAGTCCGGAACCGCGTAACTGCTACGGTCGCAGGTTCGAATCCTGCCTCGGGCATGGATGTGTGTGATGTCCTTAGGTTAGTTAGGTTTAAGTAGTTCTAAGTTCTAGGGGACTAATGACCACAGCTGTTAAGTCCCATAGTGCTCAGAGCCAAGCCACCTGGTTGGTGAACTTCTCAAAT
The DNA here is from genome assembly GCF_021461395.2 of Schistocerca americana. Classification (NCBI taxonomy): domain Eukaryota; kingdom Metazoa; phylum Arthropoda; class Insecta; order Orthoptera; family Acrididae; genus Schistocerca; species Schistocerca americana. The sequence continues at coordinate 1,042,091,171 of NC_060119.1, forward strand.
TGAACTATTCTGCTGTGCAACACTTCGCTCTCACTTTATGTGATGATCACGTAACTAAGGGTGGCTTCAGTAATTAGCAACATGGTTTATAGGGTTACCGTATTCGTGTTGTAGAGACTGCTCCGTCGGCTGTGTAAAACCTTTGATAGTGCTACCTTCAAACTAATTTTTCAGCGCTAGTAAACATCGTTCCGTTGTTTAATAGCTAATCGTAAGTGAATAGATATCATTACGCCACAGGTGAACAAGGATACGTAGTGTCTGCTTTTAGCATTAACAAATTATGGATACAATTGTCCGGCAAAGCAAAATTTTGAGCTTTCAAATTCTCCATGAATTGTTACTTTGTCAGCTGGTTGTGGATCTAGTATTATTTGACCTGCGATGCTGTGCGCGATCGTTTATGACAGGGAATAGATACTTCAGCATCAGGAATTCTGACGTCATGGGGATGCAGCGAAATGCGTGCAGTGTGGGAGGTTTCGTAAATTCAAGAGCTACTTCCAAAATACGTTAGACTCGTTCTTCATTTCCTGTGCAAATTGCAAGCGACATCCTAGACTTAGAAAACCCCACACACAATTATTGGTTGAGACTTTATATTGGCAGCGGTACCTCTTAGTTTCAAGAAAGAAGAAGAACTCATCCAGGAGACTTGATCCAGTAACAACGACCGGCTACCATTTCTTGCCTTGTGAATTCTCTACGGATATCTCTCCTGCGGCCAAGTTTTCTTCCGAAGCTGAGAACGTACATGCTAATGGACAGTGAATGGTTTAACTCAAGGAACAAGGCCACGCAGAAAGCATGCGACCGTTAAAAGAGCGCCCCTATGATACAATTCTTTGTAGAATGTTTGTTTCTAATATTCCATATAGTCTCCTGGTAATTTCGTGGTGACGTAGCTCCTGACAACAAAATTCCTTCTACCTTCGCTGTCCCATACTACTCACAGTACAAGCGAATCCCTTGATGTGCCTTGTCCTTCTGCCTTCCGCATTTCTGTTACTGCGGTGAATTCGTGAAAAATTTCGTTAATGGCTTCTTGATTTTCTTCATTAACGACGTCTACTAGCAGTGCAAATAGACCACACGGGTACGCCTTGTCTCTCTGCAGTAAAGTCGCCAACGTGGAAGTTCTCCGCTAGTACATCGGCATCTACATCTACATTTATACTCCGCAAGCCAACCAACGGTGTGTGGCGGAGGGCACTTTACGTGCCACTGTCATTACCTCCCTTTTCTATTCCAGTCGCGTATGGTTCGCGGGAAGAACGACTGCCGGAAAGCCTCCGTGCGCGCTCGAATCTCTCTAATTTTACATTCGTGATCTCCTCGGGATGTATAAGTAGGGGGAGACAATATATTCGATACCTCATCCAGAAACGCACCCTCTCGAAACCTGGACAGCAAGCTACACCACGATGCAGAGCGTCTCTCTTGCAGAGTCTGCCACTTGAGTTTGCTTAACATTTCCGTAACGCTATCACGCTTACCAAATAACCCTGTGACAAAACGCGCAGCTCTTCTTTGTATCTTCTCTATCTCCTCCGTCAACCCGATCTGGTACGAATCCCACACTGATGAGCAACGAGTGTTTTGTAAGCCACCTCCTTTGTTGATGGACTACATTTTCTAAGGACTCTCCGAGTGAATCTCAACCTGGCACCCGACTTACCAACAATTAATTTTATATGATCATTCCACTTCAAATCGTTCCGTACGCATACTCCCAGATATTTTACAGAAGTAACTGCTACCAGTGTTTGTTCCGCTATCATATAATCATACAATAAAGGATCCTTCTTTCTATGTATTCGCAATACATTACATTTGTCTATGTTAAGGGTCAGTTGCCAGTCCCTGTACCAAGTGGTTATCCGCTGCAGATCTTCCTGCTTTTAGCTGCAATTTTCTAATGCCGCAACTTCTCTGTATACTACAGCATCATCCGCGAAAAGCCGCATGGAACTTCCGACACTATCTACTAGGTCATTTATATACACTCCTGGAAATTGAAATAAGAACACCGTGAATTCATTGTCCCAGGAAGGGGAAACTTTATTCACACATTCCTGGGGTCAGATACATCACATGATCACACTGACAGAACCACAGGCACATAGACACAGGCAACAGAGCATGCACAATGTCGGCACTAGTACAGTGTATATCCACCTTTCGCAGCAATGCAGGCTGCTATTCTCCCATGGAGACGATCGTAGAGATGCTGGATGTAGTCCTGTGGAACGGCTTGTCATGCCATTTCCACCTGGCGCCTCAGCTGGACCAGCGTTCGTGCTGGACGTGCAGACCGCGTGAGACGACGCTTCATCCAGTCCCAAACATGCTCAATGGGGGACAGATCCGGAGATCTTGCTGGCCAGGGTAGTTGACTTACACCTTCTAGAGCACGTTGGGTGGCATGGGATACATGCGGACGTGCATTGTCCTGTTGGAACAGCAAGTTCCCTTGCCGGTCTAGGAATGGTAGAACGATGGGTTCGATGACGGTTTGGATGTACCGTGCACTATTCAGTGTCCCCTCGACGATCACCAGTGGTGTACGGCCAGTGTAGGAGATCGCTCCCCACACCATGATGCCGGGTGTTGGCCCTGTGCGCCTCGGTCGTATGCAGTCCTGATTGTGGCGCTCACTTGCACGGCGCCAAACACGCATACGACCATCATTGGCACCAAGGCAGAAGCGACTCTCATCGCTGAAGGCGACACGTCTCCATTCGTCCCTCCATTCACGCCTGTCGCGACACCACTGGAGGCGGGCTGCACGATGTTGGGGCGTGAGCGGAAGACGGCCTAACGGTGTGCGGGACCGTAGCCCAGCTTCATGGAGACGGTTGCGAATGGTCCTCGCCGATACCCCAGTAGCAACAGTGTCCCTAATTTGCTGGGAAGTGGCGTTGCGGTCCCCTACGGCACTGCGTAGGATCCTACGGTCTTGGCGTGCGTCCGTGCGTCGCTGCGGTCCGGTCCTAGGTCGACGGGCACGTGCACCTTCCGCCGACCACTGGCGACAACATCGATGTACTGTGGAGACCTCACGCCCCACGTGTTGAGCAATTCGGCGGTACGTCCACCCGGCCTCCCGCATGCCCACTATACGCCCTCGCTCAAAGTCCGTCAACTGCACATACGGTTCACGTCCACGCTGTCGCGGCATGCTACCAGTGTTAAAGACTGCGATGGAGCTCCGTATGCCACGGCAAACTGGCTGACACTGACGGCGGCGGTGCACAAATGCTGCGCAGCTAGCGCCATTCGACGGCCAATACCGCGGTTCCTGGTGTGTCCGCTGTGCCGTGCGTGTGATCATTGCTTGTACAGCGCTCTCGCAGTGTCCGGAGCAAGTATGGTGGGTCTGACACACCGGTGTCAATGTGTTCTTTTTTCCATTTCCAGGAGTGTATATTGTGGAAAGCAGTAGTCCCATAACACTCCCCTGTGGCACGCCAGAGGTTACTTTAACGTCTGTAGACGTCTCTCCATTGAGAACAACATGCTGCGTTCTGTTTGCTAAAAACTCTTCAATCCAGCCACACAGCTGGTCTGATATTCCGTAGGCTCTTACTTTATCAGGCGACAGTGCGGAACTGTATCGAACGCCTTCCGCAAGTCAAGGAGAATAGCACGTACCTGGGAGCCTGTATCTAATATTTTCTGGGCCTCATGGACAAATAAAGCGAGTTGGGTCTCACACGATCGCTGTTCCCGGAATCCATGTTGATTCCTACAGAGTAGATTCTGGGTTTCCAGGAACGACATGATACTCGAGCAAAAAACATGGTATAAAATTCTCCAACAGATCGACGTCAGAGATGTAGGTCTATAGTTTTGCGCATCTGCTCGACGACCCTTCTTGCAAACTGGAACTCCTGTGCTCTTTTCCGATCATTTGGAACCTTCCATTCCTCTACAGACTTGCGGTACACGGCTGTTAGCCGTGAGGAAATGGTAAGTGGCTGCCAGTTCATCAAGACTGGCTGAGTAATGTGTGTGTGAATTCCTAAGGGACCAAACTGCCGAGGTCATCGGTCCCTACGCTTACACACTACTTAAACTAACGTATGCTAACAACAACACACATACCCATTCCCGAGGGAGGACTCCAACCTCTGGCGGGAAGGGCCGCGCAATCCGTGACATGGCGCCTGTAACAGCGCGTCCACTCCACGTGGCTTGTGGCAGAATGCAGGAAGAACAATATGCACGACTGCAGGAGAGTCATAGGAATCGGTAGACGGTCTTCCGTCGTAGGTACATTTGGTCCTTACTTCCATTAGCGGGGGCGTTGTGCCAAGGAATTGTGTATATATTGGCCACGACATCTTGGTAGATGATTGTTGCAGTGTCTGTATGTTTATGGGTTGCATTTTTACATATGACTTGTCAAGCCAATGGCAGCGCGGCATCTCTTGGCGCAATTGTTGCAAGTGTACCTGGCTGCTGAGGCAGGAGCAGTGGTAGCATTGCGAAGCTTTTTCTGCCTTAATCTGTCTAACAAGCCTTCATCATGCTTCGACATTCCAGATGATATATCATCACTCCACTCTGGTCTCATGCTAGCCCGTGCCTCCCATCTGTTTGTGTCGATTCCAAAGCTCTCCATATATCGTTTACAGGAGTCCTTGAACCTCAATACAGGACGTCCTACAGGTCTTTTAGCTGTAGAGATCTCTCCAAGCATCACCTCACGTGGTAATCTGTCAGGATCCATACGGTGGACGTGTCCCAGTCAGCGGAGTCGTCTCTGCTTCAAGATAGCTGAAATACTGTTGCAGTTAGTTTTAGATAGCACTGCTTCGTTGGTCACTCGGTTCTTCCACGTTACTCCGAGGATGGATCTCAGGCACCGCATGTGGAAAGCATTAAGGCGACGTTTTTGTTTTGCATAGGTAGTCCATGTTTCCGATGCATACACAAGGTTGCTGAGGACGCAAGTTCGATATACAAGAATTTTGGTGGTCAAAGAGAGTTTGTTGTTTTTCCAAACACGTGTAGAGAGTTTGCCAAAAGTTGTCGCAGCTCTTCCAATGCAAGCATCAAGTTCCTTGTCAACAGGCATGTTTGATTCTATAATAGATCCAAGATAGCAGAAGTTATCTACGACTTGCAGAGTAGTGCCATCTAGTGTGATATTCGGCTTTGTGTTAGTACCCTGAACCATAATTACGGACTTACTGCTGTTTACACTCATCGAGAATAGGTGGCATGCGTGACTAAATCTTGATACTAGCTCTTGCAGCTCTTCTGCGGAGTTCGCAACAATTGCAGCATCATCAGCATACAGGAGTTCACGAGCGACTATCTCGTAGCGCTTTGTCTTACTCTTCAGAAGACTGACATTGAAAAGCCTTCCATCTTTCCTAGTATGCAGATCTACTCCAACACTGCAATTCTCGAAAGCCACTTGGAGCAGACGCGAGAGGAAAATTCCAAAAAGTGTAGGTGCCAACACACAGCCTTGCCTTACGCCACAGTTCATATTGAATGGTTTAGATGTACTGCCATCGAAGATTACAGAGCCACGCATATTGTCATGAAAAGATCTTACTAAAGACAGCAAAGTTGGGGGACATCCAAATTTTCCAGTATGCTGTAGAGTCCCTCCCTACTGACGGTGTCAAAGGCTTTGTTGAGGTCAACAAAAGCCACATATAATGGCACTCTGTATTAGCGGCACTTCTCTTGTAGTTGGCGCAAGGTGAATATCATGTCACTTGTGGATCTGCCAGTTCGAAACCCACACTGTGACTCAGGGTAGATCCGAGCAGCCAAGGTTTCCAGTCTCTTCAGGATTATCGTTGCATACGCCTTTCCAGCAATGCTCAAGAGAGATATTCCTCTATAGTTGTTACAATTACCTCTGTCACCTTTTCCCTTATAGATTGTTACTATATTTGCATCTCGCATGTTTTGAGGTACTGTGCCTTCTTCCCAGCACTGCAGTAGGATTTGATACAATATTGGCAAAACGCAGTCAAGTTTGATGATTTCTGCTGGTACGTTATCACGGCCTGTACTCTTGCCTAGCCGGTCGCGGTGGCCGTGCGGTTCTGGCGCTGCAGTCCGGAACCGCGGGACTACTACGGTCGCAGGTTCGAATCCTGCCTCGGGCATGGGTGTGTGTGATGTCCTTAGGTTAGTTAGGTTTAAGTAGTTCTAAGTTCTAGGGGACTTATGACCTAAGATGTTGAGTCCCATAGTGCTCAGAGCCATTTGAACCATTTGAACTCTTGCCTAGCTTTAGTCTTTTAAGTGCGAGTTGTAATTCGTCAACAGTGGGAGGATCATCAAGCTCAGACATAACTGGGTAAGTTGGTAAAGTACCCAGATCTTCTGAAGAAATGTTGACCTCTTCTGAATATAGTTTAGCATAGTGCTGCACCCATCTATCTAGCTGCTGGTTTTTATTGTTGATTGGGTCTCCATTTAGATCTTTTATTGCAGCGAATTTTCTGCTTGTTGGTCCAATGGCCTTTTTGATGCCTTGAAACATGCCACTATAATCTCCTTTGTCTCGGCAGATCTTAATAGTTTTACAAAGGTTGGTGCAATATCTATTTGCACAATGGCGAGAAACTCGTTGCAGATCTGCTTTGCAGGCCTTGTATTCAGCTATTGCTCGTTGGTCTTTAGGATGATTCATAACCTGTATATGAGCATTACATTTCTTGTCTATATATGGACGCAACTCACTTTCACATTCAGTAAACCAGTCACTTTGAGTCCTACCCTGCATCCCAAATGTTCCGATAGCTGTCTGCATAATATTTTCTTTAGCTAGACGCCACACATTTTCGGCGCTCTGTGCAAATTGCTCAGGATTCAGTTTCATCTCAATTTCTTCACTGAACTTTTTGTAGAGCGCATCATCTTGAATGGCTTTGGTGTTGATCTTCACTCTTCGACAAACGCTCTCAGCTGAGTGAATCTTCTTTGGTGTGAACCGTGATTTGGTCATAACTAAAGAGTGACCAGTATCACAGTCAGCACTGTGATATGTGTGGGAATTAAGGACATGACGTTGGTCGCTTCTTCTGGTTATGATGAATTCGAGCTGATGACAATGGCCTGAACGTGGGTGTTTCCATGATAGTTTGTGCACGTCTCTGTTCTGGAAGTAAGTGTCAGTAATGCAGAGAGAGAGAGAGAGGTGCAAAGGAATTGTGGGACCTCTGTTATCAATATAGACAACTCCAAGACTTGCGTAGTACCTGCGATGATGGCAGATCGACGCAAAAAGAAATGTGCATGTACTGCAGTTACCGAAAGGAAAATATTAGGACAATTTCCCAGACATAGATCATTAAAAAATAAAATGTCGTGTTGCTAGGGCCTCCCGTCGGGTAGACCGGTTGCCTAGTGCAAGTCTTTTTAGGTGACGCCACTTCGGCGACTTGCGCGTCGATGGAGATGAGATGATGACGATAATGACGATAACACAACATCCAGTCCCTGAGCGGAGAAAATCTCCTACCCAGCCCGGCATCGAACCCGGGCCCCTTGGCATGGCATTCCATCACGTTGACCATTTTATTTTATCTCATTTCTCATTTTGTACGGTAATGTTCGTTGTATTTGTTCGGGGCGGACGTCCCATGACGCTTGTTCAAGTTCATCGTTGATCCATTAAATCACTTTTTTTTTATTACAGAGGACAGCTAACCCTCTGACCGAACACACTGAGCTACCGTGCCGGCGCCATTCAGCTATCGAGGTGGACCAACGTTTATAGAGTTCCTCCTTCGTGCGAGGATTCTTCGAAGACAACCGTTCGATATTCCCTTGTCTTCCCATATTACCTGTGCGGTGAGGCAAGTGGGTGTCTGCAGATATTTTTGGAAGAAGCAACTCAATATTCTTCCAGTTAATGTTTTCCAAGGAATTCTCAAGAAATCGTTTTCAATGTATATCTTTCTAAGGAGACAAATAGTTTTTTCATCGTAGTAAATATTCCTGGGAAGGACATGAACAATTCTTCTTCCTTTGCAACCACCAATCACTCTTATTCAGTATTGACCACAATTGGTTTCAAATCCCAGAATGCCTGGTTACAATACTCGGATCTTCAGAAGTCATATCGATAAAGTTAACAGAAAATTGACATACTAAAAGTGCTGAGTGATTTTCATTGAATGTCCAGCAATATTTCTAAACCAGTAAGGTTAACGAATGAGAGATCCCTGTTGGTCAGATGTCATTACCTATTTAACATAACGGAACTCCCTGCTGGCTTGGTATCGTTATACATTTAGCAGTAATGGCGTGCTGTAGTCTGAAACTCTGTAGGGAAATTATGTTCCTTGCTCGAGTCTAATTTAAGGATATATGTAATTATTTTGAGCTCTTAGGGCATAATGCAGACGTTCCAGTAGTACGAAACGTTTTATGTCCCTCTTTACTAACGAGTGTCTCCATCACGTGATACGTAAAACTGTGTGCTATATGGTTTTTGTCACTCTCTTGAACGACTAGAAAACTTTTCGAAACTGTGCCTCAACACCTACAGTGTTCCTCTGCTACAACAGACCCAAACGTTCAAGTCTAACAGTTAGAAATTGCTGATAACGTCGAAAGATGATAGTAACTGATGTGTGTTCCACTCCATTGGAAGCTAAGCCCTTTGGAAAAACCGCAAGAAGTTATGAGTAATGATTTCTACTATTATAGACCCTTAAGATAAGTTATTATTGTTTTTTCTCCACTTACTAGTACGAGGACCGTTAAATAAGTAATGCAACACTTTTTTCTGAAAGCAGGTTAGATTTATTCATGATTCCAATACACCATATTATTCCTTATTCTTTTGGCTACAAAACCCTGTTTTTCAGCATAATGTCCGCTCACTGCGACGGCCTTATTCCACCTTACTTGGAGGGTCAATATGCCCGCGTGGTACCACTCTACTGGTCGACGTCGGGGTCAACATCTTGGTTTTTAGTAACCTCCCTCGTAACGTGCAAGCAATTCCGCATAAATGGTCCTTCGTTACTGTTTATGGTCTTCGGTTAAGTAGAGGCACACACCTTTGACTACCCCAAATGGTGGACGAGTGTGTCACCACTACCAAAGGAGACGTCCAGTTTTGGAGCAAGGTGTTTGAATGTGATCCTTCGATGACCGCGAATGAGAGTGTCCACACGTTTCACATTGCAGGTATCACAGCTGTGTGTGGCCAACCGGCACGCGGGACATAGGTAAAGTTTGCACAGCCTTGTGATGATAATAGACGCCTCACCCAAGGACTCACCATAATTTTGTTCAGTGCTAGGTCTTCGAGAGCCTATGAATATCTGCGATGCTCTAGTTTTCCGCCAAAGGAAATCCTATAGCAGTTCTCTGTTTGGAACACACAACCATTATACACACATCAAAGAAAGTTTTGCATCACCCCGATTCCCACAACTCCTGAAGATAGACGTTGACTGTGGGTATTGTATCATTGACACAGTCCCTCCGACTGTTCAGAGATGTCACTAAACCAGACTAAAGATGTAAACAACCATGCATGAGTAGCGCCAATTAGACGGAGGTGGTCTGACAGCCGATCAGCTCCAGTCATTCCACCCGGAAGGAGGTACACGGCTCGTGTTGTCTGTAGTTCAATGCCTAGGAGGGCAGTACCGCGGTTGGATCGCGTCCGTATTGTTACTTAGTCCCAGGAAGGGCTCTCAACAAGGGAAGTGTCCAGGCGTCTCGGAGTGAACCAAAGCGATGTTGTTTGGACATGGAGGTGATACAGACTGGAACTGTCGATGTCATGCCTCGATCACGCCATCCAAGGTCTGCTACTGCAGTGGATGACCGCTACATACGGATTATGGCTCGGAGGAACCCTGACGGTAACGCCACAATGTTGAAAATGCTTTTCGTGTAGCCACAGGACGTCGTGTTTCGACTCAAACTGTGCGCAAAAGACTGCAAGTTGCGTAACTTCACTCCCCACGCTTATGGCGAGGTCCATCTTTGCAACCACGACACCATGCAGCGCGCTACAGATGGCCCCAAAAATATGCCGAATGGACCGCTCAGGATTGGCATCACATTCTCTTCACCGATGACTGTCGCACATCCTTTCAACCAAGCGTCGGAGACGTGTTTGGAGGCAATGCGGTAAGGCTTAACGCCTTAGACACACTGTCCAGCTAGTGTAGCAAAGTGGAGGTTCCCTGCTGTTTTAGGGTGGCATTATGGGAGACCGACGTACGCCGCTGGTGGCCATGGAAGGCGCCGTAACGGCTGTACGACACGTGAATGCCGTCCTCCGACCTATAGTGCAACCATATCGGCAACAAATTAGCGAGGCATTCGTCTTCATGGACAACAATTCGCGCTCCAATCGTGCACATATTGTGAATGACTTCCTTGAGGATAACGACATCCCACGACTAGAGAGGCCAGCATGTTCTCCAGACATGAACCCTATCGAACATGCCGGGGATTGATTGAAAAGGGCTGTATTGGACGATGTGACCCACCAACCTGAGGTTTAAATGGTTCAAATGGTTCTGAGCACTATGGGACTTAACAGTTGATGTCATCAGCCCCCTAGAACTTAGAACTGCTTAAACCTAACTAACCTAAGGACATCACACACATCCATGTCAGAGGTAGGATTCGAACCTGCGACCCTAGCAGTAGCGCGATTCCGGATTGAAGCCCCTAGAACCGCTCGGCCACAACGGGCGGCACAGTCTGGGGGATCTACGTCGAATCTCCATTGAGGAGTGGGACAATGTGGACCAACAGTGCCTAGGTGAACTTGTTGATGGTATGCCACGACGAATAAAGGCGTCCATCAATGCAAGAGGACGTGCTGCTGGGTATTGGAGGTACCGGTGTGTACAGAAATCTGGACCACCACCTCTGAAGGTGTCGCTGTATGGTGGTACAACATGCAATGTGTGGTTTTCATGAGCAATAAAAAGGACGGAAATGATGTTTATGTTGATCTCTATCTCAATTTTCTGTACAGGTTCCGGAACTCTCGGAACCGAGGTGACGCAAATCTTTTTTTGATTGTATAGATGCCATTTTGAAGCCTACGCACAGCGACGTCACATATCGGAACTTTCACGATGTCGCACAACAAATTCGCGTTTTTCTAACCGAAACTGGGCTAGAAAAGTTGTGTTGCATTACTTATTGAACGCCCTGCATATTTATTGGTTTTTGTGTACTTTCTACTGCTTTCTATAAACAATAAACAGTTGAGTAGACACAAAAGAATAAGTAGTTTTTATTCTTCATAATAAAATATTCAACAGCACGCCTTCCTAATTCCTGCAAGACTGTGGAAGCAACAAAATAATTGTTAGTTGGAAGGAGGTGCGATATTAGTCCGAATAATTCTCAAACAGCTGTAGGAAATAGTACGACGTTGTATAAGTCTTTAACTAGGAGAGTGTAGCCTATAGTGTGCGGGTAAGCTGCGTAAGCTTTAAACGATACTGCAGCTGCAAGTAAAAGGACCTTTGAACGTCAACATATGAAGCGTGGAGAGTTGTTCCTAATGGCCTTCGGCACCAAAAGAGGAAGTAACACAAAATATTACACCACTGAGACAAAATTACTCTATAATAAGATCTTTACTGCAATGGTTACTGAACAGTTTACATACAGAAAAACATTTCACTCCACAGGCTAGGTACACTTTGAGACTCCTTCACACCTTAGTCCTTACTTACATGTCTCCTTTTGTCTTTAATGGTTGCGAAGTGCCCTGGATAAATTCACTGACGTATAAGAGAGTGAGTCATGTGACGAAGGAAATTTGACGTTCACCCTACGACATTTCCTTACTGTTTTGGAGAACCTCATATACAGTACAGCTGATATTACTCCCGTCCCAGACACGCTGCCTTTCCCTCACTCGTCAGTTCTTCAGCTATACACTTAACACTTTGCTATGTCTTCAGCTATTTTCCTCTTAGTCATGGCCAGGTTGCTGTTGTTTAGTCATCTGGGATAGGCTTGATTGGTATCTAATAGTTATATTACAGCATAACTAGTAACGTTTCTAGTAGTAGGGTATCAGATATTCCACAGGGTCACACGACAATACACTCTTCACGTTCCACACAAGAATTTCGTAAGAACTGTAGAGAAGCTGAGGTGCCCAAAAACCAGACGCATTAACTCTAATCCGAAAGAGATTCGTTATATTAATATCAAGTGAGGACGGAAAATAATTAGGCACTGTGGACTGTCAAAGAACAGCGATAAATGCTTGAATGTTATCGTCATCAATGAAGTAGGTTCCTTCGACAACCTCTGATGACTTACAGTACATTTGCACCAAAAACTAACCAAATTTTTAAATTCCTTTGTCGTATTATTCTAGGTGTTTGTAATAGATGAGTGGGTTGCTACTGAAGTTATAGTTTTTCGCACACCATTCATTTATCCTGAATTCTACAGCTCAGCCTCGAATCTAATGTTTTCGACGAGTTGCTTTATCATGTGTTTAGTTAATACAGTACGAATACATTCTGTGAACTACGTATGCACTCAAGATCAATGGAATTATATACATCAAGTAGGATGCCGCACTCTTTATCAACGCGTCGTGTTATGAATTCCATCAGACTGCAATCATTTGCGAGCCTGTCTGATTCATAACCAATCAGCCGCCGTCTACAACTCACAGTTTGACTGATGCTTGGGCCTAACTGAGCACATCTTGTTCTTTTTTCCAGTACGATTGTATTGAGGTCAGGTGGCTTGTAGGGCTGTACATTTATCTGAGGCGTTCCTAAAACGACTGAGATAAAATTACACAGCAGCTGGATGGGGCCTTTTACTGCTGAATGCGCTCTGTAAGACATCGTATGCAAAGAAACAGATGTAAAATGGCCTGACATTATCTTCCTGTGCTGTTCACCGGCGAGAGATATCAGGGTTTTTATGTGAACATTACCATGGAAGAATTCGTCCAACACCTATTTTAACAAACCCTTATCATAAAGCAGAATGCTTGGTGTTCCCAGTCCAAAGCAGGCACCCAATGAGAGACAACAAAGTGACGAATGTCTCCGGGGAAACTAGCATGAGCACTATTGCCCTCCCACTGCTGGTTACTTTCACCACAAATATTTATTCCGCTTTTATATATCAAACTATTTGCTTGTAACTCGAAGTTTCAGAACTTTTGCGAGATTTTTTTTACTGTTATCCTTGGCTGCCGACTTTCTAAGAAGCCGTAGCCGTCTAGGCTGTTCCTTCAGATACCCACGTCGATTCTGGTGCTTTTTTTCTTGACTCTGAAGACACTGATGTTAATATAATTCACTACTTCCTACATCGACACCAGAACCATTCATTAACTATTATGGATGGTGGGTAACATTTCTAGATTGCATTCTTCAAATTCCTGAAACAAGAAAACAGCTTGACAGCCACAGGTAGCCGGCACTGCATATCATTCAGGTGACTACACAGTGAACAGCTAACGAGCATTTGTGTGTAATTCAGCTTGTCAAGTGTTGACAAGGCCACTGTTATTCTTGCTAAATGAGGCAACGCTTGCGTGCCGAAGCCTCTGAGGTCGACCGCGAGAGAGTTCCACGACCACTTATGGTATTGGAGACCATCTGTTTGTTGGCCCAGAAAATAAAACTTTTTAAACTCCGAGCTGTAGCACGAGTCTCCACAGCCCCAGAGCACGCGGGCAGTATAGCATAATGGTAATGCTTCGATGAATATGATCCCACTCGAATATGGCCTTCTGAAATAGAAGGAACCATGGTCTCAATTTTTCTCAGCAACTAGAAGCCCAAAGAACCATAGTCTCAGTTTTTCCTACCCCCTAGTAATAAATTTCATTATTTTATATATGTTCTGTCGTTTCTAGACGCCAAATTAATTACTGATGCCTCTTTAGTGTAAAGGATATGACAGTAACGGTGTCTAGTAAACATGGGCTCATAAATGCGTATGTTAAGACCCATGAGCACTTCTTCATCTCGATACTGTGAAACAAATCTCTCCCACTTCATGCTCTTTGCTTTCCATATTTTGAGAGGTGGTAGCATGGACCAAAAAAAGAAAAAAGTAACCGCTAAACATGGATTCCAAAGTTCATGCCTTAAGTGCAATGAGCAGTTGCTCATCTGAGCTACTGTGAAACACAGTTCTTCTTCTGAACAAGTGCTCATAGTTCTCGACGTATACGTATAAGTATAGCATGGCCCATGTTTGCTAGACAATTTTTTCGTGCTTTGGTTCATATTATGTCACCTCAAAACATGGAAGGAAAAGTGCTTGCAGTAGAACAGATTTATTTCGCAATATCGAAGATGAAGAAGGTTCTCACAGCTCTTAAGGTGCATTTTAGAGCCCATGGTTACTAGACTTGCTTCAAATGATGGTTCCTGTCACATTCCTGGGTACTGACTATTCCTCCTGAGGCACTCTGTATCAGGTCCGCCCTTGCGACTAAATAGAAGGCTGTTTGCCCGACTGCCGCATGCGTTTCTCTTCTTTTTCGAAGCATTCTGAGTGACGATACTGGCAGGGGGTCTTTTCTTGTCGTATATATGATCAACGATAGTACTACATTTGCTTGTCCTCAATACCCCACATTTTCAAGACTTTTATTTTATTTTTGAGTCGTCAGTCTTCTGATTGGTTTGATGCAGCCAGCCACGAATTCCTCTCTTGTGCCAAACTCTTCTCCTCAGAATAGCACTCACAATCTACGTCCTCAATAATCTGTTGTATGTACTCCAATCTCTGTCTCCCTCTACAATTCTTACCCTCTACAGCTCTGTCTAACACCATGTGAGCCATTCTCTGATGTCTTAACAGATGTCCTGCCACCCTGTCCCTTCTTTTTGTCAGTGTTTTCCGTATACTCCTTTCCTCATCTATCCTGCGTAGAATCTCTTCATTCCTTATATTACCAGTCCACCTAATTTTCAAGTGGTTAGGACTGTAAAAGCCTCGTGAACGCCATCCTCATGTTCAATGAACCCAGTCGGGTCTGTATAACCTAAATGTCCTGCTCTTCCATGTCAACCACTGTCCTCCAATACTCCGTTACCACTTTTATCAGCTCCCGCAATGTATGCGTCTTGTTTAGCACATCCTGCTTCAAGTCTGACAACTGCGTGTTCTGCCATTTAGTTCTTGGATATTGTTGTCTGCTGCAGTCCCAAATATCGTTTCCAGTATCTTCCCACCAGCATGTAGCTCTCCCCTTTCTCAGCGTTCCTAGGTTCAGCTATTGACTTTCCAGTTGACCCCGTAATTCCTTGTAGGACTTATAAAAAACACTGTATGCCTTCTGTACTTCTCCAAACACTCACTAAAAGACATTTTAAAAGTATCCACATCGCCTGTTATTGACAAGTATTCGCTTTATTACATCTTGTATGGTTGTCCAATTTCGACCTTACAGGTCATTTTCAAGGACTTGAGCCGGCCGCGGTGGTCTCGCGGTTCTAGGCGCTCAGTTCGGAACCGCGCGACTGCTACGGTCGCAGGTTCGAATCCTGCCACGGGCATGGATGTGTGTGATGTCCTTAGGTTAGTTAGGTTTAAGTAGTTCTAAGTTCTAGGGGACTGATGACCACAGATGTTAAGTCCCATAGTGCTCAGAGCCATTTGAACCATTTGAACCAAGGACTTGCGATATCAGTAGATCGTAAAATTACGCAAATATTAACCAGCAGACGTGCCATACAGTAAGCGAGCACTTAACGTGCAAGCATCAATCTTAAAGCTCGAATGTTTACTTGTGAGTGCAATAAAAATCATCTTCTTAAATGATGCCACGGTTTCTTTGCTGTAATTGTTTCTCGCATATACAGAGACAAGACTAGGTGCTCAACAACGAAAGTGAGCACATACAGTGACCTATGTCCTATAACCTGGCATTAGCAGTGAAGATGACTATTACCACAGTAATGTTACAAACCTTTTTAACCAAATTGTCCTACAAATAATGTAAAACCTGTAAGAGAGAATAAAATTATCAGAATAAATTAGTCCCCATAAAATCCATAACAAACAGTCAGATTAAATCGGAATAAATTAATCCCACCAGACATTGAAATATAGATCATTACTAGCGAATATCAACATGTAACTACTTAGACATTGATTTCCTGTGCTAAAAAGCATACGTAGCTGAATTAGAGCCCAGTGTGGGACTGGGTTGAACGCTGCTGAGAGCGAGGGATGTGCTGTAGGCCACAAAGTCCCAGAGTCCACTCACCTCCTTGTGCCGAGCGAAATTTGAGGCACGTAAACTTGGCCAGAGCTTAGTTTCGTTGAGCGGGCGTGACAAAACGAAGCCATACCGCCACCGAGTGTCTGGAGTCAGATAATGTAGAGTACATCTCCGGGACGAGCAGGACAACAGAGCTTGCTTTCACAAGCCTAGTTCACGGATAGCATGCTGCATAACATCAAGAGTCACCGACAAAGTGTTACTGCAGAGGGAAACAGGCTGTTGAGATCTCTTAGACGGTGGAACAGGAACAGAAAGTCGAGACTTCTTTGTAGTGCTTGAGACACAGACACATGAAAGGATAACGTCAAACTGAATGTTTAAAGAAACGTGGAGACTGCTCCAATTGGTTCATACAAATAATCTAGGGGTGATAGTACGGAGTGCAACTATGCTTACAGAGGTCCAACTGTATTGGCCAGATCATAAGAGGGAATACCCCAAGACTAAAAAATTATTTAGTTGTTTAACCTGCAATATATGTAAGGAATGCAGTCCAGCGTCTTCTAAGACAACATTCCGCCAATCAGAATTACACAACACTGGAATATACAGAGCTTAATGTTTTCCTTGTAGGAAGCACTTCACTTTTGTGTTTTTCCAGGTCTTCATGTGCAGCTTCATCAAAACTTCTGCTTCTTTGGGAGGAGAGACTCTTCTGACTGACCTGAACTTAGGCGCAAGCGGAGACGAGCTGTTGGTGCTGAGCCACTTCAGTCGCCACTTGCTGATTCCAAGAATGACGAGACCCACCCGCAAAAGAGACCTGAACTGTAGGGAGAGGCGAAGTTTTTATGATGTTCAGTAATTCCACTCTTCATATCGGAGATTTAACTACAGTTAAAATTTCAACACGCTTTCAGATCCGGCAACAGATGTGTCGCTATATCCTTCTGAAGTATTTTCTCTTTGTACTAACCTATGGCAAACATTCTATGTCCTCCACGAATGTAAGTGATTTATTCAGATACACACTACCACTGAATTTCCGTGCCAGATTATCCAAATTTGTGAAGACATTAGCTTATCGATTTCTGTTATTGTTCAATGTGTTTCTAGTGAAATTTGATTACTTATGATAAACTAAATTCATTGAGATCATTGTTTGACTCAGTAGCCAGATCCATAACTTGAGCATTCATCTGATGAACGATGATTTACTTTTATCAAATATCACAGGCCCAAATTAATTATTTAATTAAAGTACCCAACTTCATAGGAAAGGGTTACAAACAGCTTAAACTTACAGAAATGATTCTAGATTTAATTTTGATGTTTGCACGGTTTATAGTCGTTCTCGGATCGGCCATGTCCTTCGTTTTATTATTGGATACTTTTACAATATATTGACAGCAATTATACTTGAAAATTACCGGTAATGGCGAAATTGGCCAGTCGTGCAAGATGCAATAAGCTGTATAATTAGTGACATGAAGTGAGGTGGGTACCTTTAAAATGTCTTCTAACAAATATACGACTTTGGAAACCTACATGAAAAAAAGAAGTCTTTTCTTTTCCTTTTCTCGACGTAACTCCGAAAATGTCTCTTTTAACCTCTGCATCTCATTCCTCATTTCTCATATATCATACGTCAGCCTTAACGTTCACTGGGGATTGATGAGTATAACATTGTCTTATCTGGTGAATAGCACTCCATCTTCCAATGCTGGTCCCACAGTGCTGCTACCCCACTCTCAGTAAAGTAGTATAACACTTCCAGAATAATGGTACACCTGACTCCCATTTCTGACACTCAGTAACCTCAGAAAAGAAAGCTGTAACTATTAACTTTCCCCCTTTCAAAAAACCTGACATCCCCCAATACGCTTCCTTGACTGAAAAGACAAAACTCTCTGAAGGTGATAATATCCCTGACAAAAGAAATTAATGAAAATTCCAGCAGGAATGGTTATTCCCCATACTCCCTTTTCCAGTGAAATCACACAGTGATACGATTACCAGTTGATCTCTCCGCCAGCACAACAATAATGTGTTAACTAATGTTACAGCCCTAAATAACCTTACGCATTAACTGAGTTGAATCACAAAAAATAATGCTCTGTAGTCTCCTTTCTTACATACACGACCTTAACCTATACAGTATATTACGTGCAAGTGGCGCAGATCCTTGTGCTCTCCACTCTCCCTATTTTCTCCCACTCTGTTCTCAGTGGTCAGTGCCAGTACCTGCGGCAATGAATCCGGAATGCCCCGGAACGGTCGTAGGCGTCTAGCATGACCTATTGTTCTTATCGGCAGTTATAACTTAACGTGTACTCCTGAACTCATCTCGGTCACCTGCTACAGGTACAGCGTGATAAACTTCTTCGTTCTTGCCCTTTGGGGTATACAGACCCGATAGCATCACCCATTTCCCTGTTCTACACTCTGGCATCTTCCCCATACATTTCCTTATTATTTCAAGGAATTTGGTGCTCACCCTTCGTATGCGTTTCCTGAAGTTACATACGGCTCTCCGTTACTCCCGATTTTCAGTTTGACTACATCAAATGACAAAGATATCTTCTTTCCATCACTGCCTCATATGGTGAAAGCCCAATGCTGGTGTGCACAGATGTTACTACGTATGGTAAGTAAATGTACCAGAAACTGATCATCCTATCAGTAGTACAGTGTACGTCTCCTGTCCTACCATCAGCTTGAGAGTGCAATGGGCTAGTTCTTAGTTTCTGTAGGAGCAAAAAGTGACAAAGCTGCTTCATCAAATACAGCATGAATTTAGTACATTGGTCCATGATTATCGTCTCAAGGGCCCCGAATTTCAGCATCCAGTTATTCACCATGGCCTGCACTACCGTTCATTCAAAACGGTCTCATAGAAAGATCCTGAAATATCTGTTCCCATTCTCTCGAAAGATTTGGTGGCCCCTGGTAATCTCTGTAGCGGCATTTGCTGATGGCTTAGAACCATGCGTTGTGCACTCTGAATGCACTTTCTTATATGTTGGTCTATTTCCCTTTACCTTGTCGTTCACCAGTACTTCTCTGCCCCCTCATCTGCCTGTGACCTCCGTGTCTAGACAGCATGTGATCATCTGCTTACTTCGGTTGTTTCAGTCCGCCAGATACTACTATGCTTGGCGCCCGTTCAATTGACCTACGCAACGAACTGTCATGCACAAGGAACTGCGGTTATGTTGTAAACAGCGTGCAGCTCACTTCAGCGACTTGCGTTTTACGCCACCCCACAGGGCTGTGGTCTATTGCTCGCACTACCATAACCTTCCTGCTGAGACTGTCCACGTTTCCATGCTTCTTGCTTGGTTTATGAATCACTTCAAGGTCTCACAGACTGTCCGTGTTTCCATGCTTCTTGCCTGGTTTATGAATCATGCAAGGTCTCAGATTCACTTACTTGCTAATGTCAATACCCACCTAATGTGTCTGTTTGAAGGGCCCTTCAATTCCAACAACTAGTTTCATACTGGATGATGAGTTATTGCTTTGAACTTATTTCCATACATATAGCGCCTAAAATACGTAACCCTGTACATCAGGATCAGCATCTCCATTGTGGAGTAATTCTTCTCAGGTTTGTTTCACTGCCGTGAGATCTAAGCCACAGCATATTCCTCACCCAATATTACTTGACTGTAAACGTAACCCAGAATCTGGTTGAAAGCATGAAATCATACTAAGTCCTTTTCACAATCCAGAGAGGTCAACACTGGACTTTACATCGAAGCCTTTATCAGATTCTCAAATGCAGTCTGAAACTTCAGTGTTAACAGGAATTTTATACTCCTTTTCAGTAACCGCGTAAGCAGTCGGGCAATATTTGTAAACATCCTCCACGAATTTTCTATATTAGTCCGCCAACTCCAAGACTGATTCCAGGTTTTTACCCATCTGAGGAGTCGTAAAACCTCTCACTACCTATCTTAATCTGGGGCCCGTCTGTAACTCCTCTGGATTAATCGCGTGTCCTAAATAACTCATTTCTGTCAGGGCAAAATTACATGTCTCCATACTTAACGCAAGGTATGCGAAATATAACCTGTTAAAGACTTTTTAATCATTGTATATATTCCTTCATATCCCTTGGAAACACAATTATATTGTCAAGGTACACCTCGCGATACGTTGTTGTTCTTTCAAACAGCCAATGATCCGTCCAACACCTACCAAGAGGTGGCTGGTACATTTTTCAAGCCAGACAGCATCCATTTTTAGCCCTAAGGGCCTTGAAAATGCAGACTTTGAGCGATCATCCGAAACCACCTCCAGCTGAATGTACCCCTTGTTAAATCTATAGTAATGGTGTACTGGCACTGCCCCAAGTTTTTAAAGGTTTTCATAATGTTGTGTACTGGGTATGCATCTTTTAATGGTTTACTGTTTAGATACTCATAGTCGCAACAAATCTGTACTTCCTTGTTCCATCCGCTGAGTTTTTTGGTACATCAACGATAGCTACTCCCCACAGGCTAGTGCTCTCCTCTATTGTGCCATCGGTCAGTTCTTTGCTATTAAAGTCCGTAATTGGCTGTAAATGCAGAAGTTTGCGATAAAATTTTATACAAGTGCTATGCTCTGTGTTACGGGCGCTGCTTGTAATGGGCCCTGAAGATTAAATAGGACCTCGAATTCCAGCAATAATTCCTCCATTGCTACCCTCTACATTGCCTTCAAATGCTCTACCTTTGCAAGAAATTCCTCCATTGCTACCCTCTATATTGCCTCCAAATGCTCTACTTTTGCAAGAAATCCAGCTGTATTGGCGGTTTGTGTACGATTATGGTTCACACGTGACTTTTCCAAATAATCTTCATCCAGAACATCTGTCACCCTCTGTTTTTTCAATGCGTATGATATTCCTCCGTATAAAACATCTTATTGCACCCAAAACATCATTCTCCTCTAGTGACTCTATCACACATAACATTTTAATTGGCAGTTCTGCCCGACGCTCACCCAAAGCAACATCCCGGTGCCTTGGTGCGCCGTGTCAGCAAATTAATCCTTAATGATTTCGTCTACAGTTTCACTGGTTTATCTTTCTCTTGATACTCGAAGCTTGTGACAGCATTTCACTGGCTGCAGATTCTCCGAGCTGGAACGTTGTCCTCCTGTGTGCCACCTGACGTTGCCAAAGATTAATTTTGGTACGATGCTTGAACAGGAAGTCTAGCCCTAGGATTGCGCAGTAACTTTTACCTGCATGAGGTACCACTTCCACATACCCCCGACATTGTTCCATCCCAACACAATAACTCAATAATACTGAATCAAATGACTTCACATCATTATCCTCTAGCCCACACAACCTATATCGTGGTGGACTTAATTGTTTTCTACTCACAAGGGCCAGACTTGTCACTGAAACATGTGCCCCTGTGTCTAAAAAAAATCTGTGGGTCTTACAACTCCTATTACACCACGCTCCGCCTCTGCATAAGTCTTTGTAACATTGGACTTTACTGGGAACGCCACCCAGAGGACTCGAACAGCTTACATCAGCAGAGAAACTCCTTCGCCTATTGCACACCTCTGTCACTATATCTATTTCCTTCAGCACAATAGCTATACAGATGTCAGCATTTAGGTCTTTCTGGATATCTGCCCGAACCCTCCTAGACATTTCGCGCGGCGAACCCCTCAGGAAGGTGTCTGTTACTCTATTTTTAGCTTCCTGGAGGATAATCTTGTTCGCCTCATTACTCTCCCTCAGTTCAGAAGTAAGGATATTAATCTTCCGTATCGTATCAATCAGACTCTCCACGGAGTCATTCTATTTCTGTAATGTCCCAGTCAATTGCTCACGGAAACATCTGTACCATGACTCATCTTATAGTGTTGCAGTAGATCAGATGTCAGTGTGATCCTCAGATCTTCATGACATTTACCAAACGCTTTCACTTCCCCTGTCAAAAATAACTTAGTCATTTTCAGTAGTTTGTCATCGGTACAGAACCCGATCCTAGTCGCCACTACCATGTCATCAAGGTAATCAGCCTTGTGGCGGCTGAATCGGACAGCAGAATGTCCAAACTGGATAGTGCCCTATCCTCCCTCATAGGCACTATTTGCGTAAGCATCTTTGCGTTGCCTACCGACAGCTGCGTACTTGATTTAGTAGTGGCCAAATCGCGTCCTGTCAAGAAAATCCTGCACCTCGTATTCTCCCATTGTGCAAGTTCATCCACTAAACTATAACGCACAACCAAGTAAAACTAAGAACGAGAACAGCATTACAAAATAACGGCCCAAACACTTTCAGCTACAAAACACTCACTCAAACCTCAAATCGTATGCCCCTTGACTTGGTACCACCAACTCAAACCACAAATAGTGTGCCGCCTTGGCTTGGTACACTGCCCAACAGTACATTCATAACGATGATGTGTGTTACATTTCACTGAAACTTACTCAGCATGTGGTACATTTTGACCTATCAGGTTTCACTATATGCACCTTACTGGCTAAAAATTGTGCTCCATAGAATTTCAATGACATTGTGACAAATCAGCCAGTTCCTTCGTCTTCACGAATGCCATTTTCAGATCTCAATTTCATTCCCGCCTTGTTTCCAGCTTCCCAGCAAACGAAACTAGGAGAACAGAAACAAAGCAGATGGTCACATCCAAGCCATGGACTGATTGTGGTCTAAGTCATTGAGAGCAGTACTTTGGTGAAACAAGTACAGACTCAGCCAGTAAAAATACTTCTTTTCAGTCAATGTTATTTCAGTCTGGCAGCCACCATCTACGAGAAGAGTTCTACGCTGGTGAGTGAGGTAGCACGTTTCTGCGAGTAGCCAGTATGAGAGTTGGCGTCCACTACCTGTGGGCTAGTGCTAGGTCTAAGTCCAATACTTTGGACTTAGCGCCTTCCTACCAGTTGCCCACCTCCAGGCTCACTTCAGCTACAAGCTACAGCCAGTCATCTGCCCTGGAGGACAACTGTTTGAGACCAGGTCATTGAGACACTCAACCCCTTATACCTGTGCAGGCGAAACAATGTTGCACGTCTGCGCTAATGGAGGGAAGGGCGAGATGCTACAATAAGGGATGTCCTCGTCTACTAGGAATTCTGCGCCTCCCCTGTGCAACTTGGCACGTCCTGCAGAGCTGTGCACAGATAGCTGCACATACTCGACACGCCAGTATTCCTGCCAAACCGCTGACACAGCACTGCTGTAGCTGTGACAAAATGTTGGGTCCAGCCACAGACGTCCATCTTCGTGGTGGCTGGTTCAACCATGCCCACTTCTGTCACCAAAAATGTAATGACCCATGGTGGATGATTTCTACAGTGGCACGGTTGAGATGAGACAGGGGATTGTTGTCAGGGTGATGAACAATGGTTGCTCAGAGAAACATTGTTGTTAGTCATACATTTTATACAAGTAGAAACTATGACGTTTGTAGTGACACTGTGCAGGAGCAACGCCCTCCCGGACGTGTGCTGAAGGCAGCGGAGGCTTGGTTGTTTGGTTGGCAGACTGATTCGGGGGAGGGAACCAAACAGCGAGGTCGTCGGTCCCATCGGATAAGGGAAAGATGGGGAAGGAAGTCGCTTCCAAAGAAACTACCCTGGCATTTGCCTGAAGCGATTTAGGGAAATCACGGTAAACCTAAATCAGGGTGGTCGGACGCGGGTTTGAACCGTCTTCCTCCCGAACGCAGAGAGTGGGAATGCGCTGATGCAGTGGGAGGCGGGGGGTCCGGGGCCTGCTGTGATGTCAGTGGCTTGGCAGGAATGCTGACATGTGGAGTATGTGGCAGCACAGGTCTGCAGGTCAGAGCACTTGGCATGAGGCGCAGGAATCCACTTAATTTCTTGTAGATGGGGACAAACCTCATCGCAGCGTCTCCCCTCCCCTGCAGTAGAGCAGGCTTGCAGCGTTATTATGCCTGCAACGGTGAGAGGGGTTGAATAGATGCACAGACCTGGTCTCAAACAGTTGTTCTCCAGGGCAGACGACTGGTTGTGGCTCGTAGCTGAAGTGGAGGTGGCCCACTGGTTGGAAGATGTTAAGTCCGAAGCATTGGTCTTACAGCTAGCAGTAGCCCACAGTTACTAGACGCCAAGTCTCATGGTGAGTGCTCGTAAGAACCATGTTATCTCGCTGACTAGTATAGCCCTCGCCTCATAGATGGTGGCTGCCATACCAAAATAACTCCGACTAAAAACGACGAGTTTCTATACTGAGTACTTGTTTTACCAAAGCACCTCTTTTAATGCCATAACAGGCACGTGGATTGGATGTGTAGTAACTGGCCTACCAATGCGGCAGTCAGTCTGCCTTTCTGCTGCGTCATCACTGCGGCATTTTTCCCCGTTCACTATGTGAATGGAATAGGAGAGGAAAAGCTGGTATTGAGTTACACAGGCTACAGACTATACTCATTTCGTTTCCCCTTTGCAACATTTGCCGGTCTTCCTCGATTTTCGAGTAGTACTTCTTATAGTAAGTGTCCTCACAGGTAATACACGAGTAATTTACTTGACTTCCTGTGTAGCTTTTCTACTCTTCTCATAACAGAAATAATTTTCTATAGCGTTTCATTCTTAATAATTTTCCCTGAGGCAGATCGCCAGTTAAATTATAAAATTATTGATTCCTTCCCCCATTGACGGCTTTAATGTTGGATATGGCTACCCCTAAATTTACTGATCACTCAGCAACTAAGAATTTTTTCTTTATCGTTTTCAGTGTATGTTGCAGTTACTGACTTATCAGTGTGAGAGATTAACCTTATTTTCGAACAACTCTTGAATCTTTCTGTTCACACTTCCTGTGACGGTGTAAAGATTGTAATTTTGGGTACCTCAGAATTATGACCCGTCCCCTGTTTCATTGATTTTTGGTGTGGAGTTTTACCTTCCGTCACTGATTTCCCCATTGTTGTACAGATCTTTAGCGCACTGAAAAGTGAGTAATAATAAATACTTAAAAATACGCTACAGCTACATAACAATTATTTATGTGTTCACATTCCTAGCTGTTTGGATTCCATGTCATTGTTATGATGGTTGAAATAATGCCATTATCATGTGCTATCGATAAGTCAACAGTCCATCAAACAACGGAAAGAAGTTAAGGTTCAAAAATTTTTCTTGTTAAGGATAATTGCTGTTTCATGTACAATAATTCTCGAAGCATTTAAACGAATATCATTTGCAGTTCAAGGAAAACTTGTATTCAACTCAAAAAATTAACATCAAGTTTTCCAATATGACGAGTCTCATTACTACTAATCTTGAGGCTCTTACAAAACATGCGGCACCCTTTCTGTCATTACTAGTTTTTTGCATGCGTCACTTGGCAACAGGTTCTGACCGGATAACTTATTCAAGAATGTATGAAAGCCGGCATTTTTTGTCTGTAAGTAAAGGCACGTAAGGTCAGCTTCTAAGTAATGACGTAATTTCCATCCATAGTACCAACTATACACTTCAAGCTGTCTTAATGGTGTAACAGTAATCACAGCAAAAATCCACCGTGCTAGTGCAAGCTCCTGTCTCTTAGAGAATGCGGGATCTACTAAAATAAATGCACGTTCGTTAGCGTCCAGATATATATAAAAAATTTTCTTGGTATTTGATATTTCCCATTCGCGTAAATATCGCAAAGTAAGTAATCATTTAGTGCGGCTTTATCCGTACGTCCTTCAAACGACCTTCACTCAGACCCACGATAATTAAGAACGCATTTAAAAATGTACTACTCACGCAAAAATTGTAAATAGTAATACATTTCATCATTTTTAATGTTTACTCTCTTCCCTAATAGCGTCTAAGAGGGTTATGCAAAAGGTGCATTACGTTTTGGCATTTGACAACAATTAAATACAACTTTTCAACACCACAAATGTAGGTACTTATAACAAATTTCTGCCGCCTGAGACTTCAAACAGTTAGCCAAGCCCTCCCACGCTTCCGTGTCGTCGTTAAAGCGTCAAAGCGCTGCGTTGTGAGCCAAGTTTTCATCGTTGGAAACATGCTAGTCACTGGGCGCAAGATCCGGACTGTAGGCGCACGAGGAAGCACTTCCCACGTGAAAGCATCGAGTACTTCTAGAGTGCGATTTTCCATGTTGCTAAAGTGTTGTTGTGCAAGAACAAAATTACTTTTGAGCTCAACTTTCCTCTACGCATAATGTAAATTGCGCTTCTCAAGTTTTCCGAACTTTGACAATATGTTCTCTTCTGGAGTATTGCTGTGCGGTGTGGGATCCACATGAGAGAGGATCGACAGAGGACATCGAAAAGGTTCAAAGTAGGGCACCTCGTTATGTTCTATCGCTAAATTGGGGAGAGAGCACCACGGATAGGAGACGTAAACTGGGGTGGCAATTATTAAAACAACTGCGTTTTTCGTGGCAGTAGGAACTTCTCATGAAGTTTCAATCACCAACTTTTTCCTCATAGGGGGAAAATGTTTTTTTGGCACCTACCTACATAGGGAGGAATGATCATCATAATAAAAGAAGAGAATTCAGAGCTCGCACAGAACGATTTAAATGTTAGCTTTCCCCGCGTGCTGTTCGAGAGCGGATCAGTAAAGAAACAGCTTAAAGGTATTCGATGGACCCTCTGCCAGGCGCTTAATTCTGAACTGCAGAGTAGTCATGTAGATGTAGGTGTAGATGTAGGTGTATCACACCGAAGAAAATCGACAAGAAGCACACCTTTGCTGTCCAAAAATACAGTCGACATAATCTTTCTTGTAGACAAAGTTTTCAAGCATTTTCTTGTTTTTTTGGGGGGGAATTTGTGAGCTCCCTCTCCATAGACTGCATTTTATTCTAGTAGTTCATATGTCTAATCTCAGTCGCGTCTCCAGTTACGATTCGATCAAGTAATAAGTCTCCACATTTCTCGTAATAATTCAGAAATGTCAGTGAAGCAACCATACGCTTTTGGTTTTCTACCAAGATTTTTGGTACCCATTTTGCACAAAATTTTTGATAGCTGAGCGCATTTGACTCATATAATGTATCACAAAACCAATCATCGCACTGTGTGATTGGTGTAGGCCAGTCGGTGACATATCACCAATGACATATCACCAACTAAGAGAGTGGTTTATGTACAGCGAATATGGCACACAGTGTAAGTGAATCTTTACTAGCTGGCGCTGCAATTGACGAAAAATCCAAGATCTGTGCAAATGCAAGATGGTGCTGGTGGAGTATTTAAAAATACAAAATGTACAAATTAAATCGACATTAACGTTGTGTTGATGAGGGAGTCAGGCTGTTTTTGCACACATTTTTGATACTTGACGAGCATCGTATGTTTTGTAGAACAATTTGAGATGTGGAAGTATATAATTTGAGGGTCCGCTGTGTCTTTTGCCGACTGTAGGTATAAAAATTAAATGTCAGATCCCAATTTAGCACGTTTTGTTTTAGCCAGAAGTGTTTTACATGTGGAAATATCGCTGGCGTACTTAACATTACGAGTTCACAGTCACATTTCAGGTGTAAGTTTTGGTGTGAGTGTGTGTGTGTGTGGTGTGTGTGTGTGTGTGTGTGTGGAAGCAATATTTTGACACTCGATAGAAACACTGCATTTTTGCATGTGGAATTAACTTTATGATGCTTAACAAACATCATAACACAGTGTAGATGTGGAAATGTTTAATCTGAAGCTCCATGCTGATGTAACCTAAGTGCAGACATAAAAAATAAATGTCAGCTGCCTGTTTACCATGTTTGTTCTTAGCCACATGTCTTTTGTAACAATTTAGACATGCAAATAGAATTAGGGCATTTAATTTGTGATTCCACAGTCATGTTTTAGGCATTAACTTTGTCAGATGTGTGTGTGTGTGTGTGTATGTGTGTGTGTTTTGCTGATGGTGATGGTTATTATTTTAGACGTTGAAATACTGCACGGTACACCTATTTTTTATGAATTCTTTTAAACATAACGAGTACTTTTGGTCATAGACTAGATAACGGCTCTAGGCCTACATTGCAGTTGGCCGTTTCATTTTAATGGCCGCTAACATTCTATGTTGTGACTGGACGTTCTATTTTAGTGGCGTGTTAAATAATAGGCTCTGATTGGTGGAGATGGGTGGGGAAGAATGGGTGGAGGAGGGGGGAGGGAAGAGGGCAAAAAACACAAGTGGAATAATTCCGCCATCTTGAGTTTTTAAATTTCCCGGTACCGCCGTATTACATTTTTTGAAATTTCCCAACGGCGCCGTCTTGTACTTTTAAATTTTCTGCTAAGGCCATCTTGGAATTTTCGGCGTGTGCAACGCTATGTTTCATAGTCGCTGTAGGTATTATAATACATAGGAGTAGTTAGTTTTCCTGAGTGTGGTGCTGTATCTTCCGTCATTTCACACTCATTGAGTGTAATGTGGTTTGCTACTCTGATGCGACTGCCACAGCCATATGGTTGCGTCAGCTATTTACAAGAACCATCCAAATATTCGTTGCGGAAACTTAGCGGCATTCTATGAAGGACTAGTGGGTGCCATGTTTTGTCCAGTGTTTTCACAAAACGCTCAGTCACGTCTCGGTTGTCGTTAGTGTTAGCATAAACTGTACGAGACAAGCAGTCCAGACTGACAGGAGACACTGCCGATCACTTCCTTCTGGGTGGATGCGAGCGCAGACACACACCTGGTACGTAAATGGCGACAATATCTTCGTCCACCATCGTCTTCTGTGATAGAGTTATTAAGCCAATGGAAGGAGAAAATTTCTTGTTGTCAAAACCTCGCAGTTATAGAAACGTACAGAGGTTTTATGACCTAGCGGTTTTATGACCTAGACCATATACTGCTGCCGTTGTTGCTGAATTTCGTCACTTCCGTACATTACTACTGATTATAGACACAGATAGCGCCTTGGTAAATATAGTTAAGTAAGTTTGTATGATGATTAGAATTACTTTAATCACTGTAACATTACTTCTCTAGTGATGTGAGTTTAAGTGCAATCAGTTCTCCAGAGATGTCTATTAACAGTCTTCCAACCTTTTTGTCTTAATTTTTTCTTAACTTCAAACTCCTTTTTTACTCGCCATGTACAATAAACATCTCGTGAATTAGTTTTATTATATTCTTCATAACTCAACACTCACAGTAGATAACAAAACCTTCTGCCATTATCAAATGTAATAATTTCAGCACGGTTAACAGATAGCACAAACTTCGCAGCTGGGCAGATATACGTAGATAGACTGCTTTACATTCTCAAAACTTTTCATGCCCATAAAACATATCTGTTTTCTTTAACAATGTGCAATAATTAAGTATCAGCGACGTAGATAAATCCAGCGGCGTCTTCTCCTGTGGTCTGGCCGTAGCTGGTACGTTTCTTGCGACCAGTGCTGTTCAGATATGATACCTCGCGAGGGAGGTATACGGTGCTGGCCTCCTCTGGTCTTGTTCGTGACATGCAACAAGCAAAACAAACCGAATTGTATTGTGTCTTTTTTTACTTTGACCCTAATATGAAAAAGCCATTTCTTAAAAATAGCCTAAACTACGTTTCTCAGCATAATTAAAAATTACACAAACTACACGCTCAGCTCTCCACAAATGTAGTGTGCTGAAAGACACACGGCATCATTCTCGAATCTCGAATGTCTGTTTCACATTAAACATGAAAATCCATGTCTCCCTTCAGTAATCGCTCCTGGATATCTGATAACGAACAAACTCAGAAACGTATACTTCCATGGATATGGTGTCTGTTCTTTCGGACGTGTCCGAAAGAGCAGACACCATATCCGTATAAGGATATAGTTCTGGCAATACTGGCCATGACCTTCTTCTTCTGTGCGGGACTTGGTAGGAATGTCTTCCGCGAGTAATGAGTGTGTTGGGGTGGACACTACGGATGTAGTGTGTGAACATACAAGGTGAGAATGTGGGTCTCGCGGGAGGCGTGCGCGGGTTAGTCCCTGCAGTCACAATATCCTCTGTACTTTCGGTGGCTCAGATGGATAGAGCGTCTGCCTTGTAAGCAGGAGATCCCGGGTTCGAGTCCCTGTCGGGGAACATACACTCCTGGAAATTGAAATAAGAACACCGTGAATTCATTGTCCCAGGAAGGGGAAACTTTATTGACACATTCCTGGGGTCAGATACATCACATGATCACACTGACAGAACCACAGGCACATAGACACAGGCAACAGAGCATGCACAATGTCGGCACTAGGACAGTGTATATCCACCTTTCGCAGCAATGCAGGCTGCTATTCTCCCATGGAGACGATCGTAGTGATGCTGGATGTAGTCCTGTGGAACGGCTTGCCATGCCATTTCCACCTGCCACCTCAGTTGGACCAGCGTTCGTGCTGGACGTGCAGACCGCATGAGACGACGCTTCATCCAGTCCCAAACATGCTCAATGGGGGACAGATCCGGAGATCTTGCTGGCCAGGGTAGTTGACTTACACCTTCTAGAGCACATTGGGTGGCACGGGATACATGCGGACGTGCATTGTCCTGTTGGAACAGCAAGTTCCCTTGCCGGTCTAGGAATGGTAGAACGATGGGTTCGATGACGGTTTGGATGTACCGTGCACTATTCAGTGTCCCCTCGACGATCACCAGTGGTGTACGGCCAGTGTAGGAGATCACTCCCCACACCATGATGCCGGGTGTTGGCCCTGTGTGCCTCGGTCGTATGCAGTCCTGATTGTGGCGCTCACCTGCACGGCGCCAAACACGCATACGACCATCATTGGCACCAAGGCAGAAGCGACTCTCATCGCTGAAGACGACACGTCTCCATTCGTCCCTCCATTCACGCCTGTCGCGACACCACTGGAGGCGGGCTGCACGATGTTGGGGCGTGAGCGGAAGACGGCCTAAC
Source organism: Schistocerca americana (assembly GCF_021461395.2). Lineage (NCBI taxonomy): Eukaryota > Metazoa > Arthropoda > Insecta > Orthoptera > Acrididae > Schistocerca > Schistocerca americana. The sequence continues at coordinate 1,042,122,244 of NC_060119.1, forward strand.
GGTGTGCGGGACCGTAGCCCAGCCTCATGGAGACGGTTGCGAATGGTCCTCGCCGATACCCCAGGAGCAACAGTGTCCCTAATTTGCTGGGAAGTGGCGGTGCGGTCCCCTACGGCACTGCGTAGGATCCTACAGTCTTGGCGTGCATCCGTGCGTCGCTGCGGTCCGGTCCCAGGTCGACGGGCACGTGCACCTTCCGCCGACCACTGGCGACAACATCGATGTACTGTGGAGACCTCACGCCCCACGTGTTGAGCAATTCGGCGGTACGTCCACCCGGCCTCCCGCATGCCCACTATACGCCCTCGCTCAAAGTCCGTCAACTGCACATACGGTTCACGTCCACGCTGTCGCGACATGCTACCGGTGTTAAAGACTGCGATGGAGCTCCGTATGCCACGGCAAACTGGCTGACACTGACGGCGGCGGTGCACAAATGCTGCGCAGCTAGCGCCATTCGACGGCCAACATCGCGGTTCCTGGTGTGTCCGCTGTGCCGTGCGTGTGATCATTGCTTGTACAGCCCTCTCGCAGTGTCCGGAGCAAGTATGGTGGGTCTGACACATCGGTGTCAATGTGTTCTTTTTTCCATTTCCAGGAGTGTATCTATAGCCATAGGAAGTTCTTCCCTCTTTAATTACTTTAGCTAACAATTATTTATCTATAGGATGACTGAAGAGGTGTTAGGGGCCTATCCGCAACTCATCTGCGGTTTTGGAATTTGAATTAAATGTTAACAGTACTTCTTTCAAATTGGATGTTAGTTATATCAGATACATAATTTTATATATGTGAAAAATAGCTCCAAAATATTGTTCCATATGATATCACCGAACGACGATATGTAAAAATTTTTCCCATTTCCAGGAGTGTATTTTCACCTGTCCCCGTTGATATATATCAAGGCCCGTCGGCAGCTGAAGGTATTAATATAATTCTAATTTAATTCCGAAACGCGTCATAGGAGCAACAAAGTCATTCCTTGCGCTATGTTTGACTTTTACCACTGCGAACCATTTAGCGTGAATGTAGAAATACAGATTACTTTAATTTCAAGTTTGACATCGGATAACAAATGCCAAAAGAAATATTTTTTCTTGTGATATAATTAGGGATTAAGAATTTTCGGATTTTTATCCTTACTTATACTATGAAACCTTGCTTCTTATCAAATTTCATTGTTCTAGGTTAAAGAGGAGTACCCTACAGATTTTGATGAGTGAGTTTGGGAATATCAAAGCACGTGAGATAAATGGTAGTACGTTTCGGCTGCACTGACATAGAAGGTAACATTTACTATACCAGGCCATAGACCTTAGCATGTGTCATAAATTTCAACTTGATATATCTACTCACTCTTGAGAAAAAGGGGTCTTAACAGACGGACAAACACTCAGATAAGAAATGGCAGAAAATTGTTTTGTTTGTCTGATATAATTACAAATTTTTTCCTTTGCTTGCACTGTAAAACATTTTTTGGAAAATTAAATGACCTTAGGCAAGGTGAAGTATCCTATAGGTTTCATGAGTGAGTTTGGTAGTATCGAAATACGTCACAGACGGTCGTATCCTTATATGGTATTGTCTTAGAAGCCTCAATGTTTCCCGCTGCCAAGGGACCATAGGTATTAATATGTGACATGAGTTTCAATGTAATACGTCCACCCGTTCCTGAGAAAAAGGGTTTTGAACAATAGGATAGACAGATGGACAGACTGACGGACGGAAAACAAAGTGAGTGAATAAGTTTCAAAAAATTCATGACACTGAACTGCATTAACCTGATTATATTATTACTACCGGTATCGGCTGTAAGCCATCATCTTACGACCGAAACCGCCAACGGCCTTGACGCAGTGGTAACTCCGGCTCCCGTCAGATCACCGAAGTTAAGCGCTGTCGGACTGCGCTAGCACTTGGGTGGGTGACCATCCGGTCTGCCTAGCGCTGTTGGCAAGCGGGTAGCACTTAGCCCTCGTGAGGCAAACTGAGGAGGTACTCGACTGAGAAGTAGCGGCTCCGGTCTCGTAAACTGACATACGGTCGGGAGAGCGATGTGCTGCCCACATGCCCCACCATATACGCATCCAGTGACGCCTCTAGGCTGAGGATGACACAGCGGCCGGTCAGTACTGTTGGGCCTTCATGGCCTGCCCAGACGGAGTTTTTTTATTACCGAAACCGGTTAATGCTGTTCAGTTTCATCAGTATTTTGAAACACATAACGACTGCTGAAAATTGCCTGAAAAAAAGTATGATTGTATAAGGCTTACGTTTTTACCGATTCAGGTGTGGAACCCTGAAAAATTAACCACACCGATGAACCGTGCTATTGCCTTTTTATCCTTAGGTGACGGAAAAGAATGGATTGTCTTGGTACGCTCCCGGACTTATCTTGATACCTCAGCTGGCATAATCCGGCCCAGGTAGGATACCTCCCTACTAGCGAAATGCACTTCCACGGGCTTCACAGTCAAATCTGCGTCACGAAAACACTTCAAGACTTGTTGACCGTGATTCAGATGCTAGTCAAAGCAACAACGTCGTCCAAATAATTATAAACACAATTACATCTGAAATCATCCAGGACAGAATTCAACAATCTAAACAACACATCGACTAGGAAGGATCTCGATTGCATTCGAACTGGTTCCACTCCGTATTGAAAGTTCCACCGTCTTCCATGCCTCCGCCAGGGGCACCTGAAGGAATGCCTAATTTAGATCCAGGATGGTAAAATATGTCTCCCCAGTGGACCAATAGAAACCATTACGCAGTTCAGGTGAGGGGAAACAATATAATTACGATCTTTTTACTTAGTAAACGGTAGTGTATAACAGATCGATAAACCTCACCTCCAGGGCTTCTTACCCAGGAAAATCGGAGACGCGTAGGGAAAAAAGAAAAATGGCCTGAAGCCTCCTTCGGCCAACTGCTGAAAATTTTTCTTAATTCCCGCATTTTGGGTTTCGATAATCTCTACGGTGACTGCCGTGCAGGAGCGTCATCAGTCAGCTGCATTTTACATTCAAACTTATTTGTTATGCCAACCTGACCGTCAGAACATCAGGAAAATCGTCCAACACTTTCAACAACCTCTCTACTTGCTGCTACTCTTGGTGCCGAACCTTGAAAAACCTCTCGCACTATTTATTTGTCCAGATGACCCATGCTTACACAATCTAAATCTTTTCCCAAGCTGAAACCTAAATGAAAAACTCGATGCACCCTCTCTTCTTCAAAAAATCACACCCTAACCAGTCCGGCGTTGACAACCTCTTCACGATGATAAAATCCATAAGCCACGTAAGACCCTGGATGCCAAACGTAGTTCTCAGCTTGCCAGCTACGGACAACCTTTCACCACATACATATCGGAAAACCACAGTATCGTTACTTAAGTGGGGAAATTTACACGCATACTGCAACCTTTTGCACCATTTAAAATCTAACAGTGACACATTGCTCCTAGAACCAATTAACAAACAAAGTGATTCATGATTAAGACAAGAACACACAAACGGTAAAAACACACGGCCGGCCGCGGTGGCCGAGCGGTTCTAGGCGCTACAGTCTGGAACCGCGAGACCGCTACAGTCGCTTGTTCTAATCCTGCCTCGGGCATGGATGTGTGTGATGTCCTTGGGTTAGTTAGGTTTAAGTAGTTCTAAGTTCTAGGGGACTGATGACCTTAGAAGTTAAGTCCCGTAGTGCTCAGAGCCATTTTAACCATTTTTGAAAAACACACGGTATACGGCTTTAGTCTTCTTGGCTTCCTTCGATAGCCCGTGCACATTATTTGCCTGAGTTCTATAATTCTCGAGTCAGCTTTGCCGACTCTGTCTCTTACCTGCCTAAGATCTTGCACCAAGTGATCGGACCGGTTGCTCAGTGCTTCCGCTTCTTGTTATCCCTGGTTGGGGATCTCCAGATCCATTCAGTGACCTACCTGTACCTGCGTATTGATATATTTCTCGTCACTGAACTAATAGTTTCAGTCTTTGACAGTTTTACCTAAATCACGAAAACTAAGGTCTGGTAACAAACAAAATATCAGATCGGTCTCCCTGCTAGAATGTGACTATCTCTGACTCCACCCATTCTAAACACAGTGCCCAAATTGGTGCGTTGTATTCTCCCCTTGCACTCTATAACAATACTGATTAGCCAATTTCGCCTTGCACATTACAATAATAATGATTAGCTAATTGATTTCCTCAAAACATGGATAATTTGATCATTAGTATCAATGGCTAAATTTTGAGTCTTTCTCGTCATCGAATACAATGGATCTGGGAGTTCCCCGTACATTTTCCACCCCTCATTGCTATTCATTCCCAAACGATTTCTCCCATCCCGATGACTATTCTGCAGAGGAAGTGAACCCACTTGCTTTCTATACTTTCTCCTCAACTTGGTAAATTAGTTTGCTGTTAGAAGTGAATACTACAATCTCGCAATTTTTCCAGATATGCTTTTGAATTAAAATCCATAATAACCTTTTATAAATATTATATTCCGTAAACCAGATGAGACACTTGAGCCTGATCCCGGAAAACTTTACTGCGATTGGGGATGCTAAACTGCAGTAATTCGACATACGTCCGCGCATTGGAGAGTAACCTCTCAGAAACAGATCAAGCATCAATTTACTCGCCATTAATGGCTGTTGTTACTGTTAAGGGTTGATTCACTGGTCCAGGCCACCTGTGGCCCAATTCAACCCTGCTTCCTTTTGTAGGCATGCTTCTAGTTGCCAATTCGCACTGTAGCTGCGACTTATTTAAATATTAAATTCCCATCATTCACCTCTGATCCATTAACGCCTCCATTTACAATCTGAATATTTACAAACAGAAAAATATTCACAATCTAAACACTTTTCCCTAGCTAAGTATCAATTGCTGCCTCACCACTCATACAATCGAAGCCACTGTAACTGCAGGAGCTAGGTGGTGGAGTTACCTTATAATCGCATAATGCTTTAAAGCATATTTATTACAGATAAAATTTCTCAGAGAATAAACGGAATCTTAATTACATCTTAAATTGATCACTTCTGCAATTTACTTAAACAAGCAACGTTACAGAAGGAAATTCAATAGCAACTTCTCCTTTACACCTTGAAACGTTCAATTAACTTTAAACTCCAGAAAATTACTGCGGGTGCAAGCCAAAGAATTCCTACAGTGAGAAAATTTTCTACGGACCGAAGTAAAATTGCAAGACACTAACCTAGTTAAGAACCAAATAAAACACAGCATTCTGTTACATGAATTACATCCTGATACACTTAAGGAATTATTAAATTTTACATATCATTAAGGTTGATTGTCGTCTCAAGAATTACAGTCAAACAAAGTCAAGCATCACGCCCAGTTGCAACAGGGCTTGCGCATAATGGTAAGAAGGGACCTGTAAGCCATGACATGATGACGTGAATAGCGCTCGTCAGCCATCAGTAGAAACGATAGGATTTCAAGGCACAATTATTAAGTAATCTGAAACACATGAAAGAAACAGAAGCAGGGGCTCAGAACAAATGAACACAGTTAAGAAAAAACGCTCAGATTTCCACAAATGAACAAAATTTTACTTCTTGAACTTTAGTAACTATCGTGCTTATTAAAGAACCGAGTCAAAATGGCCATTAAAATGTATCAACAGCTCCGACCAGTGTCTCACATAATTACGTTATTATTTAACCTCAGTCACCGAACTTGCCGTCGCGCGGCACACTTTAATTGCTTCACAAGTACAAGAACCAGGGAAATTTTGATCACAGCCCGGATAACTACACTCAACTCGTTCCGGGACTCCCTCCTTTTAAACCTCACGGAGCGGTAAGGCTGGTGAGTTTCCCAACAAGAATAACAATTTCCAAACAAAATTTATTAGTGCTCACTATTAAACAAAGGAAGTGTCCGCCACAAGCGGACAAATCAAGTCGGATCCATTGGACGTTCACGACTGCCGTATCGCAACAGCCATGGCTCCAAACAACACGTCTGGTAGAAGTTTCCGTCCGCTGTGCCCCAGGTCAGCAAACCCTCTCGCCACAATGCGCTTCAAACCACTACAGCGATACAGGCGTGCTCCATCCGTTCGTCATTTTAAGTCCATAGCAAGTGCACAACTATCACTAGGAATGCACCAGAACGCGCGCCGTCTCGACGAAGGCAATCCAGCCTTGTTTCTCTGGCCGGCCATTCACCAACTGAGCCCTATGAAGCATCCTGTCTTTTCCATCATACCCTCTGTCGCAACCAAGGAATTGACCAATCTCTTTATACGAGGCAAAGAGGATATTGCGCGAAGGTAAATCGAACTGGCGCGCCTCGACTTTTCCATTCACAGCAGCACAGCTGCCATTCCCGCTCCACGCTCCCTTGACTTCTACGCATGTGATTCAGTCTCTCTGGCTCTCTCATACAGTTGTGTCATATCGTTAACTTGACAATTAAATATTTTTTCGCTCATCAGTATTGGTCTGTATTTGTGCCACAAATTCCTCTCGTGTGCCAACCTTTTCATCTGACAGTAACACGTCCTCAATTCTTTTCTGGCAGTTGCCACCCTCTACAGCTCCCTGTAATACCATGAAAGTTGGACCCTGATGTCTTAACGGATGTTCTATCATAATGTCCCTTCTTCTTGTCAGTGTTTTTCATATATTCCTTTCCTCGCCGACTCTGGTTCAAAAATGGCTCTGAGCACTATGGGACTTAACTTCTAAGGTCATCAGTCCCATAGAACTTAGAACTACTTAAACCTAACTAACCTAAGGACATCATACACATCCATGCCCGAGGCAGGATTAGAACCTGCGACCGTAGCGCTCGCGCGATTCCAGTCTGTAGCGCCTAGAACCGCTCGGCCACCCCGGCCGGCCTCGCCGATTCTGCAGAGAATCTCCTCATTCCTTACCTCACCAGTTAACGTTATTTTGAACACTCTTTTGTAGCATCTCATCTCAAATTAAGGCCTGTGTTTGATAGCCGGCCGAAGTGGCCGTGCGGTTAAAGGCGCTGCAGTCTGGAACCGCAAGATCGCTACGGTCGCAGGTTCGAATCCTGCCTCGGGCGTGGATGTTTGTGATGTCCTTAGGTTAGTTGGGTTTAACTAGTTCTAAGTTCTAGGGGACTAATGACCTCAGCAGTTGAGTCCCATAGTGCTCAGAGCCATTTTTGTGTTTGATACTAGCAGACTTCTCTTGACCAGGAATCCACTTTTTGCCAGTGCTATTTTGTATTCTCCTTGCTCCGTCCGTCTTGCGGTACTTTGCTCCCTACGTAGTAGATTTCCTTAACTTCACCTATTTCGTGATCACCAGTTTTCATGTTAAGTTAAATATACGTTAGTAGAACAGCCTTCCATCTTGCATTCTTAATAGATAGTCGTTCATTTCATAGTCAACAGACGACGCTTGAATAAGCGATGCACAGTGAAATCTCAGTGACACATGACCACAACACACCGTTAGAGGAGCCAAAACAAAATGGCATAGTCCTTGATGTAATGAGGTATATACGAAATAGTCATAAGATTTTGGTTATCATCTCGAAAACACAAAAGATACATAATTAATTTTTTGTTTCTTAACAGATACAGTTCTGTAGCCCCTCAGGCACAGATATCGTCACGGCGCACCGCCTTAACGTGTCTCTGTAGGAGCCCAAAATAAAAGAAAGAAAAAAAAAAGGCCCAAGCAATTCGGAAGTGGAGTATGGATCCACCATTTTGATGGTTAAATGTTTATCACTCCCCTTCGTGCGTAATCCATTTTATCAGTGGGTGCACTATTCTGTTTTTTCTCCACTTGCGAGGTTCTACGGCGTTGTGGCATGGGTATTTCAATATGACCAACATTGCAGGCGTGTATCTGCAAACAAGAAAGAAATCACCTACGGTAACTTTTTTTACAAGATGATAATTAAAACGTTATGAGCACTCTTTGTAACTGTGGCTCTCGTGATATAAGTGGCATTGTAAGAAATCGTAGAAAAGTACGAGGGGTGGAACTTAAATAGTGGCAACTATTTATTCGCAACCGGTACAAAGAGTAACATGTTTGCACCTGTTACTGTCCTTCAAAGTAGTCACCAGCGATGTGCAGAACCCGTTGCCAGCGGTGTGGGAGGCGTAGTGTACCATTAGCAGAGCCTGTCCTGTTGATGGTGCGAATGGAGCGGTCTACTGGCTGTCGAATCTCTGGAAGAGTTCTGAAGCGAATGCCACGAAGTGGTTCCTTCATCTTCGGAATCAAATCAAAGTCACAGGGACATAAGCCCGAGGAGTATGGTGGATGGTACAGTACTTCCCAGTCCCATCGAACCGGGCGTAGTCTTGCAAAATGATGGGTGGGTTGCGTAGAAAGCGTCGCCGCTTCTTTCGCAAAGCTGGTCTCAGGTGGTGTTCCAAAAACGAACAGTAATACTGTGCATTGACGGTCTGTCGTGGACGAACGTAGTGCGTCAGGATAACACCATCACAGTCGTACACGAGAATCACCATAACTTTAGACCGCTCCATTCGTACCATCAATAGAAGTCTGGGTTTTTCATCATTGACAACTGGTAGTAATCGTCCCAGACCTCACAACCCTATTTCGAAACGCAAAAAGTGTTCCAGCAACATCAGAATCGAAGAATTGTCTAATAAATTAATGTTCACATCATTTTCTGATTATCTCGGGATAGGATGGATACTACTTGGATAACGACTCAGGAAAATTATTTACATGACAATATGCACCAAAACAGTGTTACTTAAGCAATAAAATTCCAACTACGCTGGTGAGTCTATTACACTTCTAGTTATAAACGTCTAGATGTTACTTCAGTTTATGATGCCGTTCGTTTGTTGAGCGGCTTCATTTAGCGGTAAAATAGAGCACAGGTTGATCTTCTTGCCATACCGTAGCCAATAACAAGGGCCCACAGTACTCTTGATGTTATGTGAATTACTCTTGCTGCATTTGTACTTTGCCCAATGAATGCCATAAACATAGTTTGCCCCTACTAAACATCCGCCAAAACAACCATATCAATTTCCACTGCTCCGCACTTCGGAAACAGAATTTTTATCTCCGCACTTCTGCATAGCCACACCGGCGAATACACACAAGTCTCCTCGCGACTCCGAACTGATACTTTTTTGGCGTGCTCGCACGCCCAGCGATAATGCATTTATGATTTATTATACTCTTTGACAATAGCTTTTCCCTGACAAGGCCAGCTTCTCTACTTACAAAATGTTACCATTCCATGCGTATTCTGTTTCTTAAATAACTAATAGCATTTGTAACTTGACAAATACTTACAGGAATAGTATTTAGCACAACGTTTTACCGCCTCAAACATCTTTGTGGCTTGACGTCATCTGAAGTATTGTCTGAAGTAATATGGCGTAGCGATTAGCACACTGGACTAGGATTTCGCAGAGGTCTCCAATCTCCGACAAGTCGATGTACTCGTAGTTAATGCCGGAATGATCCTTGTCCCTTTGGTTTCCAGCCAGAACATGTTCACGCTCTGTGCTGACTTCATGTTGACTGGACGTTCAGTTCTATGCTTCATTCCATGCTGAAGCTCTGTGTGATAAATTTACGAACATTGAAACATGTTGCTAAATCCATCTAACAGGTACTTCTTTAATGAGAAACAGACTTCCACATATTCTGATTATTTTGACAGTTATTGTGTTTATAAACACTCATTCCACCATTGTTTAGTATTAAAACTCTCACAGTAGCCGCGTTTGCAGACTAAATTATAGGAACTGAGGTTTACCTACTCGGCAAATGACAAAGCCTTTTGATGGCTGAAACTACTTCCATATATCCGTGTCATCGTCAATTAGTGCTTTTCTTCAGGCCTGTAAACTTCGAACATGTTTTAAGTAACCACCAATGTTTATCAGTGTAACCCAATCCATAAAACGCTATATAACTCTAACATCTGTAGTTCTAGAACACAGAGCCAGAGTGGGTGAGGCAAATGATTCGAATATGTTTCCTATCTACACTTCCTGAGCAGTTACGAAAATTCCGAATACTATAGCAGTCATTCGATATTATCTGATATCAAAGAAGTCTGACAACTGGTAGTAATCGTTCCAGACCTCACAACCCTATTTCGAAACGCAAAAAGTGTTCCAGCATCAGAATCGAAGAATTGTCTATTACATTGAGTCTGAAGAGGTACTAACGGAAATAAGCTGCTGCGATCTACGGCTAGTCTATTATGAGAGAAGGAGCACAAACCTCTCAGTATGGTTAAAAAATGAAAACGAGGACTATGGTTTAACGTTGAGAAAATTTTTGCCTCACTTCTATTTGTCACCTCTCTCTTGCTTACTTGTTTCTTAACTTTTGAAGTAACGAAGTGCAACCTTTTTCCAGACGGATTTAAATGTGTCTTCAACAGTAGTGACAATTTAATCATATACACTAGCGGAAAAAAGTAGAACACCTTTTTGGAGGTTTCCAATTCATTCAAGATTTATTGCTTTAACAGTGCATACGGAGTACATGAAACGATTACACTTACAGATCAATGGCACAGGCGGTTTAAATACCTACTGAACTAGCTGAAACAGCCACGTACTACGTGGTGTAGGCTCCACGGGCGGCAATGCAGGCGCCGACATTGGCATCCTGTCTATCGTACAATTGGTGAATACTATCCTGCGATAAGTTATACCATGCCTGCTCCACCTGTTCACGTAGTTCTATTAGAGTTGTTAGCTGACAAGACGCACGAATCACTTCTCGTCCCATCATATCGCACACGTGCACGATTAGAGACAAGTCCTGAGATCTTTTTGTCCACGGAAGTTGCCGCACTTCTTGCAGAGCACGTTGAGTTTCACGGGCAGTCTGTGGGCGATCATTATCCTGTTGGAACTTCACTTCACCTTCCGGCTGCAAGAACGGTAACAGAATGGGTCTAACAACATTCTGCACATTACTGAGCGCTGGTTAACGTCCCATCCGGAGACACCAAAGATGACGTAACTTCTAGCTCATCGCACCAAAGACCGCAGACGACCATAACTTTCGTACAGGCAGAATCTGCTTTCAGTCGCTGAAGACCACGGCGCGTCATTCCGTCTTCCAAGTGATCCTGTGACGACACCAGTCGAGCCGTGCACGTCGATGATACGGCGAGAGTGGAAGACGAGCTACAGACGAGCGAGCCCGTAGTGCCACAACTGATAACCGATTCGGAACAGTTTGTGTTGACACGTGTGGGGTCACAAACTCTCTCATCTGTGCTGTGGTAGCCGTACAACCTGCCACTGCTGCCCTTACAGTACGACGATCCTGACGGGCGCGTGTGCTGCGTAGGCATCCAGAATCTCGTCTACGGGTGTGAGAATACGAATAATTATGGAAGTAAGAAAACAATATTAAGATGTTGCCCTTCTCACTCCTCAGTATTGTTTACTTACTTCCACAATTATTCACCTTTAACGGATCAGCAACAGCTTTAAAAAAGGCAGTTGCGTTCAGAAACATGATCAGTATCTTTATCTGACAATGAGTCATTGTTATCCATATCATCCTGGGATTTGCATAAATTATTTTACTAACAAGAACACCGTACATGTTATTACTGCTAGTGCCAAGGTTACGGCACATGATGACAAATTTGCCGTTAGTGAGAAGCTTAAATTAGAGATACAGTGCCATTTATTGGTGTGTATCATGCAACCATCAATTAATATGACTAAAGCACAACTCTACCATCTGGTGAGCAAGATGTATGAAACAGGCGAAATACCCTCAGACTTCAAGAAGAATATAATAATTCCAATCCCAAAGAAAGCAGGTGTTGACAGATGTGAAAATTACCGAACAATCAGTTGAATAAGCCACAGCTGCAAAATACTAACACGAATTCTTTACAGACGAATGGAAAAACTAGTAGAAGCCGACCTCGGGAAAGATCAGTTTGGATTCCGTAGAAACACTGGAACACGTGAGGCAATACTGACCTTACGACCTATCTTAGAAGAAAGATTAAGGAAAGGCAAACCTACGTTTCTAGCATTTGTAGACTTAGAGAAAACTTTTGACAATGTTGACTGGAATACTCTCTTTCAAATTCTAAAGGTGGCAGGGGTAAAATATAGGGAGCGAAAGGCTATTTACAATTTGTACAGAAACCAGATGGCAGTTATAAGAGTCGAGGGACATGAAAGGGAAGCAGTGGTTGGGAAGGGAGTAAGACAGGGTCGTAGCCTCTCCCCGATGTTATTCAATCTGTATATTGAGCAAGCAGTAAAGGAAACAAGAGAAAAATTCGGAGTAGGTATTAAAATCCATGGAGAAGAAATTAAAACTTTGAGATCCGCCGATGACATTGTAATTCTGTCAGAGACATCAAAGGACTTGGAAGAGCAGTTGAACGGAACGGATAGTGTCTTGAAAGGAAGATATAAGATGAACATCAACAAAAGCAAAACGAGGATAATGGAATGTAGTCGAATTAAGTCGGGTAATGCTGAGGGAATCAGATTAGGAAATGAGACACTTAAAGTAGTAAAGGAGTTTTGCTATTTGGGGAGAAAAATAACTGATGATGGTCGAAGTAGAGAGGATATAAAATGTAGACTGGCAATGGCAAGGAAAGGGTTTCTGAAGAAGAGAAATTTGTTAACATCGAGTATAGATTCAAGTGTCAGAAAGTCATTTCTGAAAGTATTTGTATGGAGTGTAGCCATGTATGGAAGTGAAAAATGGACGATAAATAGTTTGGACAAGAAGAGAATAGAAGCTTTCGAAATGTGGTGCTACAGAAGAATGCTGAAGATTAGATGGGTAGATCACATAACTAATGAGGAAGTATTGAATAGGATTGGGGAGAAGTTTGTGGCACAACTTGACCAGAAGAAGGGATCGGTTGGTAGGACATGTTCTGAGGCATCAAGGAATCACCAATTTAGTATTGGAGGGCAGCGTGGAGGGTAAAAATCGTAGAGGGAGACCAATAGATGAATACACTAAGCAGATTCAGAAGGATGTAGGTTGCAGTAGGTATTGGGAGATGATGAGGCTTGCACAGGATAGAGTAGCATGGAGAGCTGCATCAAACCAGTCTCAGGACTGAAGACCACAACAACAACAACACAACTCGCACAGTGTGTCATATGCGATAATGCCATTTCTCATCGACCGAGCCTTACCACTGTTTACAGCCGAGGTCTTCAACAATGTTATCTTATTTCTCCATTACATTGTGTGGTGCATGCTTGTTGCACACAAGTAGGTTTTGTCTTACAATCGTAGGGTGGAAGGAGAAGGTACATCTGTACAAAGGTTGCTGAAAGTAATGCCATTGTTTTTGAGAAACCAGTGTCTTAATCCTTGAGGAATCTATAATGGAACTTTATTAATTTATGTCGCAGCGTCTTTCTGACTTACGTTAGTATATTATAAGTTCGGAACCAAGTGCAAAGAACTACGTTAAACTCAAGTCAAAATAAGGTTGCAGATTATAGTAATTGTTATTCTTTCATATCTGTACTGATGAGTGAAGAGCATGCCTAACTATAGCCCATGACCATCTAGACCAAGTAGCATACAACGGTTGTCAAAAATGGCTCTGAGCACTATGGGACTTAATTTCTGAGGTCATCAGTCCCCTAGAACTGCGAACTACTTAAACGTAACTAACCTAAGGACATGCCACACATCCATGCCCGCGGCAGGATGAGACCGTAGCGTTCGCTCGGTTCCACACTGTAGCGCCTAGAACCGCCCGGCCACTCCGGCTGGCACAACAGTTATCATTAGAATAAATTGCCACATCGTTTTATCCTGTTTTGACTTTCTCCTAGCCCCCAAAAACGACAGTGGAGTGTAACACACGCGCTCTCAATATAAATGTTTCCTAATTCAAGGTACAAACTGGTTGCCAACATTGTTATATGACACTAGACATGCATAAATTAGATAACGCCATTGTACCGATGACTATGAATTGTAACTTTACATACAGTATGACTTGGGCATTAGCGACATTGACTGACCTCACTGCCGGATGAGATCAAGGAGTTTGTGACACACTGTCAGCGAGTAATGCCCTTCCATTGTTTATGTGAATTATCGTGACAGTATGATGTCAAAAATGTTAAAGGAAATCCTAATACTGTTTACATGCTGTAACAACGCGACAGTAAAATCAATTTTAAATTGTTCTGAATCCTAGGTTAATTTTTGAGGTTGTTACAGTTTCGTATTCCAAAAATTGGTACCGGAAATGCAAAACTTAGTATCGTAAACTGAAACAGTGTGGATCTTTTAAATTTGTACTTTTGAGACTTTGCGCAGTGACTTCCCTTTAACTCATCCAGCAAATAGTAGTAGCTCGTACTAAGTGCAATCAGTTTTCAAGTAAACAATAATAATTACACAATGACACCTTTTTAAAAATAAAATTTTGGATATAATTTGCGATTTTAAAAATATGTCGTCATTCTAGAAATATTTGGAAACAATGCCTTACCTGAACTAAGAAATCATAATAACTGTACGTGAAATATCTTCAGATGTCATTGAAGCTTTACATCGCAGTTTCCCGAAACTGCCAGCTTGTCCCGTAATATTGTGTACAGCCGAGTTCTTCTCTTGTGTCGTGCGTTGTTAGCGCTACCTCGACTTCCATTAGAACGTCAGAATAACTGTAGTGCTCACTACTCGCTTCCACGCTATCAAAACACTCTATAGTGGACGCCCAATAAAAGCTGACAGCAACGCTTTGTTTTACTCATTGCTCTATTCGACGTTCTTATCGTTTATCACGTATGTAGCAGGAGGTTGGAGTTTTGGTGTACAGTGTGGCACCAAAGATATTTTGCAACCTTGGTTGTGCGTGTTGGTTTCCCCCTTGCAGATGAGACGCGCGGCGGCAGCGCGCCGCCCCCCAGCTCACGGTCGTGAGAAAGCGGCGACGCGCGGTGGCCGACAGAGCCGCAATGAGGATGTGTCGCCCACGGGCAATTGAGGGCGGCGCCGCCCCCGCGTCAGGCGACGCGCTGACTCAGTCGCTCCACTCAGCGCCGCTCTGTCTGCCCAACTGCATGCACTCTGCAAGGACGCTCAAAAGCCCGTACCAGTACGTGCCGTACCAAAGTGGTGAAATATCCGCAACATGGAACTACAGCATCGAGACCCAAAAAAGACGAGGTCAGTTTCCCAAACTGAACATTTCAGCTCAATCATTCGATAATGTAGCACTGATTCTAGTCTCTGACAAACAGTTTTAGCCAGACATGACTTATTTCAAGAGCCTTGTTTATTTTTGCTGTCACGTGATAGGCTCACTGAACGATATACGGGGTTGTTGACAAGTATATTATGTGATCAAAAGTACCCGGACACTTGGCTGAAAAGTTCGTGGCGCCCTCCATCGCTAATGCTGGAATTCAGTATGGCGTTGGCCTACCCTTAGTCTTGATGACAGCTTCCACTCTCCCAGGCATACGTTCAATGAGGTGCTGGAAGGTTTCTTGGGGAATGGCAGCCCATTCTTCACGGAGTGCTGCACTGAGAAGAGGTATAACGTCGTTCGGTGAGGCCTGGCACGAATTCGGTGTTCCAAAACATCCCAAAGGTGTTCTATTGGATTCAGGTCAGGACTCTATGCAGGCCAGTCCATTAGAGGGATGTCATTGTCGTTTAACCACTCCGCCACTGGCTGTGCATTGTGGACAGGTGCTCGATCGTGTTGAATCATTCAGTCGCCATCCCCGAATTGCTCTTCAACAGTGGGAAGCAAGAAGATGCTTAAAACATCAATGTAGACCCGTGCTCTGATAGTGCCAATCAAAACAACAAGGGGTGTAAGCCCCCTCCATGAAAAACACGACCGCACCATAACATCAACGCCTCCAAATTTTACTGTTGGCACTACATACGCTGGCAGATGACGGTCACCGGGCATTCGCCATACCCACGCCCTGCCATCGGATCTCCACATTGTGTACCGTGATTCGTCACTCCACATAACGTTTTTCCACTGTTCAATCGTCCAATGTCTACGCTCCTTACACCAAGCGAGGCGTCTTTTGGCATTTACCGGCGTCATGTGCGGCTTATGAGTAGCCGACGACCATGAAATCCAAGTTTTCTCACCTCCCGCCTAACTGTCATAGTACCTGCAGTGTATCCTGATGCAGTCTGGAATTCCTGTGTGATGGTTTGGATAGATCCCTGCCTTCAACTGTCGGCAGTCTCTGTCAGTCAACAGACAAGGTCGGCCTGTACGCTTTTCTGCTGTACGTGTCCCTTCACGTTTTCACTTCACTATCAATTGGAAACAGTGGACCTAGCGGTGTTTAGGAGTGTGTCAGTCTCTTTACAACTAATATGAAAAACGTATGTTTTTGAGGGTGTCCGGATACTTTGGATCACATAGTGTATCTCCAAGGTTTCAGAAGACTGCAAGAACACTACAGACATACAGAAGACAGACATCGTTGGGTAGATCAGCTTCCCATGTTTTTAATTCACACTACAGGTACCCAGTATGTACGGCGTTTGTTACGCGGCATATGTCAATACGTGCATGCAGATCATTGAAGTCACTGAATAGTATTGTCTGAGAAGGTGCGACAACAACGCGCTTTGAAAATACACTGTCGGAAAAAATCGCAAGATCATTTAGTTAACAACTGAGGTGACAGTTTCATCTTTGTGGGTGTACCATATTCAGAGCAAATGAAACATGCGTGTCACAATAATGAGTCGTATCTTTTACACAATGTACCTCTCCCTGATGGCAACGCTGGCGTGCATTCTCGCGTGCAAACAATCATAAGCAAGTAAGTGCCTGCGTCATCATGTCGAGTAACCTACATGTTCAACTGGCGACAGATCTGGTGATCTTACTGGCCAGAGCAGTTGTTGTACACCACGAAGAGCACGTCACGTCGCAGCAGATGTACATAGATTTCTATTGTCATGCTGAAAAATCACGTCGAGGAAATGGCAGTAGCACGAGAATAACAGCCTGTGCATTGTACCGGTCACTGGTTATTTTATCGTGCAGAAACATCAAATGTGACAGCGAGTTGTAGCTGATGGCCCCCACACCGTGAAGCCTGGGATGAGACCTCTGTGTCGTGAGTGAATTCTCTGTGGAACAGCAGATCACCAGGTCTACGCCATACGCATGTACGTCTATTACTGGCATACATAAAGAACAAACTCTCTTGATTGACGACAACAAAGCACCATGTCTCGCTACAGCCAACTCTTTCAAAGTAGCCATGGCTTGCGGTATCCTGGCGTCGGTGGTAGCCTGGCTAGATGCACGTGATCCTGCTGCAAGCAGACAGTTCCCAGTGCTTCCTGATTTCGTCCCTGGAAAACGTTCGGTCGGCCACCCAAACTCGCACATTGCATCTTTATTGACGCTCGTTTGTACTATGCGGGCGTACAGCACCTGGTGTATGGTTGTGGGAATAGTCGAACGTCCACTGTTGAAAACAGCAACATACCAACATTCCACCAGTACACGTGCCCCCCATACGCGCCGCAATTCCTCGATATCCATCCAGCTTCCCGCTGGCGCACAATTCAACCTCGTTTAAACAGCATAAGCTGTTCAACGAATACCTACTCCTCAGTTGGGCATGGTAGTATCCTAGAATGAAACCTCAAACCTGTGCAGAGTTACAGCCTGCAGAACCAAAACGGACGGTACAGAACAGGCCTCCTGAACGCCACCTGATCGCCGATGACCGTAACAAATTAACCACTAACACGACAATCCCTGTGTATACACATGTTACACACTGATGCCATTGGACGCATTCACTGAGAGTGTTGCACTTTTTTCAACAGTATATATTCATTACGTTGCAAATTAAAGGCTCGATCTAATTCGATGGAAGATGTTTTGACACTCCTAGCTCTTCTCTTAGAGCGTCTACGCCAAACACGTATATTACAGATAGAAACCTGCAGAGATTCTTTATCCACTGATTCGTCTCTTATTTCGGTACGTATGTCTTGTTATCGCTGAGGCATCTTATGAAACAGCAGAGTTACTTATAAATAACGCTGTACTCAGGGAGCACACTCGCCACTTGTAGCGCTGTAGAACGTGTAGAATTGGTACCATGCAGTCAACTGACCTTCCACTGTTGACGTACATAGTGGCAGTATGTTGAATAGAAAGAGAGCAGTAAGATGGGTCGACGTACAGTCGTGACAGTGGCAGAAAGCCGGCCTGGGTGGCCGAGAGGTTCTAGGCGCTACAGTCTGGAACCGCGCGACCGCTACAGTCGCAGGTTCGAATCCTGCCTCGGGCATGGATGTGTGTGATGTCCTTAGGTTAGTTAGGTTTAAGTAGTTCTAAGTTCTAGGGGACTGAGGACTTTAGAAGTTAAGTCCCATAGTGCTCAGAGCCATTTGAACCAAGTGGCAGAAAGAAGCTATCGTGTTTGTACGTTACCATGCCCCACACTCTGAAATAAGATGCTCAGTTTGTTGGTGCATCATGCAGACTGTGAAACGGTGTCTGCTACGCGTGCATCATTCAGAACCATGTAACACGGCGTAGGAACACCGACTGTAATGAGATCCTAACATAGAGGAATCGGAGACCGGTCAACCTTTGTCAAATACATTTTGTTTCGAGCGCGAGGGGAATTGCTGCTGTCTTTGAGTACAGGTCCTTGCCACCCGAGCAAACACTGGGGAGGAAACTCCGTTCAATGGACGTTTAAAGTCGGGTAGCTCGAATAGTTCATTGCTCCTACCAGTAGATGAAGCTACACATCTTCGGCGGGTCAAACAATGCAGAAACTAGGCAGAAGCTGACGACGGAGGTGTGTAATGCGGTCCGGTGAATCACTATTTAGCCTTCTTTTCATATGCAGTACGACGTTGAGAGCACTGAATATCCACTGATGAAACCGCAATGTGTTGAGAATGCAGTTCACACCATAGGTGTTCACGTGGCGTTGTGGGCGTGTTTGTCGTATCGTGACGTGGGCCCACTCATTCAGATTACAGTGAACATGACCCAGAATACTCATTTCAACCATCAGTGTAACTCTTACCTTTTCTTCAACATCTTCACGATTAGTTTGCTGTGGACTCTCCCCTCTTCCAAGAAGACAACAGACGTGTCAATAGAACTTCAAGCATACGTTCCAGATCGATGAATATTCAGGCATATTATCGCAGCACCACTGGCCCATTAAAACACCTGATCTTAATCCCACAGAAAATGTACGGGTCTATTTGGAACAGTTGGTGAAGTGTACCAATCACGATTCCCACAATTTGGTAGCTCTGCGTGATGTAATCATCAATAATCGGCTTCAGCTGGATATGACGTACCTGAAGCAACTAGTGGACTCTGTTTCTCGACGAATTGGTCACATTGTCAAGGCGAGAGGTAGTGTTGGACGATATTTGCGTGACGTCTCCTGTGGGTGCGGGGGTGGGGGAGCAAAGGCCTAGGGGCTAACATTCTCCATGGTATGCTTACATTGTGGTCGTACATCAATTCATTACCTGTAAAACTGAGCATTTTCACTCGCTATAATAGCGGTAGCCAACCTTAGGTGAAATATATAGTACCAGAAACCGCTCGGCAGCTGGAATATTCTAAGTTTAGCTTGAGACTTACATTAACAAACTGGTTTATGTATTAATGAAACAATGGAATGTCCATGATGGAATGTAACGATATTATGAAAAGGAAAGTTTCTACTTACCATATAGCGGAGATTCTGAGTCGAAGATAGACGTGTTGTGCCTATCTGCTACTCAGAATCTCCGCTATATGGTGAGTAGCAACTTTCCTTTTCATAATATTGTTGTTCTATGTATTAGGAATTCGCCATTTCATTATTCTTCCCCAATATGTTAACCAACAGTTTCTTCTTAACTGTATTGAAAGGTAGATTAAACCTATGGTAATTAATTAATATGATTACCGACTTCACACAATGCAAAACGAAAAATGCTCGCCCATATTAAACTACCGTCTGATGTGATACGTCTCTGTCTGTGAGTTTTCTATACCATGCAGCGTCTCTCGCATCCAGGTTTCCATTTCCTTCTATTTTGCCAATCCTCTTCTTACATGGCTCTCTCCTGCATCGCACAAGTCACTCCGTCGTTCAAATGTAGGCCCGATCTTCTTATTCGCAGCACTACATTTCCTTGTTTGTCTCTCCCTGTTCATTCACAACTTCTTCTCCATTGCCTTTCATTTCTTTTATTTGACCCTGGAGACTTCCCACAGTTCAGCGTCATAGAGAACAACGCTTTCAACTATAATTTCATTTATTCTGGTTTTCGAATTTCTTGCGTATTTTTATTCAAAATTGCCACCTTTCCCTTTTCTGTTATGTGCTTTGCTTCCTTGTTGCTTCCATCCTTGTCAGAAATGAATGTCCATATATATTTATATGATCGACTATACTGTAGAT
The DNA here is from genome assembly GCF_021461395.2 of Schistocerca americana. NCBI lineage: Eukaryota > Metazoa > Arthropoda > Insecta > Orthoptera > Acrididae > Schistocerca > Schistocerca americana. The sequence goes on from NC_060119.1 coordinate 1,042,142,704, forward strand.
CTATCACTCATAAGAAAATCTCTTCCTGTGCCTCCAGGAACCAAGTATTCAGACTTCGTGAAGTTTATTTTCATGTCCCACTGCTCATATTCCGTTTAAAGCCTTCTGAACATATAATACACATCCTCTTCCTCCTTGACTAAAATGACGTAATCGTTGGAAAAATTTAGAGAGAACAGGGTGTCATCACCAACCCTTAATTTTCATGTTTCTCTACTTCTTTTTCGAATTTTTCAGTGGTTCGTTCTAATATATATAGTAGATGCTAAGCAGCTTCCTCGTCTCAGTTGTCCTTTACTACACTTAAGTGTGTGTGTGTGTGTGTGTGTGTGTGTGTGTGTGTGTGTGTGTGTGTGTGTGTTTAAAAGCTTTGACGTATTCCAACTCTGTTGATAACGTCGATGAAATCCGGGAACTAATTGTTGATGGTTTTCAATGCATTCTGAACACGCCTGGAATTTGTAAATGTGTACGGACATCGATGAGCAAAAGTGCTGGAGCCTACTTTCACATCAACCACGGCCATGTGGAAAACTTGTAACATGTTACTAGTCTTCAGGAGCATATTTGCAGTATGGTTCCTCAGAGACTTGGTTACAAGGACGTCGAGCCGCCTCTCTTTCATCATAAATTTCGCCCAAATTACAAAATTGAATTATTCACGGCTTGGCCAGAAATGAAAGTGACAGAGTGGGTAGATCAATATGGCAAAATGTTTAAAAAGAAAAAGAGCACTTCTGGCGCGTGACGGTCAAGGCATGAGACGTTAATGTTAGCGTAGTTTTCAGACATTGGCGCAGCGGACAGAGTTCAGAACGATAATCAGAGGATCGCTAGGCCGTGTCCATATGTGGAAACCTATTTTTATTTTCAGTTTCTACGTTACTTATACTGCGAATAAACCTAAATAATGCTCAGTCTACTATATTTATTAAAATTTTCGTAAAAGTTATCCAAAACAGTCCAGAGCTAGCAAACGATTAAGTTTCTTAATCGTAGCTATCGTTGTGAATTGTAGCGGTCGTTGTCCCCAACCTGAACCGGGAACCTTTGGTTCGCGTGCAGCAGCCTAAGGCTACTCGAAGCTCAGAGTGGAACTAAAGGAGTACGAAGTCTTTTACTCTTTAAGTACAATTCCTTCTTGGAAAGTTATTTGCGGAGTCCTCGTGGACGCTGAAAGTACAATCCTTTCTTCGAAACTTTTCTTTTGCATTTCCTTTTCATGCCCTTTATGAAAAAATTAGTAAATGCAGTATACTAATCATTCTTTCAGTTTGTTTTAAGTGACTTAAAGATTGTAAATAAAAAAGTTTCAGTATAGGGACTCGATGCTACGACCCTCGGCTTACTGTTATGTCGATCTTTCTCAACATAAAACAAACTGGCGGTGCGATGTTAATGAAGTGAACGGAATGTGGCTAATAAGAAAAAGGTTAAAGTTAGATAGCTATAGGGAGAAAAGGACACTGATGAAACAAAACAGACCCTGCAAGTATTTCTTACCTAAGGTGTTCATTGCGCCTATTTGTGATGTTTGTAGCTTGATTTCTTTCCGATAATTAGGACGAGTGTTGGTACTCAACATTAAGAGGAACAGCCTGGCGCTCTGTCAGGCAACTAGCTGAGGCGACTCCACAGCCAGTTATGAAAAACAAGGGTACAGGAGAAAACTTTGCTGCTACTTAGTAATACTACGAGCATCTGGAATATTATTATTGCCGCTCCAAAAATAGAATTTCTGAACATTGGTTTTTATGTTTGATTTGATCCATTATAAAAGGAAAATTTTCAAGTGCGTTTTTTGTATACAAAAAAAGGTGGGAATCATTTCCCGAAACGAGTCGTGTGAAAAGTAAATGAAGAAAATCGTGACTGGTATCAGAAGAATTGTTGATAAACAAACGTATGGTTTTTTTATTGAGCTAAACGATGTATAGTGTGTGTGTAAAAAGAGAATTACCCACGAGTTATTACGATTAGTATTATACTTTTAGTGTCAGAGTCTTTACTATGTAAGTCAAATGCTGATCCGAATGCAGTGAACACTGTTCACGCTACTTGCAGGACCATGTTCACGGCAAGTACTCGTATTACTCGAAACGCTACTGCGTTAAGTGCTCTTTGACAATGTCCATAGTTCAAACTTACACTGCGTTGTCGTCAATACTCAACTATGAAAAAACTCCGACGTATCTCAGTTGACTCACTGGTCCCGTACCTCAAACACCTGCCCCCTCTTCTCCTACGATCTCTCTCTGTCTCTGTCCATCCCTCTGTTTCGCTCGCTCACACACACACACACACACACACACACACACACACACACACACTTAATCAACACTTAAGTGTTTATGTACACATGACGTCACAGCTTGATTCAATGGCGATTCATACCACACCGTGTGGTTCCGTGTCTTAGACTTCATTAATGTTTCCAGGAGCGTATATGACGACGCATGACGTCAAACGCTTACTCTTCTGGTTAGCGTCATCTGCATAACTACTCTTAAGGCTATTGCACGAATGGTGTGATGTAAAGAATATTACGTTCGAAAACTGCTACTCGCAATAATTCTTCAATGGAAATACTGTGGAATGGTAGGTGAGTTTAATGTTTCTAACCGTATGAATGTTATGCACGAAAATGGAAACGATGGAAACGTTTTCTATATGATCCTGAAGAGGGTAGTTTATAATTAAATTGGTGTATGAAACATCCGAAAATTTTGACTTCGAACTGAAAGGACTATATCGAAATGCTAACGGGAGAGATAAAGAACAAATTATTTAAAGAGATACCTGATTTAGTACAAATATAGGAAAGAAACGATGAGGAACTACATCTGAAGACAAACACCAAATGGGAGATGGAGATGATAGTCACACTTCAGGTCCATAGTCCTGTCATAAAATTCTTGAGAAAGCAAACTGTGTGTCCATTGCTGATTTAACTGAACGTAAATTTTTGATAATAAATTTCAGAAAATCGATTAAAGCCGAAATAAACGTAATGAGAGCAATTCGAGAAATGTTCAATGAATTCGGAAGTAAAATCTATCCATCACTCTGATGGAATATCTGAAGAAATTTCGGTGTTATGAAAAGTTCCTAAATGAAGACATAGAAGAGGGACGAAACATTGAATTCCATTTCACAAAATTGTTTCTCCTTTCTGTTTCCTAGTGGTCATTCACTAATGTAAGTTATTGTCCATCGCTCACGAGGGCAATGAAAATGGTCCTGGGGAATACCTGCACGTTTCTGCCTAAATTATGGTAGGGTACTCCCCTTCTAGCAACACTCAATCCACCGTAAGGTTTCTTGCGGAGAACTAATGTAGATGTAGATGCATATCGAAAGACCACAAGCAAAAAAAAAAAAAAAAAAAAAAAGTGGCCTTAGGGTGGACCAGAAACGAGACATCATTGTGGCTGACGGTATCATATCGCGGGGGGCTGTACGATTTAGTTTCTAAAGCCGAGCACACGCTGACTTTGGCAAGAGCTTTGAGTATATAACAGGTGTGTGTCTGGAATCGGATGTTACCTCCGATTTCAATCACTGTCTAATTCGGACTGTAGCAACGGAAAGGGAATGCAACAACGGAACAGCAGGACACAGTGTAGCGTGTGACCCACCAGTAAGTTAGGGACAAGTAAAAAGCTTTGAAAATCTCGTTATAACGTAATGCAGAAATCATTGCCCACAGCATTACTTGTGCTGGTAGCACATCAGAGGCTGCTTATTGGCACAGCCTCATTGCCTTTTACGGTCGAAGCACGGGTAATTTTAGTATCATCTCATGAGGAATGATGCACGTTGGTGCATATCGATGGCAGAATGTGGTTGCAAGAAAACTCCACCTTCATTCTATGCAAAAGGGAAGTTAAGCAGCTGGCTCCTGATTTACGAGTATAAATCGCATTAGAATATTGGTTGTTTGTGAGAAGACACGCGTTAAGACATTTATTCTGCTGTGGATTGGCAGTAGAGCCAACCCTTATAGAGGAAGCCGAAAGGCACGCGTTTTAGCTCACGCAGGCTGGCGTGAGGTCTGGAACAGGACAAGGAAATTAGAACTTAGAAAAACGGCGGTAAATGGTAGAATACTTAACTTTAATCCATTAATGTTGAACGTAGCTCTTGTCTGTACATTCTTTACAATATCAATAGCAACTGATAATGGCGCCTTGCTGGGTCGTAGCAAATGACGTAGCTGACGGCTACGCTAACTATCGTCTCGGCAAATGAGAGCGTATTTTGTCAGTGAACCATCGCTAGCAAAGTCGGTTGTACGACTGGGGCGAGTGCTAGAAAGTCTCTCTAGACCTGCCGTGTGGCGGCGCTCGGTCTGCAATCACTGATAGTGGCGACACGCGGGTCCGACGTATACTAACGGACCGCGGCCGATTTAAAGGCTACCACCTAGCAAATGTGGTGTCTGGCGGTGACACCACATATTCCACTGGGAGCGTAGACGATAAATTCCTGTTTCGTAGAATTCACAATCGCATCCACTACTGCACTTTCTTGCGCGACTGAGAGCAATGTCCACGCACTTGTTTCGCCAGATCGCCAAAGATGTGAAAACCTCACGTTGAAAGATCCTGGTTATACGGGAGGTATTACAGTGTTTCCCAAACAAATCGCTGAAGCGTACACTACGTCTGATTGGCAGTGCGGGGGCGGACGCTATCGCGCAACAGGCTGATTCCGTGCGACAGCATTTCTGGGCGTCTTGACTTCCTGGCGCGTCGCAGTTTCTGCAAAGTGTCTTCATAACGCTGCGCATAGACTGTGGTTCCACGTTCGAGGAACTCGACGAGCAGAGGGTCCCTACAGTCGAAAAAAAGGTCACGATGACGTTACCCGAACTTGCGTGAACAGCTTTGGATTTCTTTTTCGGCGGAGATGTGAGATGTTAGCACTGATCGCTTTGGTGTTTCCCCTTTGACTGCTGTCGGACGGATTCATCCTGTTGCACGATAACGCGCGCCTCTACACTGCCAATCGGGCGAAAGTTATGCTTCATCGATTTCGTTGGGAAACACTGAAATGTCATCTGTACAGCCTGAATCTTCGACTGTCTGATTTTCACATCTTTGGAGACCTGCAAAAAGACATAGGTGGACGTTGGTTTCAGTCGGATAAGGAAGTGCAAGAGTGGGTACAGTCAGTGTTTCATTTGACTGTCCCTTATACCTAGCGTAAGAAAAAAAAATATCTAGCAGCATCTGTCGGAGTTTGACAGCGGCAGGCTCTTGGTGCATCTAGACTGCCGTTTATCAGTCTACGATATGTTTTCGCGTGTTTGTCTGGATCCTAGATTCTCAAGAGAATATGGAGTGTGTGTCCAAGATGGCGTCACTCAATACCATGCTCTGTCTCAGCGAACCCACAGGACTAGCCTCTGTGCAGGACCGTACAGCCACACCACTTTACTCAAGTTATGAAACGGACTTGTTTCCATGAAGCCAAATATCCACACCGGCAGTGTGGTGACGTCTGGAGTACCACGGAATGTCAGAAGGATGACCATGGCTGCGGCTTACCTTCACGTGGCACCACACGGAGGCCCACAGACAGTGATGTTCCCACCGTCGGCACAGAATCCAGGAGTGGCACCACTCCGTCGTTTCAGAAGAGACTCAGTTCTGTGTACAGCATAGGGGTTGACGTATTCGTTTCTCTGAATATAACGAACTTTTACAGATCGCATTCTTTTTACTTAAAAGACATCATAGTTGCCGTTGACTGTATAAAATATTTATTGGCTCAAATGGCTCTGAGCATTATGGGACTTAACATCTGAGGTCATCAGTCAAAATATTTTAATTTCGGCCTTATGGCCATTTTCAAGTAACACTGCAAGAGTTATATTCTGTCAGAATATAAGACTATCTGACATGACTACATATCGTCGTCAAAATGCAGACTTTGACTGTGAGAGTTCCACAAGTCACATGAGCCCAGCACATGGTGTGTTGGTGCGGTGTGCCAACTCGATCGCCTCTGGTTCACAAAGCCAATAATTTGGACAGTAGGAGCTACATTTAAGACGTGTTAGAGCCGATGGCTGTGCACTATCTTCGAAATCTCCATGACGTTATCTCAACAATGTAACATCAGTCCGCACGTTGCCAGTGCTTTTCTTACCTACCTCAATGAAGAGGATGTTCGAATCTTGCCATGCCAACATGTTCTCATAATCTATTATTTCATGGCTTTGTGACTTAGCCTTATGCTGCTGTGTAAGGCGGTTGACCTTGAGTGGGACTTAGACGCTGAGCGAGGCAGCCGGGCAACACGGGCCCTAGATTTACTAGGCCCGTGTTGCTGGAAAATCAAACTGTGCGTTGCGCAATCGGGACTGATAAGGCGCGCTGGCGCTGTGCGCGCCTGGTGGGGGACAGGAAGTACATCCTCTTCTGAGGCAGCAGCATGCTCAGTCGACTCGAGGCAGCCGCACGGAGCACACAGCCATGCCGTACCGACGCAGAAGATACAGGAGGAGCAGACTACCAGTCTACAAGACAGTGGACACTTTCAGTTTTGTGCCTAATAATGTTTCTCAAGAGGAGCTACTCACTGGTCCAATCACATTTGTTGGATGCAAGATTAATTTTTCATGTACGACTACTGAACTTGTTCCTGGAAATTCATGGTTAACACTAGCTGTAGAGACGGGCACGCCAGCACACATCAGCTACTATGACTGATAAAGCCTGGCACCGAGTTAAACAGTGTGGAATATCTCTCATCCAAGCCCACCTGGTTGAGAAGTGTCTTCTTCTTTCAGAAGGCTAAGCCTTGTGTCTGGAACCACAGCTTCCTCTTTTCAGCAGTCCTCCTCACCTCAATGATCATATTTATATATCTGTATCTACATCTACATGATTGTTCTGCAATTCACAAATAAGTTCCTGGCAGAGGGTTACCTTCAAGCCGTTTCTCTTCAGTTGCATTTTCGAACAGCGCGAGGGTAAAACGAAAACTTCAGTCCTTCTGTGCTAGCTCTGATTTCTCTTTATTACGATGATCATTCCACCTTCTCCTTCTCTGCGGAGAAAATTGATGAGTGAGATTTCATGAGAAGATCCTGTTGCAAAGGAAAACACCATATCGGTGTACTCTCTCCCCTATTTTGCTATAGTACAAAACTAGCTGCGCTTCTCTGAAGTTTTTCGCTGTCGTCCGTCAATCCTATCTGATCACACGCCACACAGAGTGCTCCAGAAGAGGACACACAAGCTTAGTACAGGCAGTTTATTTAGTAGATCTGTTGAATATTCTAAGTGTTCTGCTAATAAATCGCAGTCCTTGGTTTGCTTTACCCACATTATCTGTGTGATCGTTCCAACTTAAGTTATACGTAATTTTGATCCCTAAGTATTTTGTTGAATTTGCAGCCTTTAGATTTGTGTGATTTATCGTGTAACCTAAATTTAGAGGGTTCCTTTCAGTACTCATGTGGACGACTTCCCAATTTTCATTATTTAGAGTCAGTTGCCAGATTTCACACAATAAGATATCTCGTCTAAATCATTTTGCAATTTGTTTTGTTCATTTGATGACTTTATGAGGCGGTAAATGACAGCGTCGTCAGCAAACGATCTGAGAGAGCTACTCAGATTGTCTCCTAAATAGTTATTGTAAATCAGGAACTGTAGAGAGCCTGTAACACTTCCTTGGGGACGACAAGATATTACTTATGTTTCAGTCGACGACCTTCCGTCTGTTTCTACGAACTGTGACATCCCTGACAGGAAATCGGGAAACCAGTAACACAACTGAGACGATAGTCCATAGGCATGCAATTTGATTGGAAGTCGCCTGTGAGGTATCGTTTCAAAAGTCTTTGCCCAATGTTGCTGCCCCTGGATCTTGCAGTTAATGTGCTAATGTCCCTGATCCTGCGCCAAAAAATCAGAAGCATTATATTATCGGACGTGGGCACTAATACCAACAAGTAAAAATGGTTCAAATGGCTCTGAGGACTATGGGACTTAACTTCTGAGGTCATCAGTTCCCTAGAACTTAGAACTACTTAAACCTAACAAACCTAAGGACATCACACACATCCATGTCCGAGGCAGGACTCGAATCTGCGACCGTAGTGGTCGCGCGGTTCCAGACTGCAGCGCCTAGAGCCGCTCGGTCACTCCGGCCGGCGCAAAGAATGTCACGACGTTTCATTTAAAATGTCTTTGAAGCTGAGAGGTAAGTCAGAAAGCTAGTTCCTTCTTTTTACATCCCAAACTCTCACCAGGACATATTAGTCTTTTTTGTGCTATGATAGGCGCCTTTTTCATTTTCGTAATTTTATGAAGAAAAAGCAGGGTATCATTTTACTTGCAGTAACTGGATGTGGTCTAATTTACAATAAAGAGGACGCTTTCATTACTCTGGACATAAAGTTTTTCATTATGTCTGCGACTATGTTTACGATTGCTACCAACGGCTAGAGCTGGAACGCGTCTTTACAACTGAGCTCACTGTGAACCGTGACGATACGCACCATCTGCCGGCCGGTTGAAGCAGTCATCACTTTCAAACCAGAACTGAAGTAGCCTAGTTTAGCCAAAACTGGTTATTGTAGGTGAGTTCAAGAAGCAGTGCTTCAGAATCGAAGAACACACTAGCCATCACTTTTCCTGCTGAATGCGCAGTTTTGAATCTCTTGTTCTTTCGAGAGTTTGCATGATGACATTCCATTAATTGTCGTATCGTCTTCATTTCAAAGCGATGCAACCAAGCTTCATCTTTCGTCATAGTACTTGTTAGTCATCTCTAGAGTTCTCGTTCTGTTCCAGAAGTTCGCTACACACTGCCATCAGCATTTCCATGAAGGTATCCATCAACATTCTCAGAACCTGTCTCGTGCACACCTTTTTCAAATTCAGCTAGCTTAATATGCGTTTGTCAGTCAAAATTATATTTTGAACACGCTCGCTGCACATTTACTAGAGTCTGCGCAGCGCTCGGTCTGCCGCTGCGTTGAAGACCCCGAATACTGGCGTGTCCACTTCTACCAATTAATCTTATTACCAAACGACTAACTGTACTAACATCAACAGCGTCATCCCCTTGTACCTGTTTCAATATTTTGTGAGTATTTCTCAGTATTTAGTTCTCACAACACAGGAACTCCTAACAGAACGTTGTTTCAGTCGAACTTCAAGTGCAGTAGCCTATCTAAAAGAGTGCTACGTGAAGCACCCCCGTTATATCCTTTATTGGGTTTTGTGTCATTTACCGAAGCCGCCAAACAGTTAATTACACTCCTGGAAATGGAAAAAAGAACACATTGACACCGGTGTGTCAGACCCACCATACTTGCTCCGGACACTGCGAGAGGGCTGTACAAGCAATGATCACACGCACGGCACAGCGGACACACCAGGAACCGCGGTGTTGGCCGTCTAATGGCGCTAGCTGCGCAGCATTTGTGCACCGGCGCCGTCAGCGTCAGCCAGTTTGCCGTGGCATACGGAGCTCCATCGCAGTCTTTAACACTGGTAGCATGCCGCGACAGCGTGGACGTGAACCGTATGTGCAGTTGACGGACTTTGAGCGAGGGCGTATAGTGGACGTACCGCCGAATTGCTCAACACGTGGGGCGTGAGGTCTCCACAGTACATCGATGTTGTCGCCAGTGGTCGGCGGAAGGTGCACGTGCCCGTCGACCTGGGACCGGACCGCAGCGACGCACGGATGCACGCCAAGACCGTAGGATCCTACACAGTGCCGTAGGGGACCGCACCGCCACTTTCCAGCAAATTAGGGACACTGTTGCTCCTGGGGTATCGGCGAGGACCATTCGCAACCGTCTCCATGAAGCTGGGCTACGGTCCCGCACACCGTTAGGCCGTCTTCCGCTCACGCCCCAACATCGTGCAGCCCGCCTCCAGTGTTGTCGCGACAGGCGTGAATGGAGGGACGAATGGAGACGTGTCGTCTTCAGCGTTGAGAGTCGCTTCTGCCTTGGTGCCAATGATGGTCGTATGCGTGTTTGGCGCCGTGCAGGTGAGCGCCACAATCAGGACTGCATACGACCGAGGCACACAGGGCCAACACCCGGCATCATGGTGTGGGGAGCGATCTCCTACACTGGCCGTACACCACTGGTGATCGTCGAGGGGACACTGAATAGTGCACGGTATATCCAAACCGTCATCGAACCCATCGTTCTACCATTCCTAGACCGGCAAGGGAACTTGCTGTTCCAACAGGACAATGCACGTCCGCATGTATCCCGTGCCACCCAACGTGCTCTAGAAGGTGTAAGTCAACTACCCTGGCCAGCAAGATCTCCGGATCTGTCCCCCATTGAGCATGTTTGGGACTGGATGAAGCGTCGTCTCACGCGGTCTGCACGTCCAGCACGAACGCTGGTCCAACTGAGGCGCCAGGTGGAAATGGCTTGGCAAGCCGTTCCACAGGACTACATCCAGCATCTCTACGATCGTCTCCATGGGAGAATAGCAGCCTGCATTGCTGCGAAAGGTGGATATACACTGTACTAGTGCCGACATTGTGCATGCTCTGTTGCCTGTGTCTATGTGTCTGTGGTTCTGTCAGTGTGATCATGTGATGTATCTGACCCCAGGAATGTGTCAATAAAGTTTCCCCTTCCTGGGACAATGAATTCACGGTGTTCTTATTTCAATTTCCAGGAGTGTATTATGAATATATGACCGTGTGCTTCATGGATGAAGGCCATCGGTTTTTCTGCTGTGGTTTCGGGGGTATTTCAACAGATTGCGGCTGTTCTGAGACGTAATAGTTAATGATTGAAAGTTTTTCTGTTATTAAAGACCACAAAGGTAGCGATATACAAACTGATATGTATTTTCTATTAACACACGAGTCCTGAGGCAGTTGCTACCTTCGCCCTACTCGTTTAATTACGGTTATATCTTTTATTGGTTGCTGATTTTAAGTACGTCGTCACACGCAATGATGATGGTAAACATTCACAACGATCCTCACTGCAATCCATGGCTGTTGCTGGCCGACTCGGTTGACACGAAACACGTAATTCGGCACTTATCACTCGCGAATCGGTATTGATGACGGTCAACCCCACGACGCTAAGGGGACGCGCTCATTTGCCACACTCTGGTGAATTTACAAGTTACTCCTCAATCGGCACATCCGCCATTGACACCGTAGTCAGCTCGACCGCCATTTTTTATTTTTACCCGTCTTTCCAGTACTGCTTCCACCCGACACTAATCTCACTGCCTCCTGCAGCGCTCGACAATCGACTCCTGTTTGCTATCGTCCTGGGTGTCGGATACTAATATCTATGTTCGTGGGATCTTACATACGACAACGCGACTTGTGGAAGCAGGTCGAATTAAATTTGTATACTAACGGGAAGAACGTCTCCATAACCTCCGCGGATAGCAAAGCTCTAGTACAAATTTTGAATTCTTGAATAAAATTTTATAAATTTATTTTGGTGTGATGCACATATTTTTAGAACACTGGACATCTTCGTGAAGGGAAGATGAAGAGACGGCTTAGAGTATATGAACCGATGCTGAAAGTATAAGAGGGTGTTCCGCATGTAGCACTGATGAATCGTTTCCGAAACGAACCATGAATTTACAATACCTTCAGCAAAATCTACAGATTATTGTTTGTTTGGAAGGTTCGGGAACAAAATCTTGATACTTAAAGAAGACTATGTTTCTCGTGTGTCGTCTTCAGTGAGGGATAAACATTTTATCTCCACGAAACGGTAATATCTCATGGCAAGGGAATCCGGGTAAAAAAAATCCCCAAGAGACTGCAGAGTGAATGACATTCCGACATCTTACGTGCTCGTGTACCGGACCCCAAATATGTTTTATAAGCCGGTCATCTTTGCTGAAGAATACCTGACTACTACGAACCTTTTCTCAATTCTCTGATGAACTGTAAAACTTTGATTATGCAAGTGTCCTAGGTAGCACAGTGATGAAGGCCCTGGTCTCGCATTTGGGGTGGGGGTGGAAGGATTTCCCTTAAATCGTTTAAAGTAAATGCCGCGAAGGTTCCATTGGAGAGCATACAGCCTATTTACTTTCGTATTCTTATCCAAACCGAACTCGTGTTTCCTCTCTAATTACCTCCTCGTCGTCGAGTGTTAGATCCTGATCTTCCTTCTTTTCATTCCTTCGCAATAGCTACGCATGTGATGCTATTACCATAACAAAAAGTAAGGGGAGCCACTTATTTTCTAGAGCATTCCGCAAGAGCCTATCTTGTTATGTAAATGGCTGCTCTGGAAGGTATCGGAAGCTTGTGGAAGCTAGCACATGTTGCCACAGTCATATAACACGGCGTATAATCAGCGGTGTTAAAGGACCTAACCGACAGGGTCTTACGGCGATTACCATGCCTAGTGAACGAAAATGCATTTCAAATCCGACAAGAACTGCTTGTGTCGGTGCATGCTGGCCTATGAAAACCTGTTTCCGAGTGAATACGGCGAAGGGAAATACATGCAAAGAACGTCTGAAGACTGGTACTTTGCGAAATACCATTGTTGACAGAGGCACCTAAAGATGCAGGTGTCAATGCGCCAAAAACGACAGAAGCTGGACTCCAACAGACTGGAAGCATCGAGCGTTATTCGACGAGTCACAATGTTGGCTCTTTCCTAATAATTTGAGGCGTCTAGTGCAATGACCAAATAATGAGGCGTTTCACTAGCGGTGCGTACAGGGTGGAGATCAGAGCCTAAGAGTTCTGCGATGTTTTATGGGTGTATGTTGTCTAGACATTCAGGCTATTGAGAACAATTTCGATAACAAAATGTTGGCCATTCTTTTGCAAGTCCATTATGAATAACTGCGTCAGTCTAGAAAGTTTAGTGCCTGGATTAGCAAAAAACAGAGAAAAGTTAAGATGGTGTTTTTAAAGTTTCAGATGCTTTGTATAGTCCCAACCACTACAGAACAACGCGCAAAACGTTCATGCAACCACATAGTCCACTCAGATTAAGAAAATCGAGTAGTCATAAACTTGGGCAAATCGATTCACAATCAATTGAAGTGGTATTGTTTTTCAACATATAGAGAGAAAATCGGACAAAATTGGACCATGAAAAGTACCGAAAAACCAAATTAAAAACTTCGTCTGTCTTTCGACCTATTCATTACTTAGTTTGAAGATTTTTGTAATATTTAGTGTAATAAAAGCAAATTAGGCATCAGAATCACTACAATTTTTTTAAATTACAACGTTTTTCTCACATCCACTGGTTTTGCTTTTCCCAAAGAGACTGAACAAGACAGTGATAAACACTGCTGTTGACAGTAATGCATTATTGTCTGTCACATCTTCCCGAAAACTACTGCTTGATATTGCAGCAATCCTTTCTGATTTCGTGACTTCTGTGTAGGAAGAACAGAAACCCCGATGATGCAGAACGTCAATAATATAACGTGACCTGAATTTGTCACGCATCTGAACAACTGCACCTATCTGCAATGGGCATATTAAAGCTCTTGGGCGTGTAGCCTGCAAACTGTACCGTCCAATTGCACCAACTTTAGTTGAAAAATCTTCCCCCTCACATATTTTGGAACAGAACAAGCGTAAGCACATCAGCGATGACATCCTTTCTCTTTACCTTACTGAGATCATCTGTTCTATGCAACATTCTTTGCTTTTAACATCGCTCTTCATTCGTGATGCAGAATCACAGTCCTTTTATTGCACATGGTAAGATCTAAGAATGTCATTACCTACCTTTTTTAACGTTACGATGTCAGCTTTTCCACTTTCACCCGGTACTGCAACATTTTCACCACAATGTTCTTCAAGCTCTTTTTTCATGTGCCTCCAATCCGTTGCTTTGCAAGCACTTTCTTCCAGCTACTCTGCTATTTTTTAAATAAGACCTACGACAAGTACTTGTTCCTCGTTATTAGATTCAGCATCGCCTTTAGAAAATTTACTTCTTGTTCTTCATTGGTCTCTCTTGTTTCTGCTTCTCGGAGTAATATTTGAGTAATATTTTTCCCACTGCGAATGTAGTGTAAACGCAGTCGGCAGCATGCAGATCTGAAATAAACTGTACCACATTAGACCATTTATAGCAGCGTTTCTCACAGCGTTTTTGATGATTTCAACAAAGACAGACGTTCGTACTTTTTGATCTGATTTCGGTTAGTATTTTGAAGAAGAATCCATAATAGTTTCACAAAACACGCAGTCTACTGGGTTGGAAAATGGTACTTCAGAAAACTGACACTTCTCTTTCGAATGCATATATTATCTGTAGATTTTTGTTTATTGCATTTTTCAATGATTTTCTTATCGATACGTGTTTTTGGCATGACACATGCACTCTGTTTCCAGCATTCATGAAGACGTTACTTACAAGGAGTTCACTGGCAGAGTTTATGCCATCGGCACCCTTCCGCGTTAGAGTGACTTCCTCTTGACAGGAAAATATTCTTTAAATATTACAGCCATTCATCCATTAAAATAACACATTCAAAACATTTAACTTTTTACTATCAAATAAAATAATTTTGAAAAATTGCCTTCACTTTGAATCTGATTCTTAGGTGTTTTCGCATGGTCCGATTTTGTCTGATTCTGGATATGTTAAACGATCATTTTTGTTGAGCTGAATACCACTTGAGTCGCTTGTGAAGCAATTTTGTCCACGTCAGATCGTAATTTGATTACACTAATGTGAAAGTGTCAGAAAAGTCCTACTTTGGGATGTTGATCAATTGGCACATCACGTTGACTTGAATGTCGGTTATATCGTCAAAGCGTTGACCCTTCATCTTAATTTCTTGTGGTGGGTTTATGTTGATACTATCAAATTTCGTCACTGGAGATGTTTTATTTCCAGAAAGGAACAGTCCGCGTGATGCATTTCAATCCAGTCGTGGCAGGGGTCCGCATGTCTTTGTCTTTGTGCGGGATTCAAGGTGTGCGGGACAAATTTTGCTCACTCTTTCCTGTTCTAAGAAACATTCAGGGCGTTCTAGACATAAGAATATTTTTAACATAAAGATCCTGCTCCTATGTGATTCGCGAAACAACAAATTTGACACACTGCGGTCGCACGCCTACTACTCAACACTGCCTACTCACAACTGAGTGCCCGATGCACATCTGTTCGTTTGCTGTTGTTAGTTCAAGCTGCCACCGTTATTACTGAGTTGACATGCCTTCCAAGCCAGGAATAAAAACTGCCGGAACACTTCGGAAAAAATGGTGTCTGCTGTGGATTCTTTTTTTTTTTTTTTTTTTTTTTTTACAGGATAAGAACTACCATGTTCACGGAGCTGTTTACATAACGTGACCAGCACTAAGGACCGTAACGCACGTCGACTGGCCCCAGAAATCCTTCTGCCTTTATCCCACAAAAAATTCGGGGGCTATTTGGAATACCGCGCGAAACATAGAAGATTGGTAGGTCTACGAGATTTAATTATTACAGACGGGTTTGAACTGGACATTGCACACTTCAACAATCTTCTGGCCTCTCTTTCTTGCCAAAACGACGCCTTTACTAGGAGCAGAATCGTTAATAACATGATCCCTCCTGGGTGTGACCGATTTACGGCCGGTGTGCTCAATACCTGACGTATATTATCACTATGTCATTGTCATCCGCGTAAACCTTTATGCCACGGTTTACAAGAAAATAACACAATAACACTGAAACTGTAGCGAGATACCGGTGCAGCACATGAACTTTTTCTACCGAGCATCACTTCACGTGACTCCAGATCCTGCCGCCCACTAAACAGCGC
Source organism: Schistocerca americana (assembly GCF_021461395.2). NCBI lineage: Eukaryota > Metazoa > Arthropoda > Insecta > Orthoptera > Acrididae > Schistocerca > Schistocerca americana. Next base: position 1,042,158,480 of record NC_060119.1, read on the forward strand.
CTGACTCACCGGAGACCTCTCGCACGAAAGATTGTCAGCAATTGGATAATAGGTGCAATAAGCCAGCGCAGAGCCCCTAAGGCGCTAGTTTACTTTGTTAAGGTCCGTGACTCACCTTGGGCTGACACAAGCTAGAAACGTCTAGATTATTGCACGTATAAGATAATATACTGAGTCTTTATAAAGGCCTCTTGTAACTTCTGGTAGAAGAAAGATTAGTATTAGACACCCAAAATTACGATGAGTCGGAGCATAAGCTTGGATTGCGAAAGTATGGGGAAGGAACCGGCCGTGTCGTTTCAAAGGAACCGTCCCGGCAATTGCCCTGAGAGACTATCTAAATCAGTATGGGGTACTGCTCTACTACAGAAACAGCTACGTAAATCAAAGATTTCCGCTTTTACTCTTTTGTTCGGTGATTCACAGAAAGACATTTACTGAAACTATGATAATTACTATGATCGTAAACAACAAACCAATGACCTTGATAAACGCTGTTGTAATAGTGAAACAGGTCGAGGACCCTATAACGGTACTTTGCGAGCAGGCGTGTCAATTAGCATCATATTAATTAAAATGTGGGATAAATAGACTTTACTCTGGAAGAATTAAAAAGGGGAAAGTAATACGAAACTTTAATAACTGCACAGTATTACTAAGAAGAAATATAATGAAAAGTAATAAAAAGCAAAGTAGCAAAGACCAAGCGGGACAGAAAGATATAGGGGCGCGTTTGTTTTTTAATACATATAAAAGAACATGTAACACATTATTGAGCTCTCTACCTTCAGTTATCGCGATCGGACTAGTCGATGAAAAAGTGGTACGCGACTGCGAAATTCGTCGAGGAGATTATTATAAGACTCTTCAAGCACGTTTAAAATAATTACGTGTGACGAAATGATCAGAGACGTTTATTGTCGGGTGGAGTGAAAATGAATCCGACAACATAATTCGAACTTTGTGTTAGCTGGGAAAAATACTCTTGGGAAACTATTATGGTTGTGGAACCCACGAAAGTTGTGCGCAACGGAAAGCTATAGTTTACGTAATTCTGCATTTTATAAAATTGTGAAACGCGTGTGCGTGATACAAACAACGTGCCAGCATAAACAATAGTTCGCTTATTAACTATCAGATATTAATTAACGGGCACCTAAAATACTAAAAAAGAAGGATAGGATCATAACCTCCAACCCGATTCATATTTGATATTTAATTAGTGAAAAGAGAAGCGTTAATAAACAAACTACATTTCAATTTTATGCACGATTTTGGCTTCATTACGTAGTCTTGACTACATGATAAACAATATCTGTGGAAGTTGTATGCAACGTATCGTCATAATATTTAGCCAACCAATACTGTGGGACACCAAAAATGTAAATGCATGAAATTGTTCTTACAGCGGATGTATAATGTGTGAATGCGACGAACTATATTGAGAAACTGAACATCCATTACGTACTTGCATGTTTATCTGCGAAAATGGTCCTTGTCGGTACATCAGCATAGAGTTCGAATAGAATCGCTGGAACATTGCAAAGTATTCAGATTAATCGAACATCTAAATACGCATAACGCTGGTACCACCAGCATGTGTTCTTTCTCACCCCCGTGGCAGCAATTGAATTAAGAGTCAGCCGGGAAATACATTTAAATCAATTGACGATGATTGAGCTAGCGTCACGAATTTTCAAACGTCCACTGCCATGTATGAAGGCGAGTGACACCACGAGTGTTAACGTCGATCGAGGGGTGTCGTCGTGATCGTATTGAATGACATTGAGCGGTTACAACTCTCATGGAAAAAGAGATACACAGTGAAACATGCAAATGCAGTGAATCATTTGTATATCTCAGCAGAAGACATTAGAATAGCAGTGGTTAAGTTATTCACCAATTTTCTAATTACGTATGTAGTAACAGCCAGAGATGACATATAGTACCATCATTCTTTCCCGGCATGGGAGACGACAGTGCATTGTAGAAATGCACAAATTCCTATCGGTGACTGAGGATGTTGTACTGAACGACATAATATCAGTATTTTGTCATAGCAGACATTATAGCTATTACAAGTCGTATGTTTTTAGTTTGGGTACATGTGGCAGGAGCAAGCCATTAATGTTTGTTTTCCCCTGAACACCAGATCAATTGTTCGGACGTGGGCGCATACATGCAAAAAGGGTTACCTATGCTGACAGGCGTCCTTTACTTGGAGGTGCAGCTACGACTGTGCAGACGATCGTTGTCAATACTCCATGCCTGTGAAACTTTATAGGTCCTAGTGTATAATAGGCTCGTTATAGCGAGGAAATATGATACTCGTAGGCTAGCCGGTTTCTCAGTTACAAATCAGCGCTTGACTTCTGGTGAGCACGTTTTAAGTGTTGTTGTTGTGGTCTTCAGTCGAGCGACTGGTTTGATACAGCTCCCTATGCTACTATATCCTGAGCAAACTTTTTCATTTCCATGTAACTACTGCACTCTACATCCTTTTGAATCTGCTTAGTGCATTCATCTCCTGCTCTCCCTCTACGATTTCTACCCTCCACGCTGCCCTCCTGTACTAACTTGGCGATTCCTTGATGCCTCAGAACATCTCCTACCAGCCGATCCCTTCTTCTAGTCAAGTTGTTCCACGAATTCCTCTTCTCCCCAATTCTATTCATTACCTCCTCATTCGTTACGTGATCTACACGTATAATCTTCAGCATACTTCTGTAGCACCACATTTCGAAAGCTTCTATTCTCTTATTGTCTAAACTATTTATCGTCCATGTTTCACATCCATACATGGGTACACTCCATACAAATATTTTTAGAAAAGACTTCCTGACTATACTCGATGTTAAAGAATTTCTCTTCTTCAGAAACATTTTTCTTGCCATTGCCAGACTACGTTTTATATCCTCCCTACTTCGACCATCATCAGTTATTTTGCTCCCTAAGCAGCAAAACTCATCTACTACGTTAAGTGTCTCATTTCCTAATCTAAACCCCTCAGCATCGCCTGATTTAATTAGACTACATTCCATTGTCCTCGATTTGCTTTTCTTGATGTTAATCTTATATCGATTCCGTTCAACTGCTCTTTCAGGTCCTTTTCTGTCTCTGGGTTTTCAGTATGGCGCCTTAATGGTAGGACCAAGTGGTCCAGAGAGTGACCGTACCAGCCAACCTGAACGTGTCTTGACGATAAAAGAACACTGCTTAGGAAAAGGAAAGGGAATGGAAGAGTTCTTGCTGTGGATATTACATAAAACTCTGTGTTTTGTATTAAACGGACGACTGCGCAGAGGGCTCCACGTTTAGTAGCCAACCTAACCACGCTCATCTGCGTACTTAAGGGTAGCCTGCTTAGTTACGTTAAGTGCCAGACTTTTGGTTACTACAACAGCCAGAAACGCTTTTCTGGCGTCTCTGGTGTATCCATTCGCAAAGGATTGCTCGAACTTTTTTTTTTTTTTGGTCATCCGTCTACTGACTGGTTTGATGCGGCCCGCCACGAATTCCTTTCCTGTGCCAACATCTTCATCTCAGAGTAGCACTTGCAACCTACGTCCTCAATTATTTGCTTGACGTATTCCAATCTCTGTCTTCCTCTACAGTTTTTGCCCTCTACAGCTCCCTCTAGTACCATGGAAGTCATTCCCTCATGTCTTAGCAGATGTCCTATCATCCTGTCCCTTCTCCTTATCAGTGTTTTCCACATATTCCTTTCCTCTCCGATTCTGCGTAGAACCTCCTCATTCCTTACCTTATCAGTCCATCTAATTTTCAACATTCGTCTATAGCACCACATCTCAAATGCTTCGATTCTCATCTGTTCCGGTTTTCCCACAGTCCATGTTTCACTACCATACAGTGCTGTACTCCAGACGTACATCCTCAGAAATTTCTTCCTCAAATTAAGGCCAGTATTTGATATTAGTAAACTTCTCGTGGCCAGAAATGCCTTTATTGCCATAGCAAGTCTGCTTTTGATGTCCTCCTTGCTCCATACGTCATTGGTTATTTTACTGCCTAGGTAGCAGAATTCCTTAACTTCATTGACTTCGTGACCATCAATCCTGATGTTATGTTTCTCGCTGTTCTCATTTCTACTACTTCTCATTACCTTCGTCTTTCTCCGATTTACTCTCAAACCATACTGTGTACTCATTAGACTGTTCATTCCGTTCAGCAGATCATTTAATTCTTCTTCACTTTCACTCAGGATAGCAATGTCATCAGCGAATCGTATCATTGATATCCTTTCACCTTGTATTTTAATTCCACTTTTATTTCCATCATTGCTTCTTCGATGTACAGATTGAAGAGTAGGGGCGAAAGGCTACAGCCTTGTCTTACTCCCTTCTTAATACAAGCACTTCGTTCTTGATCGTCCACTCTTATTATTCCCTCTTGGTTGTTGTACATATTGTATATGACCCGTCTCTCCCTATAGCTTACCCCTACTTTTTTCAGAATCTCGAACAGCTTGCACCATTTTATATTGTCGACAAATCCTATGAAAGTGTCTTGATTTTTCTTTAGCCTTGCTTCCATTATTAGCCGTAACGTCAGAATTGCCTCTCTCGTCTCTTTACTTTTCCTAAAGCCAAACTGATCGTCACCTAGCGCATTCTCAATTTTCTTTTCCATTCTTCTGTATATTATTCTTGTAAGCAGCTTCGATGCATGAGCTGTTAAGCTGATTGTGCGATAATTCTCGCACTTGTCAGTTCTTGCCGTCTTCGGAATTGTGTGGTTGATGCTTTTCCTAAAGTCAGATGGTGTATCGGTAGACTCATATATTCTACACACCAACGTGAATAGTCGTTTTGTTGCCACTTCCCCCAATGATTTTAGAAATTCTGATGGAATGTTATCTATCCCTTCTGCCTTATTTGACCGTAAGTCCTCCAAAGCTCTTTTAAATTCCGATTCTAAGACTGGATCCCCTATCTCTTCTAAATCGACTCCTGTTTCTTCTTCTATCACGTCAGACAAATCTTCACCCTCATAGAGGCTTTCAATGTATTCTTTCCACCTATCTGCTCTCTCCTCTGCATTTAACAGTGGAATTCCCGTTGCACTCTTAATGTTACCACCGTTGCTTTTAATGTCACCAAAGGTTGTTTTGACTTTCCTGTATGCTGAGTCTGTCCTTCCGACAATCATATCTTTTTCGATGTCTTCACATTTTCCCTGCAGCCATTTCGTCTTAGTTTCCCTGCACTTCCTATTTATTTCATTCCTCAGCGACTTGTATTTCTGTATTCCTGATTTTCCCGGAACATGTTTGTACTTCCTCCTTTCATCAGTCAACTGAAGTATTTCTTCTTTGTACTTATGTTTTCCTTCCCAACTTCTGTGATGGCCCTTTTTAGAGATGTCCATTCCTCTTCAACTGTACTGCCTACTGCGCTATTCCTTATTGCTGTATCTATAGCGTTGGAGAACTTCAAACGTATCTCGTCATTCCTTAGTACTTCCGTATCACACTTCTTTGCGTATTGATTCTTCCTGACTAATGTCTTGAACTTCAGCCTACTCTTCATCTCTACTATATTGTGATCTGAGTCTATATCTGCTCCTGGGTACGCCTTACAATCCACTATCTGATTTCGGAATCTCTGTCTGACCATGATGTAATCTAATTGAAATCTTCCCGGCCTTTCCCAAGTATACCTCCTCCTCTTGTGATTCTTGAACAGGGTATTCGCTATTACTAGCTGAAACTTGTTACAGAACTCAATTAGTCTTTCTCCTCTTTCATTCCTTGTTCCAAGCCCATATTCTTCTGTAACCTTTTCTTCTACTCCTTCCCCTACAACTGCATTCCTGTCGCCCATGACTATTAGATTTTCGTCCCCCTTTACATACTGCATTACCCTTTCAATATCCTCATACACTTTCTCTATCTGTTCATCTTCAGCTTGCGACGTCGGCATGTATACCTGAACTATCGTTGTCGGTGTTGGTCTGCTGTCGATTCTGATTAGAACAACCCGGTCACTGAACTGTTCACAGTAACACACCCTCTGCCCTACCTTCCTATTCATAACGAATCCTACACCTGTTATACCATTTTCTGCTGCTGTTGATATTACCCGATACTCATCTGACCAGAAATCCTTGTCTTCCATCCACTTCACTTCACTGACCCCTACTATATCTAGATTGAGCCTTTGCATTTCCCTTTTCAGATTTTCTAGTTTCCCTACCACGTTCAAGCTTCTGACATCCACGCTCCGACTCGTAGAACGTTATCCTTTAGTTGATTATTCAATCTTTTTCTCAGGGTAACCTCCCCCTTGGCAGTCCTCTCCCGGACATACGAATGGGGGACTATTCCGGAATCTTTTGCCAATGGAGAGATCATCATGAAACGTCTTCAATTACAGGCCACATGTCCTGTGGATACACGTTACGTGTCTTTAATGCAGTGGTTTCCATTGCCTTCTGCATCCTCATGTCGTTCATCATTGCTGATTCTTCCGCCTTTAGGGGCAATTTCCCACCCCTAGGACAAGAGAGTGCCCTGAACCTCTATCAACTCCTCCGCCCTCTTTGACGAGGCCGTTGGCAGAATGAGGCTGACTTCTTATGCCGGAAGTCTTCGGCCGGCAATGCTGATTATTTATCAAAATTTAGGCAGTGGCGGGGATCGAACCCGGGACCGAAGACGTTTTGATTATGAATCAAAGACGCTACGCCTAGACCACGGACAACGTAAAGTGCAATCTTGCCGAAAATTACTAACTTCTGAATTAACAGCAATTATGACCCCGAAAAATTATGGGCTATACGTCTGTATAGGGACTGAGTTACTGCGTATTTGACAGCTTTCTTCCACCCTCGCTACCCGCATAAGATCATGAATCAATTTATATTGAGAATTAATTACGTCCTGTAGGAATGTCACCCCTCCATAAACCATGGACTTTGCCGTTGGTGGGGTGGCTTGTGTACCATACCGATACAGACAGCCGTCCATTGCTAACTCAGTGCACAATGTGTGGTGGTTGTACCATATGGCTTGCGTATGTGTGATGTCTGCCAGTGTTGTGTGGTCATACCTAAAAAAGTCAATTAAATTAGCCCTGCCATTGACAGCCTGCAACCGGGAATAATATGTGAATTTATAACCCAATTTGTAATAGTACTTTAAATAATCTAACCCTAGGGAAAGTAGAACAAGATACTTTTTGTAAAAAAATATCACTCCCTTTCAAAATTAGATTAATGAATAGGAGTTAGCTCCCATTCATTAATCTAATTTTGAAATCGCAAAATATCGGTGACTTGAATCCAAATCGCGCCCCCATTAATTCAACATTAACACTAAATGCCTGATATAAATTAACATCGAAATTAAGAAGACTTCCACCTTGACTGGCACTGATAGTAATTACCTCTGTGAGCAGACCAATGAAACTTAACGCATTTACAGTTAAAGATTCCCCATCTGCGAGCCTTGGTGCGTACATCACCAGATTCAGTGCTGGGAAGGGCAGTTCTGCAGCGCCGATCTGCGCAGTGCTGCCGGCCGTCGTCCAGACGAAGGGCGTCCCGTAGCCGCAAATTCTGACTACACAGGAGACACAAAATGGAGTCTGAAAACTACTATGGTCGCAACTAGTTCAGTAAAATGCGAGACACGAATCAGAAGTTCTGATTGTCATAAGCCAGGAGCTGAGCTTGACTCAAGTGCGCGGTCGCGAAGAAGCACTTAGTAATGCCTTAGTCTCCACAAGAAGCACAGATTCGTTTCCTTGTTAACAAAAAACGAATAATGCCATTCCTAAGGGTGAAATCAGCACTTTATCAAACCTAATTGTTAAACTGTTCTCTGGAGCCTTGCCAGCAATGTCCTAGAACGCTATCCAGCGGTGTGTGTCCTCTGTCCTCTTCGCACCCACCAGAGAGCCCCCTAACTCCATAGTGCCCCGTTTAGAGCTAACCTCGCCTCATTGACTTTCACTCTCTAAGCAGCCAATCATCGTACCCTTCACAAACGGAATACCTCCCACTCTATGAGTCATGAAGCTGTCAGCCAACTACCGTCAGCTCATACACGTTGCAGTAGAAACTTCTAGAACAAATTGTAACTGCTCCTCCGACTACAAATTCAGCCAATCAATTTCGTTTTACTGCCTTGTGATGCGAATAAGTCTTGGCGCGTGGCGTACGAACTTCTATGATCGTTAGCTCACATCTGCGGCAGACATTCCTCATGCATAGCTCTGTGATAAAAAGGCTGGTGACCACACTTGTAAGGTGCTAGCTCGATGATACTAAGCTTTCAGCAGTGTCTCACTCCCGTCTGTTTGTTAGTAATGGCAAGGCTGACACGATTAGCTCATTTCGCTGTCTTCTCGGCAGGGTGGGGCTCTTAGGCAGTAAATGCACCAGTCGTCCTATTCTTATCAGAGCCATAAAACTGCTCTACATCCAGTCCTTGGCCCATGTCACTGTTGAAGACCGTGGAGGCCCTTGTTCTCCCTGCTGTCAGAGCCAGCCCGAAATTATCTTCTAAGCACACAACTACATAGAAATTTAAGTATGAGGCTACCCCGTATCAACCAATAAATGACTGATTGTTCGATAACTCCACCTAAAAAATACGATTCCGTACAAAATAAACAGGAAATATCAAATGCCAAAATTATTCATGTATGATGGCGAAATCCTGCCTCCTTACTTACAATCGCAATGCAGGTGCAACTAAAACGGAGAGCTATCTGTTGAGAATCCAGACAAACGTGTGGTTCCTGAAGAGGGTCAGTATCCTTCTCAATAGTTGCAGGTTCAAAAGTCGAGATGACTGACTGACATGGCCTTAGAGCATCAGCCAAAACGGCCTTGCTGTGCTGGTACCGCAAGCGCTTGTAAACAAGGAGAAACTACAACTGCAATTTTTACTAAGGGCGTGCAGGTCTACTGTATAGTTAAATGATGATAGTATACTCTTGGGTAAAACATTCCGGAGGTAAAATGGTCTCCCATTCAGATCTCTTGGTGGGGACTACTTAGGAGGTTGTCATCACGATCGGAGTGTGAAATTTCAGTTCCGTTAATCACGCACTTAGGTTAGAAATTTTAAAAATGGAAATGGATAGATAGATATAATGGGAACTAATGAAGCTCGGCGCTAGGAGGAAGAGGACTACTGGTCAGGTGACTGCAGTGTCATAATCACAAAATTAAATGGAGTAATGAAGGAGAATGTTTGATAATGAATAAGAACATAGGAATGACGGAAAGCTACTATGAACAGTATAGTGAACGAATTACCATGGCCAAGACAGACAAAAAGCCTACACCCAACACCGTAGTACGGGTTTATATGTCAACTAGCTCTGCAGATGATGAAGAGATAGTAGAAATCTATGATGAGATAAAAGAAGTTATTCAGATAGTTAAGGAAAAGAAAAGTTATTTTTGATCGGGGAATGGAATTCGACAGTAGGAAAAGTAAGGAAGGAAAAGTCGTAGGTGACTATGAAGCGGAGGGAAGGATTAGAAGAGAAAGCCGTCCAGTAGAATTTTGCCCAGAGCATAATTTAACCACCGCTAACACTTGGTTCAAGAAGCTTGTATACGTGGAAGATACCTTGAGACACCAGAAGGCTTCAGATCGATTATATAACGGTAAGACAGATATTTTGGACACAGATTTTCAATTGCAAGACATTTCCAGGAGCAGATGTCGACAGTGACTGTAGTTTATTAGTTACGAACTGCAGATTTAAACTGAAGAAACTGCAAAAAGACAGGAAATTAAGGAGATGTAACCTGGATAGCCTGAAGGAACCAGAGGTTGCTGAGAGTTTCAAACGGAGCATTAGGTAACGATAGACTAAAGCAAGGAAAAGGAATACAGTAAGAGAAGAATGGGTAGCTTTGAGAGATGAAGTAGTGAAGGGAGCAGAAAATCAAATAGGTAAAGAGACAAGGTTTAGTACAAATCCTTGGATAACTCAGAGGGTAATGAATTTTATTGATCAAAACAATGAAATACATAAATGTATCAACTGAACGAGGCGAAAGGGAATAGAAACGTCTAAAAAATCGATTGACAGTAAATGCAAAATGGCTAAGTGGAAATGGCAAGAGAACAAATGTGGAAGGAGTATATAGAGATTCCACATAATGGAGATGAACTTGAGACCGGCATTATTGAAAAGAAAGAGGAAGTAGATGAAGAAGATATAGGAGATACGAAACTGCGTAAAGAATTTGACAGAGGAATGAAAGAATTAAGTTGAAAAAAGGCCCTAGGAGTAGACAAAATTCTGCTAGAACTGCTGATAGCGTCGGTAGAGCCAGCCGAGACAAAATTCTTCCCTCTGGTGAGCAAGATGTATCAGACAGTCGAAATACTGTCAGACTTGAAGCAGAATATAATAACTCCAATTCCGAAGAAAGCATATTCTGACAAGCGTGAATGTGACCGAACTATCAGTTTAATAAGTTATGGTTCAAAATACTAAAACGAATTCCTTACAGAAGAATGGAAAAACTAGTAGAAGCTGACCTCTTGGAAAATCAGTTTGGATTCCGGAGAAATATAGAAACACGAGAGGCAATACTGACCCTGCGACTCTTTGAAATTTTGAAGGTAGCAGAGGCTCTGGCTGTGAGCACTGTGGGACTTAACATCGATGGTCATCAGTCCCCTAGAACTTAGAACTACTTAAACCTAACTAACCTAAGGACATCACACAACACCTAGTCATCACGAGGCAGAGAAAATCCCTGACCCCGCCGGGAATCGAACCCGGGAACCCGGGCGTGGGAAGCGAGAACGCTACCGCACGACCACGAGCTGCGGACGAAGGTAGCAGAGGTAAAATACAGGGAACGCAAGGTTATTTACAGCTTGGACAGGAACCAGACGGCAGTATAAGAGTCGAGGGGCATGAAGGGGCAGAGGTGGTTAAGAAGAGAGTGAGACAGAGTTGCAGCCTGTGCCAGATTTTGTTCCATTTGTACATTGAGCAAGTAGTAAAGGTAACATAAGAAAGTATTATAGTAGGAATTAAATTTCATGGAGAAGAAATGAAAAATGTGAGGTTTGCCGATGTCATTGTGATTCTGTCAGAGACAACAAAGGACTTGGAAGATAGTTGAATGGAAATGGACAGTGTGTCGAAAGCGGCATATAAGATGATATCAACAAGAGCAAATCAAGGATAAAGGAATGTAGTCGATTAAATCAGGCAACCTAGAGGGATTTAGAATAGGAAACGAGACACTTAAAGTAGCAGATGAGTTTTGTTATTTGAGCAACAAAGTAACGTGTTGGCCAAAGTAGACAGGATATAAAATGTAGACTGGCAATAGCACAAAATGCGTTTCTGCAGAAAAGAAATTTGTTAAAATCAAAAGTAGGTTTAAGTGTTAGGAAGTTTTCTCTGAACGTATTTTTATGGAGTGTAGCCATGTATGGAAGTGAAATATGGACGAGAAACAGTTTACACACCAAGAGAACAGAAGCTTTTGAAACGTGGTGCTGCAGTAAAGTGCTGACGATTAGAGAGAAGATCGCGTAACTGATGAGGAGGTACTGAACAAGATTAGGGAGGAAAGAAAGAGAGCTGCGTCAAACCCATCTTCTTATTGGAGACCACAACAATAACGAAGGAATATCACTGCTAGTCTCAAAGGATTTCTGATCTCTAATCAACGTAATTCTGATGTGGTGACATTGTTTTTTCATCGTTGGACACGGTGGCATTAACATTGTGTGTGCTGACGTGTATTTGCCTACCCATCAGTGCTTTGTATTTGATTCATATTCACAAACGAACGTCAGCCGTTATTTAGGGAGAGGTGCAGTATGGGTTTAGGCAACGGAGCTCCTAACCAGGTACTTAAAACTTTCTGGCCCTAGTCCGGAACTCCTGTATGAGCAATATTTTAATTTACGAGGAAGTTTTATTACAGCGGACGCTCCGCTACAATATTATTTATGCTGACAGTAAGCCATACGCTGTGAAGTTATTCCCCGCCGTATGTTTTCCCCCTTTGTTGCTAGCCGGACAAGGAGAGGAGAACCTTTGCATGGTTAGGAAAAATGGAAGAGGGGAACTAAAGTCGAGCCGGGCTGTAAATTTTGTTCGAATGGATACTAACCGATTTCAGTTTAAAAATGTGACTGTTACTAAATGCAACTTCCTCTAAAGCGTCTACCACAAGAACCTCTGTAACGAAAAATATCGCTTATAAATGAACGCAGGGCCTTCCGTTCATCAGCGAAAAAGAACAAAACGCACAGAAATTCGTAGTGTACAAGAGGATGACAAGATTCAGCGTGAGCACTGTCAGCGACCGCTACTGTCAAGAGACATTTTGCTGGCGGATCTGAGTTGCCTTCATTTTACACAGTCCGACGCGCTCGATGCCTCAGGAGCTACACTGACTGAAAGGCAATCCTTGATTTGTGTTCACCTCAGTAATGAATTAATTGATAACTAGAGATACGATCAGAGCTTAAGCGATTCTAGAAATATAAATGGAGGTCATACTAGGAATGAACAAAGAGGACAAAAAAAATTGTGCGAGTTCGTTTCAAAGGAAAATCAGAATAACGTAACTGTCTAATCGACATTTGACAACGCTACACCGAAAGCGATTCCTGCACCCATCGTTCTGGAAGGCACGCAAAGGTCGAAGTCTGGCAGTGGCATATAATTAACTCATCTTTAAGATACAGTTTAGCGGTACCTACCCGATCGTCATTAAAACTGCTGCTTAAAACGTAACTTTTTAACACGATTTGTAGAAGTCTGTGATATAGCCTTGTACATTCGACACATAATGTGAAGTACAAGTACTATTCGCTACATGTTACTCTCGCATTGTTTCTCATATTTATATGATAGTGAACCGCCTGAAATATGCAGCCCCTTTACTTTGTGAACTGTTTCAGATACCGAAATGAAGTTTTAGGCAAATGTTATTAGGTATAATGCTGCGTAATTCAGTTGCTTGATTAATCCAATTCCATTGCAACAACTGTGTTACTTTATTAGTGGCTTTGAAAGCCCTTAAAAATCGGCTGTTTAACGCTTGTTGTTGACGTTAAAACTTTTCGTTGGACTTTCGAATTCCGTTAAGAAGTATCTTCTCCCATTCAAAAAGAAATCGTAATTGCTTCAGTATTACAATTGATACAAGAATTTAGTGGGTTAACCAGTTCAGCTTATCTTTCTTGAATGAAAAGTTTATATTTGAAGTCAATGCGTTCATCTGGGACAAAATAAGACAAAATACTAATTTCTGAGGGTATATTTGTTCCGTCGTTACAGCTACAAGAAAATGCTTGTTTTTCTCATCAGACGCGTTTCGCTTTAATTAAGTAATGCAGCATCAGTGGTCTGTAATTAAATATTAACAATTTTATTTATTTTGGTGATAGAGAAACAGTTCCTTAAGAAATGGTTGGTTTTTACTTACAGTAAATTCTGAAAATTACGTCTGCTACCACGTTTTCGGTTCCTTTGGTTTCCTGGCGTAGGCGAAAAAGCAAGCAGAAATTACGGTAAGTAATAACCAATAATTTGTAACGAACAGTTTTACAATCTAGGAAACAAATCAAATTGTAAATATCTTTAATTACAGATCACTGATGATGTTTTCCTTCAATAAAGAGAAACGCGCCAGGCAAGGAAAATGCATATTTTCTTGGAGCTGTAACGACGGAACAAAATTACCCGCAGAAATTGTAAAGCAACTACGGACAAATGGCCGCAGAGATGAAGAATTCGAAAAGTACTAAATTTTAAATTTGTGTGATTCACTAAAATTTTAGGGGTGTAGCATATATGCTACACCAGGACTCAAAAGAATACTTCGTTATTTTAATAATGAAACGTTTTAGGGTTTGCTTTGATAGCTTTCATTGATGAACTGACAACTGAAATTCATCAGTATATTTTTGTAATTAGCGAAAAATGTTTTTGCATTATTACACGTGAAAATACAATCGTAAGATTTTCGATGATTCTGCTTTTTTTATGGAACAGAAGAAAACAGTTGCATTTTCTGTGAAAAAGCGGTATGTTTTGTACTTAGTGCACTGCAAAAATGCGAAAGCCTTACATTCAGACAACCTACATCCGAAACGACTTTTATGGGTATTATTCATCATTTCAGGCATGTGCATGAAATGGAACATCCTTGCTGTTAATGATAACGAAGGTTTGGTATTATGGGGGCGCTTCATTTTTACAACTGCATCACATTCCTCCATTGTCTTCGCTCACTTCTTCCTCTTGTAAATGGGAATAGGTCGTTGTTGAATACAGTCCCAGTGTTCACTCTCCAGTTGAGTGTGTGTTTATTTGAAACTTCCTAGCAGATAAAATCTATGTACACTCACCTGAAATGGAATCTGGATCTTTCCTTTTTCCACGCAAGTGCTCTGTCAACGGAGCAACTCAAGGACTTATCATAATCTGTCCTCACAGCTGTACTTCCAACAGTACATCTCCCACTTTCCAGGCTTCACATAAGCTCTACTGCGTAACTTAGCCACAACCTCAGGGATAATTTCCAGAATGAAGTGTGCACGGAGTGTGCGCTGACATGAAGCTTCCTGGTATGCAGGGTAGAAGATGAGGTACCCTTGGAAGTGCAGCTGTGAGGAGGGGCCGTGAGTGGTGCTCGGGTAGCGAAGTAGCTAAGTTGGTAGCGTTCTTCATCGCAACAGGCAAAGGTGTCGAGTTCGGGTCCCGCTCCACCACAAAGTTTTAATACCTCTGTATTGTTCTGATGAAATAAAGGATCTCTAATTCGATAGTTTAGGATCTGCTGTCGTATTACAGCATATTATAAGTACATTCTACTTCAAAATCACTAAAAACAATGAAGTGCTACTTGCAAAGTCAATTAAAAATTGGTCATTCTACGAAAGAAAGAGTAGTTTGATTGTATGCTTTTTGAAGTTTTCACCTTGAGAAGCAAAGATAAAATGTAATAATTTATAAAGTCTGTGTGAACCTTCTGAAGAAAATACGTTGTAATTGTGTGATATCACAGAAAAAATAGGAAGAAGCGATCTTCTGTTGAGATCGCTTGCTGTTTGTCTCTCTCCTCCGGCACTCTCGTACGCTCCATGAAAATTCATTTTGTACGCTAAATTAGTTGAATGATTACTGTCAGTATATGTTATATTGTTGTGCGAGGTATTTCAGTTCAATTACCTATTCAAATCTATCTCATGGAAATATTATTCACTGCATTCTTAGAATTTTATTTCAAGGTTCAAATAAGAGAGGTCGGTGACGAATTGTTGGACGGCGAACGACCAAAGGACAGTCGCATTTTGTCAATGCTTATTTCTTTAAATGAAACCGAGGCGTCCCTGAGACAGTTATACCGATCGGTCTTCGATACCTTACATAAGTTGTAGTACCTTGACCTGTCACCCGCCACCACACAAGAGCATCAACCAGCTTGCTCGAAGAAGAGGGAACCTTTGACGTAAAAGAAAACTATATTGAATGATTTATCTTTTCCGTGCTGCACTGTAATGTGTACTAAATAACGTTCCGGCCCCCGTCTTCAGTGAGTCCATCTTTTGTGCTGCTACGACCAAAAATCCTACCCCCGTGAACCATGGACCTTGCCGTTGGTGGGGAGACTTGCGTGCCTCAGCGATACAGATGGCCGTACCGAAGGTGCAACCACAACGGAGGGGTATCTGTTGAGAGGCCAGATAAACGTGTGGTTCCTGAAGAGGGACCGCAACTTTTTCAGTAGTTGCAGGGGAACAGTCTGGATGATTGACTGATCTGGCCTTGTAACAATAACCAAACGGCCTTGCTGTGCTGGTACTGCGAACGGCTGAAAGCAAGGGGAAACTACAGCCGTAATTTTCCCTGAGGGTATGCAGCTTTAGTCTATGGTTAAATGATGATGGCGTCCCCTTGGGTAAAATATTCCGGAGGTAAAATAGTCCCCCATTCGGATCTCCGGGCGGGGACTACTCAAGAGGACGTCGTTACCAGGAGAAAGAAAACTGGCGTTCTACGGATCGGAGCGTGGAATGTCAGATCCCTTAATCGGGCAGGTAGATCAGAAAATTTAAAAAGGGAAATGGATAGGTTAATATTAGATATAGTGGGAATTAGTGAAGTTCGGTTGCAGGAGGAACAAGACTTTTGGTCAGGTGAATACAGGGTTATAAATACAAAATCAAATAGGGGTAATGCAGGAGTAGGTTTAATAATGAATAAAAAAATAGGAGTGCGGGTAAGCTACTACAAACAGCATGTTGTGGTTGTTGTTGTGCTCTTCAGTCCTGAGACTGGTTTGATGCAGCTCTCCATGCTACCCTATCCTGTGCAAGCTTCTTCATCTCCCAGTCCTTAATCTGCTTAGTGTATTCATAGCATAGTGAACGCATTATTGTGGCCAAGATAGACACGAAGCCCACGCCTACCACAGTAGTACAAGTTTATATGCCAACTAGCTCTGCAGATGATGAAGAAATTGATGAAATGTGTGATGAGACAAAAGAAATTATACAGGTAGTGAGGGGAGACGAAAATTTAATAGTCATGGGTGATTGGAATTTTGCTATTTGGGGAGCAAAATAACTGATGATGGTCGAAGTAGAGAGGATGTAAAATGTAGATTGGCAATGGCAAGGAAAGCGTTTCTGAAGAAGAGAAATTTGTTAACATCGAGTATAGATTTAAGTGTCAGGAAGTCTTTTCTGAAAGTATTCGTATGGAGTGTAGCCATGTATGGAAGTGAAACCTCGACGATAAATAGTTTGGACAAGAAGAGAATAGAAGCTTTCGAAATGTGGTGCTACAGAAGAATGCTGAAGATTAGATGGGTAGATCACATAACGAATGAGGAGGTATTGAATAGAATTGGGAAGAAGAGGAGTTTGTGGCACAACTTGACAAGAAGAAGGGAGCGGTTGGTAGGACATGTCCTGAGGCATCAAGGGATCACCAATTTAGCATTGGAGGGCAGCGTGGAGGGTAAAAATCGGAGACCAAGAGATGAATACATTAAGCAGATTCAGAAGGATGTAGGTTGCAGTAAGTACTGGGAGATGAAGAAGCTTGCCCAGGATAGAGTAGCATGGAGAGCTGCATCAAACCAGTCTCAGAACTGAAGACCACAACAACAACACGACCAAAAATGAAATATAACTCCTCAACAACTAGAATTATCTTTATTTCTCGAAGCCATAGTGAGAATGCAAAATAAAGCCTCCTTCGAGGAGTTACTGAAACATACTGGAAGCATGCTGTAAGGAAAACTAGCGATACACAGGAAGTGCACAGTGTGAAGTATACGCTACAGTCAGGCGCAGCAGGTTTAGTTTATTCCCTGAGATAGAAAGGAATAGAACTGAGAAGCAGCATGTATACTGCGTAAGAACTGAGCAGATTAAGCACTCAACAAAACTAGGTGTCTCTCTACGTACTATTAAATACCGATAATCTTGTTTCCATATCTGGAACGATTCACGAAATAAAAGACGACGCTGGTTGTGGATGATACACCCTGTATAGGGATCAGGTTATCTTTGTACAAACTGTCATTAAAAGAAAGGAATCTGCGGTATATTGATAAGTTTCACTTATGGACCGTCTGACAGCAACTGAATAAAACACAATTTTAGTGCCATACGCGTTTCGCCTTTATTTTCTGCAAGGCATCATCAGTGGCAGGTTGCGTAGACAGGTTCTTACATATTACGCTCCTGTTGCATTTTTGGTGTTGTTCTTCTTCCTATGAGCGCCAATTTGCTGTTTTTTCCACATTCCACAGCACTATGCACTGAACGCTTGTTTTACTGCATAAGTGAAACTGCATAAGTGAAACTTATCAATATACCGTAGTATTACGCGCAACTGAGGAGGACAGGACCACAAAAGTTGAAGAAAGGAATCTGGTTCAGAGCTAAGGCACAGTCACATCTGGTGTCTCTAAATGCTTTCCTTCTTCGTGTGGGGGAAAGGAGAAATTAGTGTGAAGAACGTCGTTGACTAGGATGATGCAATGCAACGTTAGAGGACTCTAGGTCGCTTACCTTAGTGACGCGTGCTATCTGGCGATATAAACGGTAAGGCAGGCAGTGACGGTGTAATGGCCTGCTCAATGTTGCGGAGGGATGAGTCTGCCATATAGAAGTCGGCGGCGAAAGCGAAGACATCGGGGATGTCTTGAAGCGCCAAGAAGCCTCGACATGGAGCGTTTGACAGCGCTTTACCCTCACCAGTGTAGCGTATATAACAGAACCTGTGTTTCATAATGCGATGAGGGCTACAACGAATCTGTCCATCTCTGAGACTTCAATAATGTCCCATTGCCCACAATATTTTTAGTGGTGCAGCTTGTTGTACAGTGGCAATATATGTAATTTTCAATGTGCAAACGGGAAGCATCGTAGTTGGTGATAATGTCTCAGTCTATTGTCCGCGAGTTGTTTTGCAACTGCAGTCACTGCTGGATTGGGAGATTATAGGTGTCACGTTGAATCATCATAACGAAATTGGCGCTACAGTGTGGGATGCATGTGGGATAGTTTAACAGATGAGAACAATGCCTGCGAAGTGCAAGGATCCGGAATCGAGTGCCGGACTTGCGTGGAAATTTCATAATTGGGTAGACACTCCTTGAAAGTGATTGATCCAGGGACCAACCGGAGTCCAGGTAGGTAAGACAAAGGTATTGCGAGATGAAACCTCTAATTAGGGCTGTGAGAGCGTGGAAGGCTCACTAGAAGTCGAACAACAGGAGGAAAACTGTCGGCAATTTAACCGAGAGTCAACTACAGACAAACTAAGCAATTTTAGAAGCTTGCTTTCAGCACAAGTAGACTCATTTTTAAACACAAGTATGAAAAACTATTGAATATTTTAAAAGGCAATAATAAAAAAATTAACTGTAAATTATTATTTACATTACAGTGTTGTAGTACGCTCGTTAATATATTATTTCGAAAACTATAGCTTCAATGTAGAAGTTGGATTTAGCAGTAGGTTCGTAGGGGAACAAGCAAGTGTGTGTGTACCACCACACCGCATTTCAGAAATCGAGTGCTCTGGAAAGAATTACACGTAATTTCCTAGCAGAGTGAGTTTATATTTTTCCATTAAATTTCAAAATAAATGTTGTGGAAGCTTCAAAGGAAGTGCACTGATAAGGCTGACAAGCTTCAGACGTTATCTACCAATTTCGCAGGAAAAATGAAAAACGTTACCAGTCGTGATGAGACGTTTACACAGTCATTTCTTAAGTCGTAGCAATATCCAGGGATGGGATTAGAGATAGAAGTTCTGTCGAATTGGTACACAAATGCGAATGAACATTATTGCATTTCATTGCGTAATATGCCACAACATTGCATTGTCGAATTCAGTGACCAGTATTTCAGCAATCGTTTGTCTTTACAAGGACTCGTGATTAGGACATTTATCAGCTGAACACTTCTGGTTTTTTGTGTTATTTCGTATGTTTTTATTAGCTGTTAAACGTGTAAAACTACTGCTAGGGTTCTGAAATCGAAACGTAGCATGATAGTGAGGATCACGATGTAAGCTTTGGCTTCATACAACAGCAGACGTAAGCACAGAATATATTTAATGTTGTTCGTTAGAGCTCTAACAGGCGAGTATATTTTCAAGGTATTTCGAATGTCATTTAAAGCTTATACCTCTAAATTTCACCAGTCATCTAATATGCACTATTGCAGAGAAACACGCTGATTCTGCAATACATTACGCGCATTGGTTATGTGGATCTATGATGCTCCTCCTTTTCTAATGATATCTGACGATCTCTATTAGGCCGACTTTTCGGTCTTTTCTTATCTACTGGAATTCTGAAAAGAACTATCTTGTCCCATCTATCTTTGATTCTCAGAGCTACATGTATCGTTCAGCTCGCTACCGTCACAATTACGTCTCTCATTCAAGACTGTTCTTGGATTCATTCGTTTCCTTTGCCGTTTGCACCAGTAATTTGTTATATGCATCCCTCCATTGCCGTGATCAGATCTAGGCTTTTGAACCAATTCTTTTTCAGATAAATTGGTCATTTAGTTCTGAAAATCGAACTTAATTTACCGAAGGCTCTCTGGATCACATTCACTTTTCCTGATACTTTCTTTTTTTCTGTTCATTCAACCACTACAAATACAAAATCTCATAAACTGGCACTAGCTCTTCTTTGTCAATTTGTACTATTTGTTTTTCGGT
This sequence comes from Schistocerca americana, assembly GCF_021461395.2. Lineage (NCBI taxonomy): Eukaryota > Metazoa > Arthropoda > Insecta > Orthoptera > Acrididae > Schistocerca > Schistocerca americana. Next base: position 1,042,178,708 of record NC_060119.1, read on the forward strand.
ATGTTGTTATACGTCATTTGAGCCACGTTTACATTTGACTTTTAGCCTAGTTTGCAGTTCCTTTAATAGTTGCAGTTTATCTGCATTTGCGTCTAACAGTAAATAGGCGTCAGCGAAACGCTCGTTCAAACTGGTTCATCTACATGAATTTTTTCTTCGTCGTCTCTGTTTAAGGAACTAGAAAGTTGTTCTACGGTGGCTGACAGTAGTTTTGCCGATATGGGATTTCCTAGGCGTATTCATTTTTCAGTTTTCAGTTCGTCACTGCCCAGCTGATGACTAATTGAAAAGTGTCGTATTGACTTATATGTGCTTCAGTCACTAACATAGTCTGCATCAGTATCTTGTTTCTCAAGACAGTCGTAGTGGAGAGATTGTAGGAGGATAGAGGATGACTTACAAACAATTTCTATTTGTGTGATGAATGGGACGTTGCTCTAAATATTTATACGCAATAATGCAGACGAGTTGGAAAAATGACCCTGCAGTGTACGAATATAGTATAATCAGTGTGTTGCTTAACACAGTCACGTCGATTAAGTATCTGAATGTAATGTTTCAGACCAATAGGAAATGGAAAGAGCACGTAATGAGGGTAGCAGAGAAGGAGAATGATTGACTTCGGTTTATTGGGAGATTTATAGGAAAGTGTAGTTCTACTATGAAAGATGATCGCCTGTAGAATACCAGCATGACGCATTCTTGAGTACTTTTCGAGAGTTTGGGATACCTACCAGGTCAAAGGATACCCACGAGGTCAGATTAAAGGAAGAGATCGAGGTAATTCAGAGGCGAGATGGTAGATTTGTTACCAGGAGATACGCATGGCAATACTACTCCGAGAATTCAAATGGGAATCACTGGCGGGAAGAAGGCATTCTTATAACGAAACACTATTGAAAATTTTTAGAGAACCGGCATCTGAGGCTGATTGCAGAACTATTCTACTATTGTCATCGTTCATTTCGCGTGTGGTCTGTGAATACAAGCTAAGAAAATGGTTCAAATGGCTCTGAGCACTATGGGACTTAACAGCTGTGGTCATCAGTCCCCTAGAACTTAGAACTACTTAAACCTAACTAACCTAAGGACATCACACACATCCATGCCCGAGGCAGGATTCGAACCTGCAACCGTAGCAGTCGCACGGTTCCGGACTGCGCGCCTAGAACCGCGAGACCACCGCGGCCGGCTACAAGCTAAGAGAAATTAGGTCTCGTACGAAGGCATACTGACTCGTTTCTCCCTCGTATCATTTGCGTGAGAAACATGTAAGGAAATTGTTAGGAGTGCTACAAGGTACCCCTTCCCATGCACCGTATGTTGGCTAGCGGAATATGTTTGTACGTGCATCTGTAGATTAACTATCAGGCTATTGTTTATTCTGAGTCGTAGAACAAAGTGGCAGGATTTGCAAATGTTCGTCTACGCTATTTTCACAGCTAAAATTTAAAATTCTTTTCTATACGTTTGGTAAAAATTTTAATATGTGTCTTGTACATTACGGGAGGGTTCTGACAGGCCTGAGGACATTCATTCTACCGAATATCTGGGGACGTACCCGCGTTTCATGAGGGAAGCTGCTCAAATAAATATAATAATAAGTGAATTGCAATCGTTTCTCTGTGCATTACTTACAAGGTCGCTGTTGTGCAGTGTAGACATACCAATATTTGCAAAATTTATTTTCGAGTCTTTTATAGTACAAAATTTGCTAATATCCACTTGGTTATCCATTACGTCGCTAGCAATAGACCTACAGTTATTTTGACAGAATGTGAGGTGGAACTGATTCACTTCCGAGAGATCTGCCTAGCGCAGGAGACGCCTCTGAGCAATGGATGCGCAGAATTAGGGAACGGTCTTGTCCCACCTACGATAAGTGTTTCGTCGAACTATACATGTATGTGCAAACAGTACTCTGTCATCGCCAATTCAAAGAACCAATAGCCCACTCCTTTTCCCTGTATAGCGTGAAGTGTTTCCACACCTCCTTTTTTCTGTCCACTTGCACTACCTTCACTCTTGGAAATGATAATCCTTTCGTACCCAAAGGATACCGAGAATATTAAGGAAGCAGGGAGGGGAGTGTTGGTGGGATGGGAGGGGAAAGGGAGGGACTCATATCAGTTTCCTGGAAGGAGGAAGAATGGAGCACAAGCAACACAATTCCTTGCAAAATAGTACATTAAAAAACTGTGTTAACCACCGAACATACTGATGCCACCACTTTTAAAAGTTATCTGCAACGTAGTTCACTGAAAGGGTATGAGATTCTTACATATTATTTGCTGTCAAACAGTTAGCGTCCAGACAGGCGCTAATACTTATGACGCTGGTGACGCGTGAAAAAGATTGTTTATTGAAGGATCAACACTGTGGCAACCATGTAGATGTCAGAGCCATCGGGAATTTCAGTTGCGCATGGAATAGCTTCCAGTGACGAAAAAGTTTAGAGATATCACGACAACTGGCTCTGGATTCATTTACTACTAATCAGTATCCATTATATGTTTTAGCTTTCCTTAAACTCGTATTGAACTGACGTTTGCGTGTGTAGCGTTGCAGAATTTGAATTCGATTCACTGAATACACCCAAGCTTCTACCATGACCGATGACTTATCTTTGTTATTGTTTCTTTTATATTTATCTACGGTACAGTCTCCTTAACTGTTTTAGCGGAATATACAAAAGTATCAGTGTCTCTAATGCCTTGCTCTTACCCGGCAAAGCGAACTGAAGACCTGGTTTGGATGAAGGCGTGATCGGGTTCACGCCCGAGAAACAGTCAGTGGAGGCAGTAACAGCCTACAGTCAATTATTATTAAATTTGGGGTACTGATAAACGCTACACTTCTATACGAAAATCACCTACATAGCAGAGTAATTTCGCACTGAATTAGTCAAGTTGCCATGTTTGTGAAGCCGCATCTGGTCCGAATAAACCATTGGCTGATTTAATTCTGATGCAAGATCTTTCGTAATAATTTAATTTTATCTGCCTAGGTCACCTCCATATAGAGTTAGCAAGCTTGACTACTAGTCAAAACGTCGTGACTCCCAGGTTCGATCCCAGGCACTAGTTCAGTTTTGAATAAAGTCATCAGAAATTGCTGCCGTAAACACCCAATACGAGGAGACACCCTAGTTCTGCCAAAGAGGCACAGGAGAGGATAGTACAACAAAGTTCAGGAAAAGAAAGGAATACAATAATATCAGTCAATTAGGATGAAAATTAGAAGTGTTGGGCAGTCAAGGCGAAATGGCTGTAGAAAAAATGTGAAGAAATCGAAAAAGAAATGGTCGGCCAAAGAACTGATTCAACATACAGAAAAGTCAAAACAGCATTCGATGAATTTGAAAGCTAGGGCTGCAACATTACAAGCGCAAGAGGAATTCTACTGTTAAATGCAGAGGAAAGTGTGGATATCTTGAAAGAGAACGTTAAAGGCATCTACGAGAAGGAGGGCTTCTCTGATAACGTGATAGAGCAACAATACCCTCTATGAAAAACATAGAGGAAGCAGCATTAGAGTAAGTATTCAAAAGATGTGTGGACACTTGCTATCAAATAAGACGGGAGGGATACATAACATTCGTTCGGAATTTCTAAACTAACTGGGAAAAGTTTTAACCAAACAACTACTCCAACTAGTGAGTAGAATCTATGAGAATGCAGATATACCACGAGACTTGACTCTATCCCGGAGCTAGCAAAGGTACATCTAGGAGAACTATCATACAATCAGCTCAGGCGTCCAAGTCGCTTACAAAAATAATATAGAGATGAATGGAAAAGAAAATTTGTGGTCTGAGAGACGCAGATTATTAAAGCTTCCGGCGTGGTAAAGGCACCAGTGAGGAAGTTAACGACGTTACACATGTAAACAAGACTGGAAAAAGAGTTCTAAATACTCGAAAAATAAGTTAAACAATAGAGAAAGACGGGTAATACATCACGTAAGAATCAAGAAGCAACAATAGTAATAGACTGCCAAGAATGAAGTGCTCCCATTAAAAAAGGTGTAAGACAGAGGTACAGTATTTCCTGCCTCCGGTTCAGTCTGTACATCGAAGAAGGATTGACAGAAATGAAACCGAAGTTTCAGGAGTGGGTTTCAAATACAGGGTTAAAGAGTGTTAATGATAAGATACACTAATGACGTTGCTACCACAGTGAATTTAAGAAAGAACTGCAGAAACTATTGAATGGCATGAACAATCTAATACGCAAACACTGTTGATTGAAACCAAAGAAATATGAAAGTAATCAAGAACACATGAAATGAAAGTCGATGTAGAACTTAACATCAAATTGGTGACTACAAAGTAAAACGAAGGAATGCTGCTACCTAGGAAGCAAGATAACACATGACGAACAAAGCAAGGAGGATTTAAAAAGTGGAATAGTAAAAATTCCTGAACAAGAGAAATCTACTGATATCAAACATAGATCTTAATCTGAGCAAGAAATTTCTGAGAGCTGCGTTTGGAGCACAGCACTGTATGAATGTGATTCATTGACTGAGAGAGAAGCTGAAAAAGAAGAGAATCAAAGAGTTTGAGATGTGGTGCTACAGAAGAATGTTAAAAATTAGGTGGACTGATAAGGTAAGGAATAAAGAAGTTCTCCGCACAATCGGCGAAGAAAGAAACATACGGAAAACACTGACAAGAAGAAGAGGCAGAATGACAGTACTTGTTTTAAAACTTCAGGAAATACCACCATGTTATTAGAGGGAGCTGAATAAGAGGGTAAAAATTGTAGGGGAAGTCAGAGATTTGAATACACCGAACAAGTAATTCACTTAGTCTGTGCAATTGCTGCTCGAGTTGAAGAGATTGGCACAAGAGAGGAATTAGTGAGCGGCTGCAGTCACCCATTCCGAAAAAATGAAAAAAATCTTCTTCTTCAATTCAATCTTGAGAGTCGCCCTGTATGTTTCATTTTGAGCGAATTTCCAGCCCGATAAAAAAGTTGTTGAATTTTAACTAAATGTCGATATAAATTTTTATTTAACACCTTTATAATACATTGAAGCATAAAAAATATTCAGGCTTAGACAACGTGCCTCTGAGTACAAAAATTTTACTACTCCTAAGCTACACTGTATATTTTCTATACGAATTCTGTAAATACAAAAACGCATTCTTTTTTCCTTGTATTTTATTTCTCCCAGACGCCTTTCGCATTCTTCCACTTTAAGGCACCATCAGTGGGATAGTTCTTCGCGTTTTTAGTTGGCATCTGCGTTTCCTCTCATCTGGTCATATGCTGGAGGTCGCACTACACCTCTGTTTACAAAACATAAGCATGTTTTTATGTTGCCTACTTTTTCATTCGCACTTCTCGTCTTGCTTGTCCTTATTGTTGTGATGCACTATCAGTCTATTTTCACTAATTATAGATATTGGATCGAAAATTGTGATTTCAAGATGTAACTACTTGCGTTTCTCATCCTTTTTTAGGAAAAAATCGAAACGCGTGTGGGAGAAATAAAATACAATGCAGCAAGAGGAGACGTTTTTTATTTACAAAACAAATATTTCTATGTTTGCTGCGGAGGATGGCCACGCCAACAAACCTGTTTCTCTAAGAGTTTGACAAATGGAAACGAGTCAGGTGGGAAAAAAGTAATTGGCTTAACTGTTCAACATTTCTCGCATTGTGAGACCACATGTTAGTGGTTTCATGGAAAAATTTTTGCGGTTGCCTATGGAGCCATGATTGTGCCCAGCTGTGAACCTCTTTGTCGAGGCAAACCACGTGCAACGAATGCCTTTCTTCAGGGCTCCAAAAATATTGAAATCACACAGGGAGAAATCGGGACATTATGGAGGACGTGTAAGGGCACCCCAGCGAAACTTGTGTATCATAGTCGAAATAGGTGGGCTCGTCCAGAAAGACAGTCATGGCTGTTGATTTGCTTCGGATGATGAGGTGCTACGCCTGGGTACAATCATGATTCCATGGACAACACGAAACATTTACCCATGAAAGCATCGACCGTCTTGTCTCATAGTAGGATAAATGTCTTAACTTATGGCAATTACATTTGATCTAATAAACGTGTCCTTACTTTTTCCCATCCGTCTCGTTTTCATTTGATTGCCATTTCTAAATCTGTCTACTCAGCTTCCATCTTCTATCTTTTCTTATCCCTTGTAAACTAGCAAAGTACTCCCTTTATTCATCTTCTATGCACTCATTTGGTTACGTGTACCCACCCCCACCCCCCTCTAAGTTTCATTTTCATTGTTTTCATAGTTGCGGTTTTCACAACCAAATGTTCCATAATAAATTAGTTTGTTTTCGTACTTCTGCTGAAAGCTGTATTTGGTGCGTCGCAGGGGAGCACAAGTTCAATGCTCGTTATAAATAAAATCTTTTCTATCAATTGTTAATATAACTTATCGCTGAATTTGGTTGCTATACATAACAAAAACACCAAGACAGTGATAATAACGAATTTGGTGTACAACAGCTTATTTTGTTATTCCTGTCACTTCATCATGGAAAAGTTGTAGGACAATAAGGAAGTGTAAGTCAGAACTGAGGTTAATAGTTATTTATTTTGCCTGATGATTGACTAGAATCACAGTAAAATTAACCATAAAGCAAAGTTTTCTAATACTTAGATCAAAGTACAAAATGACTTCAAGACTGTTGGGAGGAACCAAAAAGTGTTGAAAACTTTGTGAAGAAAGTGCAACAAGATCTGTCCATCTTCGCAGTTAGCGAAATTAATGTAAGCTTTTTAGAAGGTAGATTGCGCCTCTCAAATTCACGACACTTACATTTCTCCAAATCAGCAACGTGCACCAATCAGCACCAGATGGTGGCCAGACAACACCTTCTCTACGACAGCCTGGAGCAAATGACCTAAATCTAAGTTCACAGCCCTCCCCTCTCTACTTTCAAAAAAATTCGTTGTGGGGACGACTTAGTGCAGTTGCCAATGTGACAGGTGAGAAAATCGCTTATTTCAAGTAAAAACACGGGAACGCAGCAGGAACATCCCACTCTTGGTGTACGAAACGCAAATTAACAAACATGAGGTTGCTACCAGCCTGGAGCAGTATATCCTCGACTGGTCGAGCCCTTCACACCAAGGACAGTGGCAGGGCAAATCAATTCGACTAGGTAACCAAAATTTTGGTTCAGCAGTGACTTGGCATCTCGTCCTTTCATATTCATGTAGAAAAGGCAAAATGTCTAATACCATTATTTTCTATGGACGGCTGCGGCAGCACAGTGTCCCTGCCCACGGCTAGGCCTTAAAACTGTCAATATTGTATTCTTTCTCTTTCACATACGCGTAGCAGAAAAGGCATAAATGTCAAATTCACGGCTGGTCAGCACTGCGCCCCATGCCCACAGCTAGGCAATTTTGCCAGTCCTGCCCACGACACCACGAAACAGGTAGCTGTCTTACTTTTATATGACAACTGTCCATCTCCCTATGGAAGCATACCTCTCCTAATGAGTTTCACTGACTACCTCTGTCAAAACAGGACTCTTGAGACGACACCAGTAGCGCTCCGTCTCAGCGTGAGAAACTCAAAGCTTTTCTCCAAAACCGAGCGAGGTGGCGCAGTGGTTAGCAAATTTGACTCGCATACAGGAGGACAACGGTTTAAACCATCGTCTGGCTATCCTGATTTAGCTTTTCCGTGATTTCCCTGAATCACTACAGGCAAGTGCCAGGATGGTTTCTTTGAATGGGTATGGCCGATTTCCTTCCCCATCTTTCCCTAATCCCAGCTTCTTCTCCGTCTCAAATGACCTCATTGCCCATGGGACGCTACACACTAATTTCCTCTTCCTCCTCCTCCTCTTCCTCCTTTTCCTTCTCCTTCTTTTCTCCCCCAGAGACAGGTTCACCAAGCGCGAATTAGTAACCATAAAGTAGTTTCAGAGAATGAAACAGTATCGCATAGCGATATGTGACAGTAATACCACACTGGTAGTAATTCCCAAGAGGCATATTGTCGTTGCTGGTTGCACAACACTAGGTACTGGAATGGTTCTAGCGTCAGCAGTCCCTATATCAGTGCCGTTACTTAAAGCTGGTGATACTGTAGTCTTCTTTTTTTCAGACGCGTATGTAGCAGTGAGGGCACGAACCGGGGCCCGATACAGAAATCCAAGACACCCGCAAAAGCAGCACTTATGCTATGCTAGCAGGTCCACAGCCACGACCCAGGCATTCGGGCAATACCTGACGTTTCGAGACATTTCGACAGTGCTTGGCGAGCCGTGTACTTTACCTCAACCGCAACGAAACCTATCGTGTATTATATAATAGCTGGTCACCTGGCCAGGCTGAGCAAGTTGCGACAGGTGGGCTTCGAACCGGCGTCCTTTGAATGCTGTCTGCCGCCGACATTCTTCCTGCTGTCTGCTAGCGCAAGATTTGGCGGGGGTTGAATCGATGCCCTCCTGGCCACCGAGATGCGGGGCATCCACGAGCTCACGACACTCGTCTCAGCTGCGGGACATAGACGTCCTGCCATCACCATAATAACAACATGAGGTGCCGCATCTGACATGGCAATGTCGAGGTATGCCGTCCAAGCAAGGTCTTTTCGGTACTCCGGTAGTAGCTACTGCCATCCTTGTGGTATTCCTTCTCGCCACCGAGGGCCGCGAGATCGAGGTCTCGCCACGCCCGTGGTACATGGACGCCGTGGGTCAATGCCGGGCAGCACCTGTAATTGCTGTAGCTTGTTGGAGTAATGGTTTACATGTACGCCGCCTGTCTTACTGCAGCCACCTGCTCCTCCCGCCGGCCTCCCGCAGCTCTTGTCAGTCCACGGAAACCACAAAGCCCGAGGTGCGAGAGCAAACGCCGTCCTAACCACTAGAAAATCGACTTTTGCACATCTCCATGGCAGTCATTGCACTCCCGATCAGCTACATATGTAAAAAATAGCTTTTTAAACTCTAATTTACTAAAGGCACAGCAGGACATATTCACTCTTCAGTTTATTTCTTTTTCTGTCATAGTGTTTAACAGCACTAAACTCACAACTGGAAAGTCATTTTATGACTTCATTGTCTGATAAACTGATAGTTCTTAAATTTACAGCTATGGGAAAGGTAGCAAATAATGGCAGTCATTGCGGCCCCGATCAGCTAGATACGTAAAACTTAGATCTCTAAAGCCTAATTTACTAATGGCACACCAGGACATATTCAGTTTTCAGTTTATTTCTTTTGCTGTCCGTACGGTCATAACGCTTAACTGCACTAAATTCACAAAAATAAATAAATGGCGTGTGACGAGGGCATCCCGTGGGGTAGACTGCTCGCCTGGTGCAAGTCTTTCGATTTGACGCCACTTCGGCGACTTGCCCGTCGATGGGGATGAAATGATGGTGATTACGGCAACACAACACCCAGTCCCTGAGCGGAGAAAATCTCCGACCCAGCCGGGAATCGAACCCGGGCCCTTAGGATTGACAGTCCGTCGCGCTGACCACTTTTTTTCTCATTTTGTTCGCTTATGTTCGTTGCATCTGCTCGGGGCGGACGTCTTACGACATCCGTTTACGTTCGTTGTTGATCGATTAACTCAGTTTTTTTATTACAGAGGGCAGCTAACCCTCTGACCGATCACGCTGGGCTACCGTGCCGGCGCCACTCAGCTACCGGGGGCGGACACTAAATTCACAATTCAAAAGTACGAGTAATTTTATGGCTTCATTGTCTAACACACTGACAATTCTTAAATTTATAGGTGTGGAAAGGGTAGCAAGTAACGATTTTTTTTTACTTATTGTCCGAATAAAGTATAGTGGGAGGAATAAAAGATAATATACTAGAGTCTAGGTGATATGAGGGTACAAAGGTAACGAAATGTAATTCACAGTCCTCGCGTCTGTGCTAGCAACAATGGCTCGTTATGGGTTCTGCATCGACTCCAACAGAGTATTCATAATATACGCGGGTTCAGTAAGCCATGTAGCTTAAACTCCCTGCAAGAGTTCGTCGATTGTAGTGCATGATGAGTGGTGACATGCCGCTGCCGAAGCAACCTAGGGCCAGATGTTTCGAGGGAATGACACATCTGGAGAACTCGATGCCTATAGCAACAGTCAAACACCATCCGTATCGATATAGTTAGTTATGGTCACTTCCGGTCGTATCCTTGCGAAAGATGGTGTCATGGACGTTTAGAAGGTGGGCACCGGTGTTGGTCGTAACACATTACACAAATGTAATGAGTGCAGCCCCAGTTACTGGCTGTGCAAATCAGAGGTTCCTGTTGTTTACCAGACATAATTGCATACTTGCAGCAAACAAGCCCATTTCTCCGGTCAATGTTCGTGAAGTGTCTGCACGATTCTGGTTGATTGGGAGACAAATATGCCTGTCCTCTCAGGCGCTAGTTACATAGATCCATTGCGATGCAGCGTGATGTTGAGTACTGCACTCCTGAACCCGCGAATCCTTATTGGGTTGACAGTTGTGGGCTCCCAGTGGAAGAGAGAAGCAACATCGTGGTCCCTAAACCACTGTACTGCTGTCGAATTCCGCACTTGTTGGTAGACGCTTCTCATTCTTACAAATGTCAGCACACGATGGTTCAAATGGCTCTGAGCACTATGGGACTCAACATCTTAGGTCATAAGTCCCCTAGAACTTAGAACTACTTAAAGCTAACTAACCTAAGGACATTCGAACCTGCGACCGTAGCAGTCCCGCGGTTCCGGACTGCAGCGCCAGAACCGCACGGCCACCACGGCCGGCTCAGCACACAATCTTCTCATAAATAATAAGGATCCAAATGCGATTTCTGAATTACAAACATCCTGAGTAATGTTTCCCCAAACACGAATGTAGATGACGCAATGTCTACCATGTGAATTTGTGCTGAAATGTTAATCATTTGCACAGCTAAACACTTTTGCCAGTTTAATATTTTTGCATGCCATTTTAATGGGCAGAATAGATGTAGTAGGGCTGCCCTATAAATGGCTACTGGAACGTTGTAAAACGCCACAAAGCCCTCCCTCAATGGTGAGGGACCAGATATAGTGAAGTACTTGGGCGCATCGGGTCTCAAGAGTTGAGGCAATCTTCGACAAATGGTTAAGCTGCTAATAACAGTGAGCGCTTTCCTTCAATCAGTTTTGAGACTGAAGTTCACGATTATTTCTCTGTTTGCATATAACTAATTTCTCTTTGGATTGGTTCCGCCTTGAGCAAACACTTCTTTTTCACCCAGACATGTTTACATGTTTCAATAACTTAGTAGCACCTTGGATTGGTTTCTTATTGGCTTTCCGCCAAAGAGCAGGAAAAATTGCTAATAGAATTTCACTTTTTAAGTAGAGCATTCACAAATTTGAAAGCAGAAACATTCTTATGCATTGTTAATTAAATGCTGTGTGCTGTAAGTTTTCTGTGCATTACAGCGGTATTTCTTTTACACTTTGCAGTAGCAACGATGGAGAATGTAGAAAAGTTCTTTCAATCGAAGAGCATGTTTTGGAGAGTTATACAACAGTGACCTATATTATTTTACTACATGTCAAGGACTGTGTGAGTGCGTATGTGTGCGGGGGAGGGGGGAGTGCGTGTTCGTGCGCACAATGTGTTTAAACTTACTTTTACTGGTTTCCACATTGTATTTACAAGATACGAAAGCAAGTTGGTGAACAGCTCAACTTGCTCTGGGCGGGAGGTCTGGAGCTTGTGTTGGCCTTATAAGTGTGTGTCAGGGAGTAAGAGAGTGTGAGGGGTGAGGGTGTGTATGGAGGGGAGTGAAAGAGAGAGAAAGAGAGAGGGGACGGAGGTGGGCGTCTGTGTTTGTGTGTGTGTATTTTTATGGGTTTAGATTGTCTGACAGTTCTGTGGAGGAAGAAAACGGAATTGTACTGAAGAGAGCTGGGTCTTCATTTCTTATTTCATTTTCTTCTACTATGAATTTCTTAGTTTTCTTCAGTTGTAAATTTGTGCTCGACGCTTTGCCCCATGTGAAAACTTTGAGTGATTATTGCTGTCTGTTGGTCTTTGATCCACATCCATAAAATGTTCTGCGAATATTGGATTACAGTTGTTACTTTTTAATGCTCTGCTATGTTCTGTATAGGCAATATTGAAATTTCTGTCTGTCGATTACAAACTACATTTTCCTCTTAAGATGTGATCCTATACGAAAATAAGGAACGCACTGTTAATGTGCCGGCCGCTGTGGCCAAGCGGTTCTAGGCGCTTCAGTCCGGAACCGCGCTGCTGCTGCGGTCGCAGGTTCGAATCCTGCCTCGGGCATGGATGTGTGTGATGTCCTTAGGTTAGTTAGGTTTAAGTAGTTCTAAGTTCTAGGGGACTGATGACCTCATACGTTAAGTTCCATAGTGCTTAGAGCCATTTGAACGATTTAGAACTGACAATGTGTAACGCCAGCGAAACATGTCAGGGTGGAAATGAAAAGAGAGGCAGAGAAAAGTGTACTTGTTCAAGGCATAAACTGTCCAAAAACAAATTAATTTCCTCCGATCTCTTTCAAAAATGGTTCAAATGGCACTGAGCACTACGGGACTTAACATCTGAGGTCATCAGTCCCCTAGAACTTAGAACTACTTAAACCTAACTAACCTAAGGACATCACACACATCCATGCCCGTGGCAGGATTCGAACCTGCGACCGCAGCGGTCGCGCGGTTCCAGACTGAAGCGCCTAGAACCGCTCGGCCACCCTGGCCGGCTCCGATCTCTTTCCATGAAAACAAATTTAATGCCTCCGACCTCTTTCCATGCCCTCACTGCGAGTTAACAGGGCACGCTGCTTTAGAATGGCACGTGGCTATACCTTATCACGTGAGTAAGGTAATTCACGCTACGACAGCGACTCTACGGTTCGCTTTGTTGAGTAATATCAATAGCGTGCACTTCCTGAACGGACGGTCGGTTTAAGTGTCAACACGCACCAATGCCCTGACGGCTCATCAGTCAAGGTTCGACAAAGATATTACACACATGAACACTGCGATAAAGGTACTTGATCACATTATTATGAATCGAAACGTCAGCCCAGCACGTGAGTAACACTTAGTTCTGTCGTAGCGGCAGCACAGAAGGACGTGCGGGGATCCCGGCGTGTGGCTCACGTTTCGCGGAGCCTCGTGATTGTCTGGCGTGGAGGCCGGCGACCACAGTACTCCACACTCAACGTCTCCCCCCCCCCCCCCCCCCCCCAGCCGACTTCAGACAGAAGACAGACAGACGGTTGGCTGGCCGCCGTTTCCAGGTCAAGGCGCTGCACCGCGCGGCGCTCACTGACAGCGATATGCTTCCTCTCGTCTCTCTCTCTCTCTCTCTCTCTCTCTCTGTCTTTCTGTCTCTGAATGTAGCATGCCACTCAGCGTCCTCCAAACCGTAGTAAGAGACCATTAGCAGGCGCTGTGGCACCTTCGGCATGGTCGTTCCGAGACGTTAAAGGAAGTAAGTTCCTTGTCAGCATTTGCTGCAGATCCCAATTATTATTTCGGCCGGGCAATAAGCGCATGCTTAATTAGCTCCCTGAAGCGTAAGAGAAAGGCATTCACGACAAGTGAAGGAGAGTGGCTGTTTCGACTGGCCTCATATGGAAACGAAAGGACAAACAGAACTGACCTCTTTGAGGATGTTTGTAGAGTGAGATTATAATCTGATTAGTTGGTAACCGACGTTTTAGGTCCAAAGCTGCGACGTTGTTGAGTCAAGTGCTGCCTGCAGACAGCAATCAGAGCACTTCACTCTCTTTGGTGACACAGTTGTGAAGCTACCGTAGGCTGCTGTCGACCATCACAAGTAAGTTTTCCTAGTAGCTTTGGTCAGCTACGATTGTAACCGCATTACTTGTATGTTAGGTGTGTTGCATACCTATTGGCCGTCACATCATTTTAATCACTTTGTTTGTGTATGTGTTCAGTGTCTTAGTAGATTCCTCTAGAAACCAGAAACGACGAACCGTCTAGAAACTACGTGCGGATATATAAAGGGCATGTAACCTTCAGGGTATTTTTGTTCTACATAGTTACCCTCCCACCTATTACTTAAAGGAAATTATAACAAACTGAAATTTTCGATGTATAATTCATGTTTAATTCTAAAATTGTTGATTTGTAACGTGAAACACAGGGATGTTGTAGTAAATACAAAAACAATTCACATTTATTATATAGCTCTGGAAAACACAGTTTCCTCAAAACAATGTACAAATAAAAAAAAACACGAAAGATCAAACATCACTTCAATGCTTCGTCAAGCTTATGTAAAACATGTTTCTGTTATTCACAAACAAATTTCGTAATTATCAGTAATAGCAGGATACTTTTGCTTTTTATCATGATGAAGAAAGCTCTTTCAGTACAATAAGCAACAAGAATGATACAGATTTTTTTTCTTTGTGCATCTAAAGTCTACCTGCATCAAAAGTAGGTGCTTATATATATATATATATATACGGCTTTTCGACTTGATGGCTCGTCTAAGGTTCTGTAAAGTGGCTTGGTAACGCTGGGCATTGATGGTGATTCCCCGTTCCAGGAACTCGACAAGCAGTGGGACCATGTGGTCAAAAAACTACATCATGACCTTACCAGAACTGGAAGTGGTGTGCACGGTCTTTGATTTCTTTGGAGATGGTGAAGTCGCATGTTTCCACTGCTTGCTCTGACGCCTGCTTCCCGCTTCAAAATAGTGACACCATGTTTCGTCACCTGTGACAATACGTGACAGAAAGCCGAATTCCTCCTCATGATAACGTTACAGATGACTTAGAGACAGCGCCATTCGAGTATTGATCTGTTCAGCAGTCAGTTGGTGGGGAATCCACTGCGCACAGATTTTTCGAAAATTCAAGTGTTGATGCATTACGATGTGGGCAGTGCCCACACTAATACCCAGTAACCGATGCATCTCGTCCACGGTGCTTCTCCGGTTGTCCAAGACTAAAGCATTGACTTACGCAACCATTTTCGGCGTGATAGCACGGTAAGCCTGTCCAGGACGAGCATCGTCTTCCAGTGACTCGCGCCCCTCAAGGAATCTTTTGCGCCATTCCACAACACTTGAACGATTCAGAATGTACTCACTGTACACAGCCTTCATCCGTCGATACATTTCAAGGCCTCCAACTCCCTCCGCCGCCAAAAATCGAATCACTCCTCGTTGTTCCTGCTTACTCGTCTGCATGTTCGGTAGTGGACGATAGCTTGTGTGACCACTTTCTCTTCGGCGTGAAACCACACTGGCGCTATGCAACATCAAACGCGTCAGTCTCTTTAGCAATAGATGGCGCCACCATACCCCCAGTTATTTGGTGCCACCTTACGTGTAAGGCAAGAGTAGATGCACTGACCAGGTTTCATTCGAATGAGTCTCATATTTAACAAATCTTGAGGATATGAAGCTAAATGATTACATAGGCTCAGTTTCAGGTAAAGCAGGTAGTAGATTTCGATTCAGTATTACAATACTGCAAAAATTTAAGGACTCTACAAAGAAGATTGCTTAAAAGATTCTGATCATGTGTGTGGTATACATGTTGTTGTTGTTGTGGTCTTCAGTCCTGAGACTGGTTTGATGCCGCTCTCCATGCTACTCTATCCTGTGCTAGCTTTTTCATCTCCCAGTACCTACAGCAACCTACATCCTTCTGAATCTGCTTAGTGTATTCATCTCTTGGTCTCCCTCTACGATTTTTACCCTCCACGCTGCCCTCCAATACTAAATTGGTGATCCCTTGATGCCTCAGAACATGTCCTACCAACCGATCCCTTCTTCTGGTCAAGTTGTGCCACAAACTTCTCTTCTCCCCAATCCTATTCAATACTTCCTCATTAGTTATGTGATCTACCCATCTAATCTTCAGCATTCTTCTGTAGCACCACATTTCGAAAGCTTCTATTCTCTTCTTGTCCAAACTATTTATCGTCCATGTTTCACTTCCATACATGGCTACACTCCATACGAATACATTCAGAAATGACTTCCTGACACTTAAATCAATACTGGATGTTAACAAATTTCTCTTCTTCAGAAACGCTTTCCTTGCCATTGCCAGCCTACATACCGAATAAGATTAACAGGATATACTGGAAGTATCCCCTTCCTCCTCCTGAGTTTTTTCTCCTAGGGCTCCCTCTTTCCCTTCACTCCCTCCTCCCTTCTCCCCTCTCTCTCCCTCTCCTCCCCCCCTCCAGGCTTCCACACCCCACCATACCCTCTCCCCTCCCCTCCCCCCCCTCCCCGACCCTTCCCTTCCCCTCCCTTCCCCTCCCTTTCCTTCCCTTCCCTTCTTCTCTCCCACTGGCATCCTCCCCAATCCCTCCTAACCACCCCTATTCCCTGTAGCAGGTCCCCCCCTCTTTCGTTCAATAGTGTGTCTAGTGTTCTCTTTGTCTAAGTGCGTCGGTGTTTCTTCTTCAGTGCGCCTTCGTTCGCATGTGCAACTGTTTTATCTGCGTTTGTGTGCAGTGCTGAACTTACTTGTCCCACCAGTGACTTCCGCAAAAGCTTTCTTTTCGTTTCTTATGTATGTTTTCTGTTTTTACCATTCATGGATGTCTATATTTTTGTCTTCCTGTTTACTTTCTGTTTTTCTGTGGCTGAAGAGCGGCGTAGATAGGCCGCTGCTGGCCTACTTTTTGTAAGGTATGAAAATAACAATAAAGGAAAAAAACTGGAAGCATAAAAATAATAGCAGCCCGAATGATCACAAGATTGTTTGGCCCACGAGAGAATCTCAAAGAGACGGTAAAGACTGAATCACCAGACACTACAACATAGACGCTAAATATCCCGCGAGAACTTACAAAGAAACAGGCAGTATGTGATGAATCCAAGAATACAATTCAGCCCCCTACATAACCTCACCGAGCGAGGTGGCGCAGTGGTTAGACACTGGACTCGCATTCGGGAGGACGACGGTTCAATCCCACGTCCGGCCATTCTGATTTAGGTTTTCCATGATTTCCCTAAATCATTCCAGGCAAATGCCGGGATGGTTCCTCTGAAAGGGCACGGCCGACTTCCTTCCCCATCCTACCCTAATCCGATGAGACCGATGACCACGCTGTCTGGTCTCCTTCCCCAAACAACCAAACCAACCAAACCATAACGCTTACCTTGGGACAACGATGACGAGATTACTAATATTACTGTAATTTCATAGGCATTTAGGCAGTCGTTCTTCCTGTTCTCCATACACGAATGGAAAGGAAAGAAACTTGGTACATTCAGAAGTACCCTCTGTCATGCACTTCAGAATAGTTTGCTAAGTATAGAATTAGATGTAGAAAAACATCTACATGTAGAAAAACAAAATATCATATGGCCACCATCCAGGTAACAGGCTTCTCATTTGCCGCTGGCAGTGTGTCGCATGTGAAGAAGGTTGCCTCTTCACACTAGTAATTTCTCTGGTAGTCCCAAGACAGTTGCTGGACTCCGTTACACAGATTAGTAGTAGAGAGCTACCAGAACTAGAAGTACTTAAATTTCAAGGCTCCACAATTGACAGCAGCCGTTTGACGTTCTATAAGCAATTTGAAAATCATTACTCTAAAATAGATTAAAAATAGTCTTCACCGCAATAAAATATTTATTTGCAATGGTTATAGATTTTCAGACCATTTACACTACTGGCCATTAAAACTGCTATACCACGAAGATGACGTGCTACAGACGCGAAATTTAACCGACAGGAAGAAGATGCTGTGGTATGTAAATGATAAGCTTTTCAGATCATTCACACAAGGTTGGCGCCAGTGGCGACACCTACAACGTGCTGATATGAGGAAAGTTTCCAACCGATTTCTCGTACATAAACAACAGTTGACCGGCGTTGCCTGGTGAAACGTTGTTGTGATGCCTCGTGTAAGGAGGAGAAATGCGTGCCATTACGTTTCCGACTTTGATAAACGTCGGATTGTAGCCTATCGCGATTGCGGTTTATCGTATCGCGACATTGCTGCTCGCGTTGGTCGAGATCCAATGACTGTTAACAGAATATGGAATCGGTGGGTTCAGGAGGGTAATACGGAACGCCGTGCTGGATCCCAACGGCCTCGTATCACTAGCAGTCGAGATGACAGGCATCTTATCCCCATGGCTGTAACGGATCGTGCAGCCACGTCTCGATCCATGAGTCAACAGATGGGGACGTTTGCAAGACAACAACCATCTGCCCGAACAATTCAACGACATTTGCAGCAGCATTGACTATCAGCTCGGAGACCATGGCTGCGATTACCCTTGACGCTGCATCACAGAGGTGGCGATGGTGTACTCACCGACGAACCTGGGTGCACGAATGGAAAAACCTCATTTTTTCGGATGAATCCAGGTGCTGTTTTCAGCATGAAGATGGTCGCACTTGTGTTTGGCGACATCGCGGTGAACGCACATTGGAAGCGTGTATTCGTCATCGCCATACAGGCCTATCACTCAGCGTAATTGTATGGGGTGCCATTGGTTACACGTTTCGGTCACCTCTTGTTCGCATTGACTGCACTTTGAACAGTGGACGTTACATTTCAGATGTGTTACGAACCGTGGCTCTAGCCTTCATTCGATCCCTGCGAAACCCTACATTTCAGCAGGATAATGCACGATCGCATGTTGCAGGTCCTGTACGGGCCTTTCTGGATACAGAAAATGTTCGACTGCTGCCCTGGCCATCACATTCTCCAGATCTCTCACGAATTGAAAGCGTCTGGTCAATGGTTGCCGAGCAACTGGCTCGTCACAGTACGCCAGTGACTACTCTGTATGAACTATGGTATCGTGTTGAAGCTGCATGGGCACCTGTACCTGTAAACGTCATCCAAGCTCTGTTTGACTCAATGCCCAGGCGTATCAAGGCCGTTATTCGGCCAAAGGTGGTTGTTCTGGGTACTGATTTCTCATGATCTATGCATCCAAATTGCGTGAAAATGTAATCACATGTCAGTTCTAGTATAATATATTTGTCCAATGAATACCCGTTTATCATCAGCATTTCTTCTTGGTGTAGCAATTTTAATGGCCAGTAGTGTACACCATGATGGTAGGCGGTGGAGATGAACGGAGTAGGTGTTACGACTCCACGGACGTAAGGTGCTCCATTCACTACTACCGCCTACCATTACGCTATAAACGGCCAGAAGATGGCCACATTCTGACCGAAGCCCGTAACCATTGCAAAAATATTTTACTGCGGTCAAGACTGTTATCAATACACGTCTAAAGTGTTTTAGCCAGATCGCTGGTTTTCACCTGGAGAAATGTTCTCAGAAGTTAATGAAAATCAATAGTCTGTACTTTAAATTACAGTTTATCACAGATCTCTTGAGCAGTGAAATATTCCCAACTACCGGAACAGAGCGAGATATACTAACATTTATAAATAAGGCAGCAAAACTGATCTGCAAAACTAGCAGCACACATACCAGTGTTCTGGCCTTAACAGGGCGTTCAGAACCGAACGGCCGCCGTGTCTTCTGCCAGTTACGTCATTCGGATGCGATATGGAAGAAGATAGGCAGCGGCAGAGAAGCACGAGAATTATGGCACAATCAGCTTAACAGCTGATACCTCTCAGCTGCTGACTATAATAATACATAGACGAATGGAAAAGAAAATTGAACAGTTAAATAACTATCAGTTTGGCTTTAGGAAAGTTAAAGGCACCAGAGAGGCAGTTCTAACGTTGCCATCGGTAATGGAAGCAAGGTTAAAGAAAATCAAGACACGTTCGTAGCATTCGTCGACCTAGAAAAAGCGTTCGACTGTATAAAACGGCTCAAGTTGGTAGAAATTCTGAGAGAAATAGGAGTAAGCTATGGGAAAAGGCCGTTGAGGCGCAGCGTGAACAAGAACTAAGAGGAAACAATAAGACTGGAAGACAAAGAAGAAAGTGCTCTAATTAAAAATGATATAAAACAGGGATGTAGTCCTTCGAGGCTATTGCTCAGTCTATACATCCAAGAACCTATGAGGAAAATAAAACAAAGTTTCAATAATGCGATTAAAGTTCAGGATCGAAGGACATCAATGAGAGGATTAGCTAATGTCATTGCTGTTCTCAGTGAATGTGAATAAGAACTGCAAGATCTGTTGGGTAGAATAAACAGGACAGAATATGAATTAAGAGTAAACCGGATAGAGATAAAGGTAATGAGATGTACCAGAAATGAGAATGGCTAGAAATTTAACATCATCGTTGCGGATCACGAAATTGACGAAGTTATGGACTTCCGCTATCTTGGACGCAAAAATACCCATGACGGATGATGCAAGGAGGACATCAAAAGCAGACAAGTACAGGCAGAGGGAGCATTCCTGACGAAGAGAAGTCAACTCGTAAAAAACATAAGCCTTAATTTGTGGAAGAAATTTCTGAGGCTGTACGTCTGGAGCATAAAATTGTATGGTTGTGAATCGGAGACAATATGAAAACTGGGGAAGAAGACAATCGAAGGCTTTGAAATGTTGCGCTATAGAAGAAATTTGAAAACAAGATGGACTGATAAGATAAGGAATGAGAGGTTCTCTGCAGAATCGGCGAAGCAAGGAACGTATGGAAGACACTGACAAGAAGAAGGGACAGCACGATGGGATATACAGTGTGGTCTATTGATGGTGACCGGGCCAAATATCTCACGAAATAAGCATCAAACGAAAAAACTACAAAGAACGAAACTCGTCTAGCTTGAAGGGGGAAACCAGATGGCGCTATGTTTGCCCCGCTAGATGGCACTGCCATAGTTCAAACGGATATCAACTGCGTTTTATAAAGATAGGAAACCCCATTTTTATTACATATTCGTGTAGTACGTTAAGAAATATGAATGTTTTAGTTGGACCACTTTTTTCGCTTTGTGATAGATGGCGCTGTAGTAGTCACAAACGTATAAGTACGTGGTATCGCGTAACATTCCGCCAGTGCGGGCGATATTTGCTTCGTGATACATTACCCGTGTTAAAATGGGCCGTTTACCAATTGCGGAAAAGGTCGATACCGTGTTGATGTACGGCTGTTGTGATCAAAATGCCCAACGGGCGTGTGCTATGTATGGTGTTCGGTATCCTGGACGAAATCATCCAAGTGTCCGGACCGTTCACCAGGTAGTTATGTTATTTAAGGAAACAGGAAGTGTTCAGCCACATGTGAAACGTCAACCACGACCTGCAACAAATGATGCTGATGTACTTCCAACATGATCGATGTTCCGGCACATAGCTCGCGTGCGGTTGATGTGGTACTGAATAACATATTTCATGACGCGTGAACATTTCTGTCTGTGAGAAAAGTTGTAGGATATTTGCTATCGTGATCCACCGACAGCACCTGACAACTTGCGTGAGCGCATTGTCAATGCATGTGCGAATATTACGGAAGGCGAACTACTCGCTGTTGAGAGGAATGTCGTTGCACGTATTGCCAAATGCACTGAGGTTGACGGATATTATTTTGAGCATTTATTGCATTAATGTGGTATTTACAGGTAATCACGCTGTAACAACATGCGTTCTCAGAAATGATAAGTTCTCAGAGGTACATGTATCACATTGGAACAATCGAAATAAAATGTTCAAACGTACCTACGTTCTGTATTTTAATTTAAAAAACCTTCCTGTTACCAAATGTTCGTCTAAAATTGTGAGCCATATATTTGTGACTATTACAGCGCCATCTATCACAAAGCGAAAAAAGTGGTCCAACTAAAACATTCATATTTCATTACGTACTAAACGAATATGTAATAAAAATGGGGATTTCCTATTTTTTAAAAAAAAAACGCGGTTGATATCCGTTTGACCTATGGCAGTGCCATCTATTGGGGCAACCATAGCGCGATCTGGTTTCCTCCTTCAAGCTAGACAAGTTTTTTCCTTTTGACGCTTATTTAATGAGATGTTTGTCCCAGTCACGATCAAGGGACCACCCTGTATATTAAGACATCAGGGCATTACCTCCTTGGTACTGGAGGAACTGTAGAAGGTAAAAGCTGTAGGGAAAGACAGAGATTAAGGAATTAATTAAGAACGTAAGTTGCAAGTAATATTCTCAAATGAAGAGGTTGGCCCAGGAGAGGAATTCGTGGCTGGCTACATCAGACCAGACAGAAGACTGATGACTGGTAAGCTGACAACGGCAGGGAGAGCAGTGTGATGGTGTCACCACACCACGCTCCCGGCCGCTGTCAGCTTACCAGTCATTGGCGCCGTTCCTTCTCACTCTAATTACTTCTCAGTGGTCATGACGAGGCTGGGTGCATACCGTGTCAGTCCTTCCACCGGGTCTTAAACCCGGGTCCTCTGCGTAGTAGTCAGACACTTTGGCCACTTAGAGGGTCATAATTATTGAACTATATGAAAAGAAAAACTTAAATTAGTTACAAAATACGGCCTGCACGCACTTTATTCAACATGTAAACATCACTGCAGTTATTCTGGTCTAGGTTATTACATGTTTGATATGCCTGCCATCATTGTCGATGATGTGAGGCAGACGAACAACGAAATTCTGCATGGCCCGCTGAAGTGTTGGATCATCGATGATGTCGATGAGCTCCTGACTGTCTGTTTTCAGCTCAGCAATGATTTTGTTTTTATTCCTGTACACCTTGTCTTTAATATACCCCAACACAAAGTTGTCACATGTGTTCGGATCCGTAGATTATTGCAGCCGATCGATGCCCCTGCCAGTGGCCTCTGGATACTCCGGAGCCAGAATGCGATCCCCAAAGTGCTCCTCCAGCACATCACTCACTCTCCTGTTTCGATGGGGTATTGCTCCGTCTTGCTTGAACCACATCTTTTTGGAATCAGGATCACTTTGGATAATGAGGATGAAATCATCTTCCAAAACTTTCACGAAAAGTTCGGTAGTCACTGTGCCATTAGGGAATGTCGCACCGAGTATTCTATGATTGGACACTGCTCAACATACATTCACTCGTTGAGGTGAAGAGACTTCTCGATCGCGAAATGCGGATTCTCAGTCCCCCGTATGCGGCAGTTTTGCTTATTGACGAATCCATCCGAGTGAAAGTGGGTCTCGTCGCTAAACCAAACGCTCATGTGCATACTAATTCCCATAATGTCCCGTGGCCAACACTCCAGTTTGAACGTCCTAACGTAACTCTTTCAGAAGTTATGACGATTTTATTTTATATAGTGCAATATTGTCACCCTGTAGCTACGAAGGCTGACAACAGCGTATAACCGTTGAATGTATCTGTTGTAGGTTTCTGGGATACTGAAGTGCAGAGAAGCAATGCATTCCAAGATGCAGTTTAATAGAAATCGGCGTCGTTTGACAACAATTCGAATACCAGGCGTTCGATTAAACAATGTGTTCCAGAATCCTCACTTCACGGTTGTTGGAGTCAAAGCATGAACAGAGCAGGTATTATTTTACCAGTTTTACCAGGCTTGCCACAAAATTTGGAAATCAGGGAATTTCAGACGTGTCAGGTAAATCAGGGAAATTTCAAAAAAGCACTGGAAAAATCTCGTCTACGTCTCAGTAGGTGAAATGATTTGTTTACTGAGATGTCACGCATTGTCGCTGGCTGAGCGTATCTGAGTACGTGAGCCGCTTCCCAACTCCCTCATTCTTACTGCTTCTTCCCTTTCTAACACTACTCTCAGCTTGGAGTCAGTGCTGCCACCACTTCTTGGTGCGTCTAGCAGCTGCCAACGAGAGGCAGGGAGGCGCGAGTAGTGGTTGGTTTGGATATGATTCGCAGAGACTGTTGATGCAGCAGCCAGAGACGGCTGTCATATGTACATGAGCTCTGTCTGAATGATTGTGTGAACGTGTGTGTGTGTGTGTCCTCTCGTTTTCTGGCAAAGGCTAAGGCCAAAAATTTAGTTGAGTGTGATTGTCTTTTCTATGTGACTGTCTGTCATCTTTACTGTGAGTTGCTACCTATCCTCATTAGTTTTGATTTTCGTAGCATTCACGCAAGTTACCCGTTTCATAGACTGATCATCGCGGTTTCATTTTGTCAACATGGACACCATGTTGACATTTAAATAGCTGGCCACACTAGCGGACTTCCATATGGGCCAAAACCGCAGGCCATCTCTGTGGGTATCTCTAACGGATAGGGCCTGCCAATCTGAAGCCCATCATTTCTCACTTATGTATAGGGCCTACCTGCCGGATCTAGTCTCACCGATCTGCCTGCAGGCCAGGTCTGTTTGGGCTGGAGGCGTTATGTGGCAGATTTTCATGGTTTATCCATGGACTCAGGACCACGGTACTCCCTGGCAGGCCAGAGGCCACTGGCAATGGATTTCAGAAATTGCAACTGTCTCACAGCAAGAACATTGTACAGTGCGGCATTTTATAGACGTTTCATTTATTCTAGTATATTTTGGCACTTTGAAAGTTGTTTATATATTATAAAGTATGGATAAAAAGAGGTAAAAAATTGTGGCAGTCACTGGCAGCTTGTACGTTATGTACTCACGTATTTCGTGAAAGATAAACCACACAATACCTGTAGAATAATAGACATAACACAACGGGCAATAACCGACAATTACAAACATAGTAGAACCAACATTTTACTGGCGGTCACCTATAGTGTTGGTTTACACAACTATTCCCTGCCTTATACACTTCTTTCAAGAGACCTACTTTTTTCTGAGGTTATTTATGAAATCAGTGAAGATATTTGAAATCTGTCATGTGACTCCAGTGAAATATGTACTTTTGTCATCAAATGTGTTTCGTTTCATTGAAATAAAATAACATCTGTGGTCTGAAACATATATGTATATACTATTTGGCTTGCTTTCTCCATCTAAAAATAGTTCATTACAAAAGGTGTTGATGTTAGCACTTATGATTTTTGCTCCATTGTTTAGAAATACAAAAAGGCCTTACATTTTTGCGTCAACTTATTTCTTTACTTACCCTTGAGATCTCAAAATTTGCCCCTCCAGGGGGCCAACAGCTCTTTTGTGGGTACGTGTGTGGCGCGGACGTGCCCCCGAGCTACTGCAGCCTTTATTCTTTCCCTTCCCCTTCCTTCTCCTTCCTTGCCCTTCTTCCTTTCCCTTTACCACTTCATTTCCTTCCCTTGGTGTTCTTCAAGTCGGCCTGGCTATCCTTATGAGTTTGCTTCGTCTTGCGGTTTTTGGTGCTTGCTTTCCCTCCTCATTTTTGGCTTTTCTTTTTTGTTCCCCCCCCCCCTCCTCCAGCTGTTTGACCTCCATCACCAAATTAGAGATCTGCAGTGTGAGCCAGATGGGAAAGATCACCCTCCCTAGCGTCTTTGTCATCGATTCCTCTCCCCATTCCCCTCCTCCTCCTCTCCCTTCTTTTCTCACTTCCCCTTCCTCCATGCCAAAGCCCTTTCACCTCCTTGCTAGGTCACCTGCTAGGTAGCCAGTCCGTGTGGTAGGGTTTTTATGTACCCATCTGGCTGAGCCCCCTGATACCACACAATTTTTCGAGTATATGGTTGAACAAAACCAATACCTCAAAGAGCCATACAGTCAATCCGCATTAATACAGCTGTGTATTTCAAAACTCCCCAGAGCATTAAAAGTGTCATTATTAACAGGCCAGCAAAAGGACTGCTGGAACCTGCGCTTTGAACGCCTTGTGCAAGTCTAAAAGTGGTTGCCCATCTTTTCGGGGCATCAGAACTCCTGGCAGTGACTGACCTGCCTGGTCACTCCACTGCAGCACCGTCTCTTCCTTAACGTAGTTCTGTCTCATTACCTGTTTCTGCCTCTCCAACCCTACCCTCCTTGGATACATCCTGGGAGGGGGGCCAGACATGACGGCTTGGGGCGAAACCCTTTCCAAATTTCCTGGTCTGTACCAAGACCGACAGGGAGACTTTTGCCACCACCAAACCCCTTTCCTTTGTGGAACATACAGAGGAAGTTTGGTGAAGCTGAATCATTAAGCAAAATGAGATCTGGCACTGTCCTTATAAAGACAACTTCTGCAAGCCAGTCTCCCTCTGTGCCTCCAACCGTTTAGGAGACAACTCTGTGGCTATCGCTCCTCACAAGTCACTCTGTATAATGCCAGTTGTAATTTTCTATAGGGACTTTCTTCTCGAGTTTGGTGATGAACTTACAGCTAATCTGGAAAGATGTTGCGTTCATTTCGTCTGGCGTGTCTAGAAAGGTCCTAGAAACCTTCGTGTAGACACTGGCGCTTTCATGATGGAATTTGAGGGGATAACCTACGTGAGGAGGTCAAGGTAATCGTGTACAGATGCGACGTGAAACCTTACACTTCACGTCCCATGCGTTGCTTCCATTGCCTCAAGTTTGGCCACATGTCCTCGCGATGCGATGCCAGTCCTATCTGTGGTGACGTAGCCACCCTCTTAATGTGGGGAGCCCTTGGACCCCAACGCCTAACTGTGTAAACTGCTCTGGTCGCCATTCTCCCCACTAACCAGCGTGCCCAGTGAACATGAAGGAAAAAACTATTCAGGAATTAAAGACCCTTGACCATGTTAGCTACTTTGTGGCCCGGAAGAAATTTGATAGACTTCACCCAATTAATCTCTCCTCTGCCTTTGCCTCAGTTAGGCTTTCCCCTCCTCATCCCTCCCACTTAGCCACATCCTGCCACCCTTTCCTTTTCTCACCCTCAGCAGCTCCCACCCCTTCCCCTCCTGGAACTGCTGCTGTTCCTCCTCCTCCTCCTTGCCAGGGAAAAAATCCTCTTCTCTGGCTCATGCTAGGGATGGGGCTCCATCTCAGACCACCCCTCCCCAGCGTTCACAGGACAGGAAGCTTGCACCCTTGGTCAGAGGAGAGACCCGCATTCCGAGGGTCCCTATATCCACTCGCTCTCTGTCCAATCCTGACATCACTGCCACCTATTCCCTTACTGATAACGCCATCTCCCTCCCTCCAAGGAAGAAGCAGCAGCGCAAGTCAAAGAACGAGGCTTCACTGGCTTGCCTCCACCTCCTCCTGGATCAGACCCAGGTTTTATGGATGTCTGTCACCACATCCTCGTTGGTGACAACCACTGACCAAGTGATGTGACCTCCCCTCAGCTTCTTTATGTATCACCTAGACTCTTCACCACACAATAATCCAGTGGAATTGCAACGAATATTATCACCACCTCCCAGAAATACAGTAACTTGCTTCCTCCTGCTCTTCATTCTGTCTTGCTCTTCAAGAAACTCACTTTCCTGATGAGAACTCTCTAACGTTTCGTGTTATTGGGCGTTCCACTGGAATTGTGCCGGTCCTGGGATAGCGTCTGGAGGGATTTGAACCGATTTCATTAGTGATTGGATCCCTCTTTATACCAACCAGGAAACGATAGTGCTTAGATTTCAGACAACTCTGTCAATCACTGTTTGCAATGTCTGCCTCCCTCCAGGTAGGCCACCTCCTTATGTTGAACTGTCTACCTTAATACAGCAGCTCCCATCCCTGTATATCCTCCTTGGGGACTTCAATGCACCCCACCCCCTGTGGGGGAGTGCCACTTCATCGGGTAGGGATCTTCTACTTGACCAGCTTACTACAGACTTTGATTTGTGTCTCCTCAATGACAGTTCCCCTACCCACTTCAGTGCCACTCACGGCATCTTTACTGCTATCGACCTCAGAAGTTCCTCCCCTGCTCTTGTAGCTTGCGTACATTGGTCACCCCATGATGATAATTGCATTGATGCGGTCGTGCATGGCATCTCTGCCTCTATTTTTCATGCTGCTGGCATTGCTGTCCCCATATCCACAGGCCTCCCTCATCATCGACCAGTACCGTGGTGAGCTAAGAACGTAACAGTCACTGTCCAGGACTGCTAACAGGCGCTGCACTGATTTAAACAACTTCCTCACTTTAAAGTGTCACTTTGTTAAGGCCCGTTATCCAGCCTTCTGGGCTGCCAGCGACAGTCAACTGTCTAGGAGTTATCCTCCAAGATTCTCTGTCTACTGATCCATTGATCCATTGGTCCTTGCAGAACACCTCGCAACACACTTTGCCACAGTATTGGCCACGTCTTCCTAAGAGAATGGTTAGCTTCCGATTCTGTTGGTTACTGGAATCTCTAGGCCTTTGGTCCCCCTGTCAGTGTGGCTTCTGGGAAGAATGATCTCCAACTTAGAATTTACTCAGATTGGCAACCGCAATCCGACAGGCTTTTACATACTGTCGGCACCTTGTTACGGTCTTCTTTGACCTACATAAGGCTTATGACACACCTTTGTGCCTCCACATTTCAGTTACCCTCCATGACTGGGGCTTTCGCGACCCCCATCCAAATTTTATTTACGAATTTTTATCCCACTGGCTCTTCCAGGTTCAGTTGGCACTTCACTTAGCACCCCTCAAACTCAGGAGAACGGTATTCCACATGGTTCTGTATTAAGTGTCATACTCTTCCTCACAGCCATCAATGGGCTTGTAACCATAGGATCAATCCTCAGGTTACCCCGGCATTGTATTTCGACGATTTTTGCATCTGGTGCAGCTCCCACTCGGTAGCATCTGATGAGTGCCGGCTCCAAGGCACCATCCGAAGGACTTCTGTGTGGGCTGTCTCCCAAGGCTACAAATTTTCTCCCTCAAAAACGCTGCTTCAGCAGTTTTTTCGTCAATTCATAGTAAATTCTTAACCAGAACTTTATTTTGGCGACCAGCTCCTAGATGTTACAGCACAATCCCGTTTCTTTGACCTTTTTTTTTATGCACTGGTCTTGTCCAGACTAGATTATGCAAGTAAGGTTTATGGCTCAACAGCTCCTACCAATCTGAAAATACTTGATCCAGTTCACCATTATGAGATGCTTCTGGCTGTTGGTGCCTTTCGCACTAGTCCTGTTGACAGTCCCCTCACAGAAGCAGCGATTCCCCCCTCCCTTCCCCCCCTCTACAAATACGAAGAAGTCAACTTCTGGTTTCTTATGCAATCGCCATTCGCAGATTCCCTGACCATCCTGTGTACTCTGTCCTCTTTGCAAGCGAGGGACATCTCTCTCCTGATCACTGCCTATGGGTGGGATTGCCGGTGGGAATACGTCTCATTTCCCTTTGTCAGGATGTCCATCTCCATTCACTGAAATGCGCCACATATATTTCCTCTCACCCCCTCCCCCCTTTGATGGTGCCTAGACCACGGATTAGGACCGACCTATTCCAGGGTCTTAAGGTCTCTGTCGCCCCTATGGTCTTCCGACGTCTTTCTAAGATGCTATATAAAGCAGGATACGCTTTCACGTCCCCTACTGGCTTAGAACACCATTTACTTCCGGAATCATGCAGTGTGTTCACAGCAGAACTGCTAGCCGTTACCAGGGCCCACCATTTTGTTAATCAGGCCTCCCTCCACAGTGTTTTAATATGTACCGACTCACTGAGCAGCCTGCTATTCTCGTCATCCTTTGGTCTCTGGTAGCCATGACCTTCTCTCCTCCCTTCGCCGTGCTGCCTGCTCAGTTGTGGGTATCAGGGAATGAACTGGCTGACCGTTTGGCTAAATAAGCTGATACTCACCCTCAGTTCCGTTTCATGTCTTCAGCTGTGGATATACAAACCTATGTCAAATCTCTATTTGTCCAAAGGTGGAATGATATCTGGTGCGCAAATGCTCTCAGTAATAAACTCCGCAAAATCAAGGAGACTACTATATTTTGATGCTCTTCCTTCTGATCTTCTTGGAAGGAGTCCACTATTTTATGCCGTCTACACATTGGTCATACCAGGCTCATCCATTGTTTCCTCCTGTGTATCGAACCACCCCCACAATATGGTTGTGGAGCCAGACTGACAATACCCCACATATTGATGGAATGTTCCCTTCTGTTGGCCCTTCGTGCTTAGTCTTCCTTAATTTTAATGTTAGCCGACAATCTACGGATAGTTGAACTGGTCCTCAGTTTCCTCCATGAAGATGATTATTTCCATATATAAGGTTCTGCTTTACTCCTGGAGCAGAGGCAATGTGGTAGTGATTAGGGCCTCTCTTCACATTTTCTCGATCTGGGACCCCATGAACAGTCCCCTAGGAAAGAGCACTCTTTTTCTCCAGTTTTTAGATTTGGTCTAGCCTTTTATGCCTTTTACTGTGTTTGTGTTTTGGCATCCTTGTTTTATAGTTTGACTCCTCTGACTGGATCCATCCACTTCTAGTGGACCATCTTTCTTCTGTGAGAAACTTTGGAATTGCGGGACTGATGATCTCGCCGTTTGGTCCCATAAACCCTCTCAATTAATTAATCAATCAGTCTCAAAATTTGTCAGGGAAAAATGCTAAAACTTGTCTGGAAATCGGGGAAATATCAGGGAATTTCATTTGGGGAAACTTGTGGCAACCCTGTTTACGTAGGATCTCTAATTTAAAACTTTTTCCGTGAAAAATGGACACGTGAATCAGTTGCTCCTAGTAATGGATTATTTACCACATGTGTGGAATACATTTGAGACGCCCCCTTAAATCCGCAGGACATGACAGGTAGAATTTGGTGGAAAGGGGCCAAAATAAAGGGTTGTCAGTTACACTTGAACACATATAACTTTATTAGTTGCCAAAACAATCTAAGATTTAACAAGTAAGGAATTTAAATTTTAAGACGGCTGAAGGCCAATGATTGAAAACACAACCACAATAAATTTTCATAAGGCAGTGGCCCAAAGCTTTATCCAGAAAAAAATATTTTAAATGAGGCTGAAGGCCCAAAAAATCTAAGACTTAGCAAGTAAGGAATTTTAATTTTAAGACGGCTGAATGCCCATGACTGAAAAACACAACTACAATAAATTTTCAAAAGACAGAAAGCCCAAAGCTTTGTCCAAAACTATTATAAATGAGGCTGAAGGCCCCAATAATCTACGACTTAACAAGTAAGGAACTTTCAATTTAAAAGCGTCCCATTACTTCAAACCCAACTAAAAGCATACAATTTCAAACCATCGGCTATGAGCCATTAACATTCACAATCAATAAGAAAAGGCAGTACAGCCAGCGGCGCTCAGAAGTTTCCGGGGGCGGGGGTCGGTATGCACTTGAAATACAAACATTCGCTTAGGTGAGACAGGCAGTCGGCCCATCCATCTGCAATCCGACGGCAACCCAACCGACAGACCGTCAACAGACCAATGCTCAGGGTGAGTTCCGCTCCACACTTGCACAAGGGTTCTGCTCCGCGCTTGGACCAAAATTTCACCGATGCTGACGGCAGAGACTGTGGGACTATACAAAACGGATCCCAGGCAACCCATAAGGTGTGGACGACCCGAAAACCCACGTCGTTTAATCAAACGACCGAATAACTCAGAGGCAGCACGCCGACAACACTTAAATAAACTTGTCAGTGAAAATCACATTACTACATACAGCCGCACGAACATCTGCACGAGGAGTAGACGATGCTCACGGCAGTGACTGTGCAATAACGAGGACGAATCACAAGTCGGCGCACATAGCCAACCCATAAGCAATCGCCAGCCAAATACACGTAGTCTAAAAAGACGACCGACCGACGGTCAACCAAAGTCGTCCCCGCTCGAAACCTGTGTATCGGCAGCCGTCGGGCAAGTGATGGCTGTCCGCACCTTCCTGACGCTGCATGCCCCACTGGTGGTACGTCACGACTGCGCCAATCGGCCAACTGCTACACATCAGCACGGAAACAGCACTAAAATAACTGGGCAGTCGACATCACAAGCTACACACAATATCACAAACACTTGGACGAAGAACGCGACCAATGGTAAAAACAGTGACTATGTAGCCGGCCGGTGTGGCCGTGCGGTTCTAGGCGCTTCAGTCTGGAACCTCGTGACCGCTACGGTCGCAGGTTCGAATCCTGCCTCGGGCATGGATCTGTGTCATGTCCTTAGGTTAGTGAGGTTTAAGTTGCTCTAAGTTCTAGGGGACTGATGACCTCAGATGTTAAGTCCCATAGTGCTCAGAGCCATTTGAACCAATTTGAACCAGTGACTATGCAGTGACGAGGACGAACCACGAGTTGAGACACACATATCTCTAACCCATAAACGTTCGGCGAGCAAATACACGTCGTCCGGTAAGACGACCAACCGACGATCAACCAAGACCGTCCCCAGCCGTGTGTGCCGGCAAAGGTCGAGCGAGTCATGGCAATCCGAACCGCACTGCCACTCCAACCCGACCGACTCCAGCCGAGTCCCAATCGTCCGACCGCCAGGTCCGAACACACGACAACCGGGAAGTAACAGCAGTCAGCAAAGATGATACGCCAGGGCTTATATCGATAAGCGCCGCTGCTGCCGCTCACGGGCAGGCAAGGCTGCAAGTCAGTGACACCAGTAATTGCAATTAACATAACGCGGTGGCAGTACAGTAAATACGGGATGTCATGTGAGATGTGGCATGAACACGAGCCACGCACGGCTCACATTAATTAACTTGTTGATTTCTAACATATGAAAATGGTACCTATCCATACATGCAATTGTAATCCAAATTCTACCGAGCAAGGTGGCTCACACTCGAGAGGACGATGGTTCAAACCCCCGCGTCTGGCCATTCTGATTTAGGTTTTCCGTGATTTCCCCAAATCGCTTCAGGCAAATGCCAGAATGGTTCCTTTGAGAGGGCACGGCCGACTTTCTTCCCCATCCTTCCCTAATGCGACGGGACGGATGACCTCGCTGTTTGGTCCCCTCCCACAAATCAATGAACCAACCAAACAGGAGACTAGGTCACTGGCATAACAGGAGACTGAGGTCACTTTTAAGGAATGACTGAGCATCGAAGTTCAGGTCTACAGTGCATTCACTATACACTCAGGTGATGATGATGTCGTGTGACGGGTGCCTCCCGTCGGGTAGACCGCTCGCCTGGTGCAAGTCTTTCGATTTGACGCCACTTCGGCGACTTGCGCGTCGATGGGAATGAAATGATGATGATTAGGACAACACAACACCCAGTCCCTGAGCGGAGAAAATCTCCGACCCGGTCGGGAATCTAACCCGGGCCCTTAGGATTGACAGTCTCTCGCGCTGACCACTCAGCTAGCGGGGGCGGACACTCAGGTCATGGGATACCTTCCAATATCGTATCGCACCAGCTTTTGACTGGCGTAGTGCAATAAAGAGGCATTCTGGCCAATATAAGGCTATTAGTATCGAACATAGGACTTAATTTGAGAAAGAAACTTCTGAGAATGTACGTTTGGAGCACTGCAATGTGTGGTAGTGAGACATGAAGTGTAAAAAACCAGAATAGAAGAGAATAGAAGCATTTGAGATGTGGTACTAAAGAAGAATCTTGAAAATTAGGTGGAGTGATAAGATAAAGAATGAGGAGTTTCGCAGAATCGGAGAGGAAAAAGAAAACCCCGACAAGAGGAAGGGACAGGATTGTAGGATATGTGTGATGATATAAAGGAATAACTTTCATAGTACTGGAGAGGAAGATAGAGGCTATAGCAAATAACCGAGAAAATGAGCCACGCTGCCTCCGTAGCTGCCCGAAGTTGCGAAAGCGTTGCCGGTGCAGGATTTTGTGCACAAATTGATCTCTGGATTATGTCCAACAAATTGCCACGGGATTCAAGACGGGCGATCTAATTGTCCAGAACGTACTTCAAACCAATAGCGATCAATTGTGACCCGGTGACATGGTACGAACATAACCATTTCCAGTCAATAATCTGGTCAATTGGACCACAGGACCCACTCTATTCCCCGTAAACACGGCCCACACCATTATGGAGCCACCACCAGCTTACACAGTGCCTTGTTGATAACCTGGATCTATGGATATTCGACCCTACCATCAGCTTTTACGAACTGAAATCAGGACTCATCTGGCCAGGCCACGGATCTCCAGTCGTCTAGGGTCCAGCAGATATAGTCATGAGCTCAGCACAGTCGCTATAGGCGATGTCGTGTTGTCAGCAAAGGTACTCGCATCGGTCGTCTGCTTCCGTAGTCCAATAACGCCAAGTTTCGGCGCACTGTGCTAACAGATACGTTTGTCTTAGTTCCACATTGATTTCTCTGGTTGTTCCACGAAGTGTTGCGTGACTGTTAGCCTCTGATCTCAATCGCAAAGTGAAGGCCGTCAGCCAATGTGTTGCCTGTGTTGAGAGGTAATGCCTAAAATGTGGTATTCTCGACACACTATCGGCAGTGTGGATCTCGACAGTAATGAATTCCCTAACGATTTCCGAATGGAATGTCCCTTGCGTGTAGCTCCAACTACCATTCCGCCTTCAAAGTCTTAATTCCCGCCTTGCGGCCATAATCACGTGGGAAACCGTTCAACAAGAATCGCATGGGTACCAATGACAGCTCCGCCTATGCACTTCCATTTTATACCCCGTGTATGCGGTACTAGCGTCATCTGCATACGTGGATACTACTATCCGGTGACTTTCGTCACCTCATCGTACAATCTTCACGGTAAATGATAACAGCCAAACAGTTGCAGGATAAAGATTTATTGAAACCCTTGACCACGGTTTCGGTACACCTTCATCAGAAGCTAACAGATATCAGAACACGAAGACACCATCATTAGCAAAAGACTTAGCACCATAACTGAGATAGAAGAAAAAAACAAACACTTATAGCTTTAAGTAACCATGAAGATTATTAAAGTTTTACAAGCACAAAAAGTTTTGGTCATTTACTAAAATCACGTACTGCAGTGGAGATACATAAAACAATCGTGCCAAAGGCGTCGTCAGTAGTTAAAATTAAATTTAATCTCCTTAACTACTGACGGCGCCTTTTGCTAATGAAGGTGCCTTTCTGTTCAGGTGCATTGTTGCTTCTGATGAAGGTATATTTAGATATACTGAAACAGTGGTCAAGAATTTCAATAAATTTTTATCCTGCAACTGTTTGGCTGTTATCATTTACTGTGAAGATTTTCAACAGTTGCTGCTTCAGCCATGTTTAAAAGTTTGTCATTGAACAATGCTTATTATAAGAATAATTTCAATGTATATCATCTCCATGGAGTCGTATCAATCACGTAGATCGATATGTGTGCTCGTATAAAAATTCCATTATTTTAAGAAATGAATCCAATTTAAATAGTGCCTTCCTCCTTATCTCCTCTTTTCCCTCTTACCTTACACACTGCACCACCACCCTCCCCCCTCTTCCATCACCTATTCCTGTACGCGTTTACTCTCTTTTCTCCTAACTCTTTTTTGTAATTTTTAATTCTTTTCTAATTTGAAGTCGTAAATAATGATACTTCTGTTCAAGAACTTAACTATGTACGATGCAACAATAAAATTTCTTCATGGAGATCGTTATGTACAACAGTAAGTAATAAATTACATTAGAAAATTGCGCTCTTGCAAGCAAGAACATTATCTTAGAAGACTTCATGAAGGATATGTATTAAAATGTTAAACGCGATGTGTAGTAGCTTCAAGGATGCAGGTCGCATGTAACACTGTAACAAATAAATTAAATTACGGAAGTGCAGTGCTACACGCAGAAAAACTGTGTTAAGAAATTTCATAAAGGACACCTCAGTTAAGGAACTGTCCCTTTAAACGACTAATATTTTAGCCTTTAAAAAACTGCTGAAGGAAAGCAGAAGGTTAACGTTTAATATCCAGTGAGCAACAAGGTCACTGTAAAGAAGAAAGGAAGGAAGCGAGGTTGAACTTCAGTGTCATGTAGACATCCGGGAGACGGAGTACTAATTCAGCTAAAGCGGTGAAACAATTAATCTGGTACAGGCCTGTATACCAAATGTGCCTTCTGCTGAAGTGTCACAGGCTCATCTCATCCGGCAGAGGTGACTAAAGAGAATATGCTGCTTATCTTGATATAGTACTCTTGACCGAATTAACACATTTTGTCAAAAATTATATTGTACCAGTCAAACTGCTACGTAAATATTCAACGTTGTTTCCAGTGTTATTAATCGACATCAGGCACAATAAATATTTCATTTACAGTACCTGTGAGAATACATACATATTATTCCATCTCAGTTTACGTTACGCCAAGGACACGAGCTGGTTAAAAGAATTCAATTCCGTGTTAACATCACATTATTCATTTAAGGTGAGTTTTAAATAAGTATGCTGTTGTTGCAGGATAGAGGTGCATAAAAGCTGCGATACATCTGGCACAGTTACAGTGTACCGTTTTAACATCGAGATCGTTACAGACAGATCATTAACCCAGTTAGATGTATAAATGAAGAAAGAAATGGGCCAGAACATCTCAGCAAATTACGCAGATAACTTAAACAAACCGTGGGAAGATGAAATAATGAGGGAGGAAGGAAATTTCGAACCCACCACATGCTAGCTTTTAAACCGAATCTGCGTCTGTTCCTCTAAATCTATATTTACATCTTCTTCTACAATTACATGTACTCCACGAAAAATCATCTGTGTGTTGGAGGGTACTTTTTGAACCACCTTCTTTTACCCCTCCTTCCCTATCCATTCGTGAATGGCGCATAGGAGGAATGAACAACTTTAAGCCTTTCTAAATTAGTAACAGAGTAATGTATAACCCAATAGTAGTATTTTGTTCACTTAAAAATGTCTATCACAGAAGCTGTTTCTATCTTCTTCATATCGTTTCCTGTTCTCCTCAGGTTTATGACGTACTGCTGATGATTGGTACTGGTAGACTAAATAATAAATTCAGCTTCTAAAATGTAACCATTAGTATTGAAACTGCCGTACATCAATAATACACTGCTCGTTCATACAGACTTCAAATGATTTGTCACCAGACCTCGGGGAGGCCAATGTATACAAATGTGTCGCCCCTCTACTAGTCATTTCATCATTCAAGAAGATTGCAAGGTGGAAATTCCTCAAATACGATTAGCGGATACAATTCCTGGCGCCCATGTAGGAGCGTAACACATATCAGTTAGCAGGCAACTGTCTGCAAGAGGTGAGATTCGTGACAAGGCTTTGCCAATCACTGACGTGTTCACAGCCGGCTACTAAGGAACGCATCGTTCGCCAGCCAGCGGTTAGTAACTCGATACTAATGGGGCGGGAAGCCCCTCCATTGGCTGCAGGGAGGGCGCGGCGAAGGTGTGCGAAGGCACGGCGAATCGTCACTGTTAGCGCGGGTTACAGCTCGCTAACTCAACGGCACACTGGTAGGAGAAAACGAGCCGTAGGAGGGAAAAAAGGGATAGTCGAAGTGCGTGACCTGAACTGCCACAGAATGAAAACGGGCGCTCTCTACGGCAGAGGTCAGCATTCGAATGCAGTGACACACAGTTGGCATCTATGAGGATGTAGATCTCGGCTCAGTTTAGAAACAATGTGTGAGAAGGAAGCATACGACAGTACCGTGGTTCGTAAGCTTTTGAGATCATTTACCCCTGAGTGCAGTGAGATGTCAGCTAGTATCTCCCCTCTCCAAATCATCATCGACATTAGCTTCTATCTAAAAGTTACAATGAAAAAGATTTTTCTTTGAAAACTTTCAATTTTCATCATCATCTACATCTACGTGATTACTCTGCTGTCTGGAGCTGCGCGACCGCTACGGTCGCAAGTTCGAATCCTGCCTCGGGCATGGATGTGTGTGCTGTCCTTAGGTTGGTTAGGTTTAAGTAGTTCTAACTGCTAGGGAACTGATGACCTCAGAAGTTAAGTCCCATAGTGCTCAGAGCCATTTGAACAATTACTCTGCTATTCACAATAAAGTGCCTGGCAGACGGTTCAATGAACCACCTTCAAGCTGTCTCTCTACCGTTCCACTCTCGAACGGCCCGTCGGAAAAACGAGCACTTAAATTTTTCTGTGCGAGCTCTGATTTCTCTTATTTTAACGTGTTAATAATTTCTCCCTATGTAGGTGGGTGCCAATAGAATATTTTCGAAATCGGAGGAGAAAACTGGTGATTGGAATTTCATGAGAAGATCCCGTCGCAACGAAAAACGCCTTTGTTTTAATGATTGCCACTCCATTTCACGTATCGTGTCTGTGGCACTATCTCCCCTACTTCGCGATAATACAAAACGAGCTGCCCTTCTTTGTACTTTTTCGATGTCATCAGTCAGTCCCATCTGATGCGGATCCCACACCGTACAGCAAAACTCCAGAATAGGGTGGACAAGCGTGGTGTAAGCAGTCTCTTTAGTAGACCTGTTGCACCTTCTAAATGTTCTGTCAATGAATCGAAGTCTGTGGTTGGCTCTACCGACAACATTATCTATGTGATGGTTCCAATTAAGGGTATTGTAATTGTAATGCCTAAGTATTTAGTTGAATTTACAGCCTTCAGATTTTTGTGAATTATCGCGTAATCGAAATTTAGCGAATTTCTTTTAGTACTCATGTGAATAACTTTACAGTTCTCTTTATTCAGGGTCAATTGACACTTTCTGTACCATTTAGATATCTTATCTAAATCATTTAGCAATTCGTTTTGGTCATCTGATGACTTTACAAGACGGTAAATGACAGCATCATCTACAAACAACCTAAGACGGCTACTGAGATTGTCTCCTATGTCGTTTATGTAGATCAGGAACAATTGGAGCCAATAACACTTCCTTGGGGAACACCGGATATTATTTCTCTTTTACTCGACAACTTTCTGTCTATTACTACGAACTGTGGCCTTCCTGACAGGAAATCACGAATCCAGTCGCACAACTGAGGTGATATTATATAGGTACGCAGTTTCGTTAGGAGACGCTTGTGAGGAACGGTGTCGAAAGCCTTCTGGAAATCTAAAAATATGGAATCAATTTGACATCCCCTGTCGATAGCACTTATTACTTCATGAGTATAAAGGGCTAGTCGTGTTTCGAAAGAACAATATTTTCTGAATCCATGCTGACTACGTGTCAATAAATCGTTTTCATCGAGGTAATTAATAATTGTCGAACACAGTATATGTCTCACAACCCTACTGCAAATCGATCTTAGTGATATGGGCCTGTAATTCAGCGGATTACTCCTATTTCACTTTTTGGGTATTGGTGTGACTTGAGCAATTTTCCAGTTTTTAGGTACGGACATTTCTGTGATCGAGAGGTTGTATATAACTGCTAAATTGGAGCTATTGTATTAGCATACTCTGAGAGCAACCTGACTGGAATACAATCTGGACGGCAAGCCTTGCTTTTATTAAGAGATCTACGCTGCTTTGCGACACTGATGATATCTATTTCTATGTTTTTCATCTTGACAGTTGTTCTTGATTGGAACTCAGGAATATTTACTTCGTCTTCTTTGGTGAAGCAGTTTCGGAAAATCGTGTTTAATAATTCTACTTTAATGGCCCTCTCATCAATGACTCCACCGTTGTTATCGCGCAGTATAGGTATTGATTGCGTCTTGCCACTGGTGTGCTTTATGTATGACCAGGATCTCTTTGTGTTTTCTGCCAGATTTCGAGACAGAATTTCGTTGTGGAAATTATTAAAAGCATCTCGCATTGAAGTAAGCGCTATATTTCGAACTTTTGCAAAACTTTGCCAGTCTCGGGGATTTTGCGTTTTTTTTTTTTAATTTGGCATGCTTCTTTCGCTGCTTCTGCAACAGCAATCTGACCCGTTTTGTGTACCATGGGAGATCGGTACCATCACTTATTAATTTATGTGGTATATATCTTTCAATTACTGTCGATACTATCTCTTTGAAATCGTTCCACAACTTTTCTACGCTTACATGATCAGATCGGAAGGAGTGCACACTGTCTCTTAAAAAGGAGTTAAGAGTATTTTATCAGCCTTTTTAAATAGATAACCTTTGCGTTTCTTTTTTGATGGTTGTAGGAGTTACGGTGTTCAGCCTAGCAGCTACTGCCTTGTGGTCGCTAATCCCTGTATTCGTCACGATGCTATTTGTCCAGGTATTAAATTTTTTTGTTTTGTTTTTGTTACGGTACCCATCGTTTCCTCGGTCTTCCTTGACTTATACTCCCAACTAGTTTAAATCTTCTTGTCTGGAGAGGTAATCTTTCTTCACTCATTCCAGTTTCTCTTATTTTTTGTGTTTTATTAAGAATGTTAAATATATTCAGCTGTTCTCTAATTTTCGAATTTAGAAACCTGTCGACTCATGTGCATCCCTGTACTGCTCTTAGAAACCTCATGTCTGTTGCTTGCACGATGTGTGATCAAGGATTAACGGGAGTCTTTTAATTTCGCGGGATTCATACACCCGATTTTCAATTTTTTTAAATCTTGCTGGTACACATGTTCCGAAGTATGTTTGCATTTTCAGCTGTTCTGAATATTTAGATTATTGTTGATAGCCGAAAAGGTTATACGTGTTTCCGAATGTTCGGAGAAATTTTAGTAACGAAAAAAAATGTCTGAAAAAATTAGCATTAAATTTTGCTTTAAAAGTTAAATAAAGTGCAGCACCGTATTCGGGAAGTTGACTGTGACTTTTGGCGAATATTCTATGAGTAAGACAAGAGTCTACGAGAGGTATAAACGTTTCAAAGAGGGTCGAGAAGACGCTGAAGATGACGACCGCGCTGGACGTCCTAGCACCTCAATTACTGACGATAGTGTGGAAGAAGAGAAGAAAATGAATCTGGAAAATAACCGAATCACTATTATATAAGTTTCTGATGACGTCTGTTCATCGTTTGGCTCATGCCAAGCTTTATTCGGATGTTTTGGGCATGAATTCCGCAGCAACAAAGTTTTTTTTCCGAAATTGTTGAATTTCGACCGAAAACGACGTCGCGTAGACATCACTCAGAAATACTGAGTGCAGTGGGCAGCGACACAGAAACTCTAAAGAAGGTTATAATAGGTCACGAAACATGAGTGCGCCGGTATAAGGTCGAAATCAAGGCCCAATCGTCCCACTGGAAACTGCCTCAGGAGCCAATACCCGAAAAAAATGGATAATTTCGTTCAAGTGTGAAGATTCTTCTCACTGGTTTCTTCGATTTCAGTGGGTTAATGCAACATGAGTTCCTGCCTTACGATCGTGAGGTCGATAAGGAATCCGATCTAGAAGTTATGAGCCGTTTGCATGAAACAAACCGCAGAAAACGACCAGAATTATGGAAAAACTAATAATGAAAATTGCAGCACGATAATATTCCCACTCACACCTCAATTCTTGTTCCCCATCTTTTGGCAAAAAAAAACAAGACTGTTATGTTGCCTCAGCCACCGTATACACCGGATGTGGCTCCCTGTGACTTCTTTCTATTCCTGCGGCTGAAGAGAACCATGAATGGACGGCGTTTTGGCACATTTGATAAGATGAAAACAGAATCGCTGAAGGAGCTGAACACCATAACGAAAAGTGAGTTACAGAAGTGCTTCCAAGATTGGAAACAGCGCTGGCACAAGTGATTATACCTCAGGGGGATTGGTCTGAAGGGGACAGCGTTCATGTTGGTGAATAAGTAAAGGTTCTTTAGGAAAAACAAAAATTCCCGTTACTTTTTGATCACCCCTCGTATGCGACTTCGTCGACGTTTACTTATAGCCCACAAATCGCTCTTGTAAACATGCACTGGAACTGTCGTTGTCTTATAAAATTTCCATCTTGTTTCTTTCTTTGTTTTATTTTCAGACTTACGTTTATTGTTACACATAAATTTACAGCCTGTGTTAATTTATTCTCGATGTCTTCGTCATACTCATGTCAAAACACCACAACCTAAATAGTTAAAACTTATGAAATGTTCTATTGTTGTGTAGTTGATCACAACTTTTACCCGTACAGGATGTTTCCCTAAGCCATTAATTTAGTCTTCTCTTCTGAAGTCGTCAAATGTTACTTTTTACGAACAGTACCTAATAAATGTATTCCCCGTTACAGGTCATCTTCATTATTGTCCAGTAGTGTGGCTTCTTCCGCACATAAAAGACAAGTCAATCGGGAATTACTGTTAATTCTCCCGTTAAAAATCTCCTTCTATTTCCGAATTAAGTCATCTAAATAAATGTACAAAGTGTGGGTGAAAAGCTGCACCCATGTCTTGCTCCTTTGTTTGTGACTATAGGCTATGTCAGAGTGCCATTTATATCTAAAATTACAGTCGTCTGGTTGTCCAGACTTTTTAAATCATTTTTTAGTTGTTGTGGATATCCCCTTTCGCTCATTATACTCCGCAGTTTCTTTTTGTCAACATTACCGAATGCCTTAAGAAAATCAATGAACGCTAAATGCGTTTCCCTATTAAACTCTCATTTTTTCGGTTATTTGTTTTATTTCAAGTAGTGCATCTGCTGTCGATCTGCCCCTTCTAAATCCCGTTTGCTTTTCGCCTAATAAACTCTCATTTTTAAAATAACTAAAGATAAATATTAAGTTCTTGTGAGTGTTCTATTAGGTCACGAAGTAATAAGACAATGAGACAGTTCATATGTTTTATTTCAAACATTTTTTTATAGAGTGATGAAGCAGTTCTCAGACAACTTACCACATTGAGGGTAGACACTTGTTACAAAACATACTTCCTCTGCACCACTCCTCTCCCTAGCGACACTTGCTGTAATCACTCGCTGCACCCCCATTTAACGTCACCAAATTAAAATGTGTGCACTATACACATAGGCCCATCGATGGTAAATCACCAACTGGACCCCTTGGTTCCGATCTGGCCGAAATTGGAAGATTTCAGACTGCCAGTGCGTTGTACCTGACCACTTCAACTTACAATAATAGTAATAATAATAATAATAATATATTGTAAGCTCTACACCATTATAGAGGCCATTACACTTTTACCGCTATGTTGTGCTGTTATTAGTTCATTTATTGTTGAGAAATGAATAATGAAGCAATTTATAGTCAGCTGCGGGAAGTACCTACAACTCGGAGGAGGTATTTTCATGAGATATTTAAGTATGTTGGATGTAAAAGGCTCACTTTTATTGTCATAGATGCATAATACAAAGTATGTGTATAGTGGGTGGACAATGTATGGAAGAGATGTCCACACCGACGTTTTACAACATGAAACCTCCAAAATATTGTCATACTGTAATGTTAGTATTTAAAAAAATGTAACTCTTAGCAAATTGTGTAATCAGTGTTCCATTCTTACCAAATAGTCGTAAGAGTACCGGTATTACTATTTTAAAAATAATTTAGTTTCACTACCAAAACACAACAGAACCTTTCGTTTTAACCCCTCAGAAAACTTCATTTTAACTCGTAGGGAGTAGTTACACCCTGATTAGAAACCAATGCGGTAACAGAAGCAAAAACGTACCAGGTAACTTCGGCCTGATATCGAGCCCTTTGCGAGATAACAGCGAATATTTGGTTACGTGAAATCACTAACTTCAAAACAAGTGTATCTGAAGTATTTACCTGCAAATTACGCCCACATCTAATTGGGTTCAAATTTTATCCATGGCCTACCTTAATAATAAATACAGCACAGCTTCAGCTCTTTACACGTTGCAGACAATTGTAAAGTCGTACCTGTGTGAGGTGTTCCACGTGTCGCTCCCACATTTTGATGCAATATTTCTCACATCTCTGCAGTTAGTTTAGAATTACTTTGAACACCCCCAAATCATCTCATAAATCTCGAGTATACAATTCTCTGCTTTAGTTCTTCATCCTTACCAAGGGCGTGCTTTTAAGGTGTCCCCACAAAGAAAAATACAGAGAATTGAGACCACATAATGTTGGAGGGTAAGATGTAGGCCATGTTAGATCACTCTATCTTAGGCCATATTGGCACCTTAGACGTCGTCTTACACGAGTAGCAAAATGTACCCCATCGTATATATATCACAGAAGTATGGGAGATCGGTGAAATATGAGTTCAGTTGAATGCAGACGTAACTGTAAAATTTACGTTTGAAATACATGTGTCCTAACTAGGTCAGTATTTCGTACTGAATCAATTATCTTGCAAAGGCTCGATTGTGGACCCTTGTTCACTGAACCTGTGTCATATTTCGCTATTAATTACAGGGTGTCCGTAAAGGGATGTCCAATTTTAATGATGTTCTGCAACAATTTAGTTTAGATTATTTACAACAAATCACACATTAAATTGAAGGTTCCTAGTTTATCTTACAGATGTTCAGTGTGTGCACCACACATCCAACCTAAAATCCAATTCTTACCACACTTTTGGGTAACAAGTGTGGAGCAATGGAAGCAACGGCCGATTCATTTCTGCTCGTCATCTGTGGCAAATCAGTAGGTAGTGGCGGGACGTAAAAGACCCCAAAGGAAAAAATCGTATGATGCAATTTTGTTCTGAAGAGTTTACTAGAAGGCAGAATTACCTGCCACGAATCTAAGAGGTATTTTCTGACTGTCGGCTAAATAGTTTCTACATATTAGAAATAGCAGAAGGTCTTGAACACTTTAATTGCGGAAATAACAGAAGGTCTTCATCACATTACTTGTGGGATCACACTCATTAATCCGTTTCAGTAGGTGACGTCCAGTCAGTTACTGGGAACTTGACCTTTCAGACAGAAAACCACGAATCCAGTTGCACAGCTGAGGCGATAGCCCATATGAAAGCAATGTGGTTGGAAGCTGCTTATGAGAAATGTTGTCAAGAGCCTTTTTGGAACTCTGTAAATATGGAATCAACTTGAGAGCCCCTGACCACAATACGTAATGCGAATGAAATGCCATCTGCGGCTCCCAAGAGTGATCTGTGCAGTTTTCCATTCTTCTCCCTCACCGTAAATACTACTCATGACGTCGTAGGAAAGGAATTAAACCTCTGCATCGTTGAGCAGAAGATGCATTCTTAAATTACTAGCCCACTCAAGAAAACATTGCCTGTAGAAACATAATCGTCCTACTACAACCACGATAGGGTCATGACAACGTAGTGGATGATGTCTGGTTACTCTGTGATAGTTTTGTTACTTCCTATAATTACGAAATTATCTTGCAAGATTCACTTGATATATTCGTAGTATACCAATCAAAGAATC
Organism: Schistocerca americana; assembly: GCF_021461395.2. NCBI lineage: Eukaryota > Metazoa > Arthropoda > Insecta > Orthoptera > Acrididae > Schistocerca > Schistocerca americana. The sequence goes on from NC_060119.1 coordinate 1,042,223,550, forward strand.
TGAGTTATTTTCACTTTGGTATGTCATTGAATTAGCAAACATATGTTTATGGACAGGGGAGGTACCTTGCACGCAGCAACAACTAATCTCGTTGTCTACATTGCCAACTATCTGTATCAGCCACCACAAGGACAATGAGAAGGCAAAGAACGCTGCAAGTGGTCGCTTGCTCTATGCACTGTATAGAGTAAGAGGCAGGACCTCCTCTGTGACAGAGTTACAAACATCTATATCGAACTCAGAACGACATCTTTAGAAATTTTGTTATCATAAGGTGTCTCGCTACGTTCAGGAACCAGCATATCTAGAGGTAAGGAGCATAAAACATTGCGGAACTGCTGCTGATAATACGCAAATACACTCCTGGAAATTGAAATAAGAACACCGTGAATTCATTGTCCCAGGAAGGGGAAACTTTATTGACACATTCCTGGGGCCAGATACATCACATGATCACACTGACAGAACCACAGGCACATAGACACAGGCAACAGAGCATGCACAATGTCGGCACTAGTACAGTGTATATCCACCTTTCGCAGCAATGCAGGCTGCTATTCTCCCATGGAGACGATCGTAGAGATGCTGGATGTAGTCCTGTGGAACGGCTTGCCATGCCATTTCCACCTGGCGCCTCATTTGGACCAGCGTTCGTGCTGGACGTGCACACCGCGTGAGGCGACGCTTCATCCAGTCCCAAACATGCTCAATGGGGGACAGATCTGGAGATCTTGCTGGCCAGGTTAGTTGACTTACACCTTCTAGAGCACGATGGGTGGCACGGGATACATGCGGACGTGCATTGTCCTGTTGGAACAGCAGGTTCCCTTGCCGGTCTAGGAATGGTAGAACGATGGGTTCGATGACGGTTTGGATGTACCGTGCACTATTCAGTGTCCCCTCGACGATCACCAGTGGTGTACGGCCAGTGTAGGAGATCGCTCCCCACGCCATGATGCCGGGTGTTGGCCCTGTGTGCCTCGGTCGTATGCAGTCCTGATTGTGGCGCTCACCTGCACGGCGCCAAACACGCATACGACCATCATTGGCACCAAGGCAGAAGCGACTCTCATCGCTGACGACGACACGTCTCCATTCGTCACTCCATTCACGCCTGTCGCGACACCACTGGAGGCGGGCTGCACGATGTTGGGGCGTGAGCGGAAGACGGCCTAACGGTGTGCGGGACCGTAGCCCAGCTTCATGGAGACGGTTGCGAATGGTCCTCGCCGATACCCCAGGAGCAACAGTGTCCCTAATTTGCTGGGAAGTGACGGTGCGGTCCCCTACGGCACTGCGTAGGATCTTACGGTCTTGGCGTGCATCCGTGCGTCGCTGCGGTCCGGTCCCAGGTCGACGGGCACGTGCACCTTCCGCCGACCACTGGCGGCAACATCGATGTACTGTGGAGACCTCACGCCCCACGTGTTGAGCAATTCGGCGGTACCTCCACCCGGCCTCCCGCATGCCCACTATACGCCCTCGCCCAAAGTCCGTCAACTGCACATACGGTTCACGTCCACGCTGTCGCGGCATGCTACCAGTGTTAAAGACTGCGATTGAGCTCCGTATGCCACGGCAAACTGGCTGACACGGACGGCGGCGGTGCACAAATGCCGCGCAGCTAGCGCCATTCGACGGCCAACACCGCGGTTCCTGGTGTGTCCGCTGTGCCGTGCGTGTGATCATTGCTTGTACAGCCCTCTCGCAGTGCCCGGAGCAAGTATGGTGGGTCTGACACACCGGTGTCAATGTGTTCTTTTTTCCATTTCCAGGAGTGTATGTTAATGAAATCGTATCACTGAATATTCTGTTAACAGTGTTTCATTCAGCAACTACTCTCACAGCCACATTGTCGTATTTACCTTGTGGGCTGATACTTGGGTATGACAAAAGACTTCCTGTTTAAATAAGATAGCCATTCGCTGTATAGTATCATGATGAGATACCAGTCGTACTAGTGTAGTGCGTGTGGATATCGTTTTCCGTTAGGTTATTGAGCAAAATAGACACAAATATCAGAGAAATTGTCAATAATATATTCCACCTTGTTATCGAAAACCGTTTGATGATATGCTGATCTGCTGATTCTGCATTAAGCCATGTTTAAAGTGCATTCGTGGAAAAAAACTAACTTTCTTGATGGTTTCCCCTTATTCCCTGTGTTTGGTTTGGGGCAGCGGTGGGGTGAGTGGACTGCTGTAGCCTGTTGTGGGGTTGTGAACCACTGAGGGCTGTGGCGGCACGAAGCCTCTTCGTCGTTTCTAGGTCCCAGGTTCAATACACAATACACAACACGCCATACAAAATCGCCGCGGAGCATACTAAAACAATGTATTAAATAATACACGAAGTTACGTGATGTTACGCTTGTTAATTTGAGCGCAGAAAAGTCCGCTGGAGGTCATGGGCTCTATGCACGATGCCTCGCGATCACTTGGGCGGACGCCAGTCTCTAACAAGAGGCTGCTGGCTGATGGCGCTGAAATTGGTCTTCCCATGACAAAAATCCATTTCCCTTTCACAAACATGTTTCCGCAAGCTTTTTCTAGTACTGGATGCTTCTAAAATGAACGAAACTGTCTCCTTGCGTTCGCACTGCATGACGTTGACCACAAGTAGGTTATTCACAATGACAACTCAAGTGGAAGACTTCTCATATCGTGTGTTGCGTACACCATTATCTCAAAAACATGACGCTAACACATGTGAAAGTCGGTAGTTGGTTGAACTCAGACTAGCTTGTAATGGGTAAGGTGTGGATTCGATTCCCAGTGGGGGTAACAGCCACAAACATACCCTCCTCACCTCCAGTAGCGTCACGAAAAGAACGCTGGACTGTGCCGTGGTTCCAAATAAACACTGAACATGTCCATTTACTACTGACGGGAAAAAAGTTGTATTACTTTTTGCTATCAGAGGCGGAAGTCGCTGCTTTCACTAGTGATGCTATTTTAATTCGCAAACCAATCGTCATGTAAGGTCACAGGACCTTCGTTTCTTATTTTAAGTGAACTTGAGATTTTGAAATTTTTGGCACTGGACTGGGATACAAGATCCGAGTCCAATTTTTCTTTGGATTTGAACTCATTTCCTTGTTTAATCACGATGCCAAATTCCTCCAGGATTCTATGAACGGCGTTATCCTAACTACCAATTAAAGAGAATTTGATAACTGACATCTCTTCGTTTTGTGTCAACAACGATGATACGCCCGGAGTTGGAGCTCCAGGGAGCACAGAACTATTTTTTTCGTTACCTCTAGCTGAACACGGCCACATCTCGCTACTTGTGAAGAAAGAAGAAATATTTCATGTCTATTCGTTGCTATAAGACAATAGCAGAAGGTGCCGAGTTCAGATCCCTGTCAGGCAAGAATCATTTGTATCGTCATTGGTGAGGATATTTAATATCTAACATCTGACTATGCTTACTTAACAATTCATATAGGTACTGGTCCTTCTTCCCGTCCATCACCACAACTTTACTTCACGGCGTCTAACACTTGTGCAGTGCATTTTAATGCATAGCACTCGTGGTTACATCTCAAGGGCCGACATAAGCTTCGTGGGTTTCCCAGTGCTGTATTAAAAATATCTTCATTTATTTCCAGCTTCAGGAATTCAGCCTTGTAAACTGATACTGGTTAACACTTCGATATTTTACATCTCTTTATGCCTAGTGGAGTCTCGATCAGACATGCAAGCTTTGTTTGGTTAACAGTGGGTTCAACTTTGGATCACAAACAGCAACTCATCATGTCATTTAGTGAAGATGGTAAGAGTTCTGAAGTGCCACTTATCGTAATGAAGCTAGGGGCTGTCTCATCACTAATAACGTGTTTTCTAATATTTGTTGTATTGTGGTATTGGTTTATGTCTGAATTGATTGCCATTAAGAGCAGTGTCCTCTAGCAGTCTCTTGTGGTACCCTTTGTGTATAGACGAATGACCGTACTGCCGAGGGTTTAGAGGACCTGCGACACAGTAGTGCCATGTTTGTTGCATACAATCAGGTGTGGTGTACACATTGGAATTCAGGAGTGACCCGCTTTTTATGCTGTCGAGTGTACATTTCTGCGTCATGACTACACCCTCGATTAGATGTGAAACCTGAAGACAAAAAACTTCAATGTGATAAATATGTCGAATACATCAATGCTCCAACCAGACACACAAGTGTTGATTTAAGAACACACTGTAAGTTCTTTCATTCTTCTCTGTCTATCCTTTTTCACTCATGCATGCATAAAATTCTACTTTCCTTGCTTAAAACTGTATATACACTACCATATATAATAGCAATCTTATAATTCTGTGTTGACACCAGTGAGTTCGGATACAACGCTGACCATTGACGCCGAATGAAACAAACGTCCATTGATATGCTCGGATATGCAAATAATTGGCATTTCAGAGCAACCACACAAGAGGAGTCAAATGTAAAGGGCAGTCAAATGAAAACGAGACACATGGGGTAAAGTAAGTAAACTGTTTATTATTTTTGAAATAATCGTCATAATTGTCAATACATTTGTCTGGCTAAACGGTCAGTGCCATCATGAAAAAATGTTGGCGGTGGCCTAAGAACCGTGATTGTACCCAGGTGTGCATTTCTTCATCCGGGTGAAATAGACAACCATGAATGTCTTTCTTCAGGGCTCCAGAAACATGGAAATCATATGGGGAGTAATGGGGTATGTATGGAGGTCGTGTGAGGGCCTCCTATCGAAGCTTCTGCGGCATGCTGGAAACAGTACCTCAGCAACATGTGGGTGGGTATTATCCTGCAACAGAATGATGTCATCTGTCAATATTCCTGGACGTTTGGACTTGATGGCGTGCTAGAATGTTTGTAAAGTGTCCTTAATGCCCGCCAACATGTTGCCAAGGTGGTTTCTACTACGCCACAGAAGTTTCCTCTAAGGTCGCCATGACGTTATTTTTTAACAAGATAACGCAATACCGCCTTTTGCCTGTGCTTACCTGACGCACATTGATTCACAGATATTTCGAGTGTTGCCATGGTTAGCACGTTTCAGCAACTGAATAAATCTGATAATAGGTTGCCAAGAGACAGACATGTTACCAGTCGGCGGCATCTATACCTGAATTGAAGTTCGGAAGTTGAGTTCGACTGAACCAGATTAAAACCATTATTGCTGACAAAGAGCGCAGCTCTGTGTATTGAGCCGGCCGCGCTGGTCTCGCGGTTCTAGGAGCCCAGTCCGGAACCGCGCGACTGCTACGGTCGCAGGTTCGAATCCTGCCTCAGGCATGGATGGGTGTGATGTCCTTAGGTTAGTTAGGTTTAAGTAGTTCTAAGTTCTAGGGGACTGATGACCACAGATGTTAAGTCCCATAGTGCTCAGAGCCATTTGAACCATTTGAACCATCTATGTATTGATTACTGCACATTGTATAATCAAAAAGAACCATGACAGAATCATCCGAATGCGAAGGAGATTGGTAGGTATGAGGTACATGTACAGAAAAATAAATAATTCAGAAGAATAGAATGATTTATTCAAGAGAAAAAACTTCCCAAACTGAGCAAGTCAACAATGCGTTGGTCCACCTCTGACCATTATGCGAGCAGTTATTCGGCTTGCCACTGGTTGACAGAGCTGTTGGATGTCCTCCTGAGTGATATAATGCCAAGTTCTGTCCGACAGGCGCATTAGATCGTCAATATCCCAGACCTGGTTGGAGGCCCAGCCCTTAATGCTCAAAACGTTCTCAGTTGTGGAGAGATTCAGCAACCTTGCTGGCCAATGTAGGGTTTGGCAAGCACGAAGACAAGCTCCTGCTGTATGTGGATGGACAAGAAAACTGGGCGTAGAATATCGTCGACGTAGCGACTAGCTGTAAGGGTGCTGCTTATGACAACCAAAGGCTATCTGCAATGAAATGGCACTCCATAGCACCACTCCTGGCTATGGGGCCACATGGCACGCAGTAGTCATGCTGGTATCCCACCGCTGTCAGGGATGTCTCCAGACATGTCTTCAGTCTGGAATCTGATTGTCTGGACTAGAAATGTCTTCGGGTTGAGCCCCGATGACCAGCGATGACGTGTCTGGTGACGCCCCAGTAGGGTTACACAAACTGACTGTCACCAGTCAAACGACGCGACAGCCATTACTGATGGTCTGGAGTGCCCTTTCTTTTCGTAGCAGGACCCATTTGGATGTCATTCGCAGCACCGTTACAGTACAGCGGTATGTCAACGACATTCTATGATACGTTTTGTTGCCCTTTCTGGGATTACATTTGAGCATGAGAGTTTCTGGGCAACGGCCTTGTCGCAGTGGATACACCGGTTCCCGTGAGATCAACGTAGTTAAGCGCTGTTGGGCGTGGCCGGCACTTGGATGGGTGACCATCCAGCCGTCACGCGCTGTTGCCATTTTCCGGGATGCACTCAGCCTTGTGATGCCAATTGAGGAGCTACTCGACCGAATAGCAGCGGCTCCGGTCAGAGAAAACCATTATAACGACCGGGAGAGCGATGTGCTGACCACCTGCCCCTCCTATCCGCATCCTCAACTGAGGATGACACGGCGGTCGGATGGTCCCGATGGGCCACTTCTGGCCTGAAGACGGAATGCTTTATAAGAGTTTCTACCACTTGTCTTCGTGCTTGTCAAACTCTACCTCGGCCTGTAGGGTCATTGTGTCTCTCCCCAATTAAGAACGTTTGAAGCATTATGGGCACGGCCACACAACTAGCTTAGGATTTTTTACGATCTAACATGCCAATTGGACAGAATTTGGCACGATATACCTCGAAAGGACATACAGCAACTCCGTCAACCAATTGCAAGCCGAATAACTGCTTGTATAAGGGTCAAACGTGGATAAACTTGTTATTGACTCGCTCGATTTGTGTAGCTCTTTCTCTTGAATAATTATCCAATTTTACTGAAATTATTATCATTTGTTTATCTGAACAAGTACGTCATTTGTACCAGTTTCCGTTCCAATCGGATAATTTCTTCGTGGTGGGTCGTTCGTTTTGTCCTAGGGTGTACATCCCCAAATCAGCTACAACTTAAATCTTTTTGTTACTCTGCTTCATAGGCACAATAAGTAACATTTCCATTTACAACGAGTAACTTCCTGGAGTTGCAGTTTTAATGGGCAAAGGTGTACTTATATATTTCTTGGTACACGGTAAAGTTGTTTGTATCTAATAATGTCGTTGAGCATGTATACAGCATACAGCCTACTTCCACGAGTAATCTACAGAGTCTGTCTCTGCATATGCTCTTCTATTTGCTACCAAACACCCCACGATCCATGTATTTCGGTCCATTCTGGAGCATTTAAGATACAAACACACTTATGATGTCGTATATCCAGATCAGTAGAACTGTAATGTTTGCCTTTGCAGACTGATCTCTCTAATCGTACGATCATATTCCCTTTCTTTGCAGACTCATCTCTCTGGTCGTACGATCATATTCCCATTCTTCCTCTGACGTAACTTTCATCATAATGTGGACGAGGTGTTGTACACCCTTTAAGTACAAGATTCCAACATAACAAATCTATCGTCATTGGACACAACTTCATGGAAATATACAGCATCTGCAAATGAAGACACTAGTAAATAGTTGATTTTTTCGGTTCAATTGTTGTCGCTAGAGCTCACTCTAAGATGTCTAAACATGCAAACTCCACTGAAAGCTCTACAGCTGTGATATCTTCGAGTCCTAACTAGAGTGATAAAGTGAGACAGTAGCGAACAATATATTCGACGTCCCACCTCTATAGACAGAATTCGTTACGACAAATAAATCTCACACTCTACAAAGGTTTCGCGGATATACTTAGGAGATTTGAAAAGACGACACGTGTTATATGTGACACAAAGAAAAAAAGAAAACATGCCTCTTGACTGAACTTGTGAAAGTAATATCCCAAGCTGTGGAAAATGAAAGTGAAGGAGTATAGGGAAAGCGATTGAAATGAATTCGTAAGTCCGAAACCTGAAACAGAGGAAATGTGGCGATGACTATGACAAATCTATACAACACATGGATGGTGATTATTCGGTGCTCTGGTTGTAATGATGGGGATTTCTGAACGTATGAAGAAGCAATGTCACTGTTAGCAGTAGTTACAGCAGTTTACCACGTAAACGTTTTGTTTAACAATGTGTTTTTAACGCTTTACGGAAGCAACTACATTTTAAAACAAAAACACTATAAATTGCTATACTGAATTACATCCTGATGCTACTGAGTAATTTGACATTCCCTCCCTCTTCTTCTGTTTTAGTGATTCGTGTTTTCACCTATGGCCTGTTTCTTCCTTTTGAATTGTATTTAAGCAGCAACGAGTTTTAGTTGTTACGACATGCCGACTGTATAGTGAGGCAAGTCCTACTTGAAGCCGGCCAGGGTGGCTGATCGGTTCTAGGCGCTACAGTCTGGAACCGCGCACCGCTACGGTCGCAGGTTCGAATCCTGCCTCGGGCATGGATGTGTGTGATGTCCTTAGGTTAGTTAGGATTAAGTAGTTCTAAGTTCTAGGGGACTGATGACCTCAGAAGTTAAGTCCCATGGTGCTCAGAGCCATTTTGAACCTACTTGAATTTATGGTAACGTAACTGTCCTTTATCAAATGTTCGCGGATCGTAGAGTCGTCTTGCTATGTACTTCTTGTACCACTGAACTACTCACGGAAAATTTCAGTATATTGTCCTAACTACACGGTGATTCCATACCTTTGGGTGGCAGATAACCAGAAACTTAGAGTCCGAGATGTCAGAGGAAGGAAATACGCAGAGGCAATGTCACCAACATGGCGGCCGTTTTGCAGCCGCCTTCTGGAATGAAATTCGTAATTGTCAGATGAAAAGGGGGAGAAGAAAAAACAATGGTGAATTTCATTTAAGCATAGCTTTATTCAATGTTGAGTTATGAATCTTCCTTTCTGATGCCATTAACACAAACCGAATGCATTCGGATCGTCCTGATATCAGGAGAGAGGTCACCCGTGTTATAGCACAGGATTTCAACCAATGTAACTCGCAGTCCAACAATCACCTACAGTACGGAGGTGAAACTTCTGACGAAATTACGTGAAATTAGCTTCGTCGCAGACAAACCAAAAGTAGAACCGACGAAAACGGCAACAGATGAAACAACACCAACCGCTGATCTGGCATCGTTTACTCAGTTCAGAGTGTAATACATACCCCATGTAGAAGGAAACTGAAGTGATCTGTGCACCAACATTTCAGGGACAGGGTTACTGATCGTTGTGCTCGCATTCCAGTAAATGCTTTGGTTCAGATCCATGTGGAATGTGCGATGCGGGTAACAACGATCCTTGTAACTTGCTCAGCAACACGTCCTTCTGTGCATCATAAGCATTTTTATTGTTCTGTACAAAATATGAAGTAAACCGAAAGTGGATAAAGTTGTGCTCAAATGAAATACACTACTGTTATTTCCCGTATAACTCTTCATTTTTAGCGTTTCGTATCTCAGTCGGTAAAAATGGAATTCTTACAGGACCACTTTCTTGTCCGTTCGTCTATCCGACTGTTAAGGCCTCTTTTTCTCAAGGAGAGGTAGAGGTATAAAGTTGAAATTTATGATCCTAAGGCCTACGGCTACTTCACGGTGCGGATAATTTAAGCTTCCAACTCAATGCATTCAAATGATACGACCATATATGTCACAGATTTCGATAACTCTCGAACTCATCAAAACCTCTAGGGTTCTTTCCGTTGGCCTAGATTTTTGTATAGATTTGACGAGAAGCAAGGTTTCACAGTGCAATAAAATTGAAACAATCCGAAAATAGTTAGTTTGTAATAATATCACAAATTTTTTTCCATTTATTGTCCGTGTGTCTGCTCGTCTGTTACGACACCTTTTTCTCAGTTAAAGGTATAGTTATCAAGCTGAAATTTAGTCATATACTAGCAAGAGTAGACACAGAGCACTGAAAGACCGAAGTCGAAACAAGGCACCGGAAGCACACGACATTCCGTCAGAAGTACTGATAGCCTTGGGAGAACCAACCATGACAAATCTCACCCATCTGGTGTTGAAGACGTACGAGGCAGGCGAAATAGCCTCAGACGCCAAAAAGAATGTAACACTTCCAATTCCAAAGAAAGCAGGTGCTGACAAGTGGGAGTAATAGCGAACTATCAGTTTAATAAGTCATGGTTGCAAAATACTAACGCGGATTCTTTACAGAAGAGTGGAAAAACTGGTGGAATCCGACATCAGGGAAGACCAGTTTGGATTCTGGAGAAATGTAGGAAAACCAGAAGCAGTACTTACCCTACGACTTATCTTAGAAAAGAGGTTAAGGAAATGCAAGACTATACTTATAACATTTGAAGGCCTAGGAAACTTTTGACAGTGTTGACTGGAATAGACACACTCACTTTGAAATCCAGTAGGTAGCAACGGAAATACAGGAGGCGAAAAGCTATTCACAACCAGACGACAGTTACAGGAGTTGCGGGGCATGAAAGGGAAGCAGTGGTTGAAAGAGGATGAGACAGGGTTGTAGCCTATCCACGATATTATTCAGTCTGTGCACTGAGCAAGCATTGAGGAAAACTAAAGACAAATTTGCAATAGAGATTGAAGTCCAAAGAGAAGAAATAATAACTTTGAGGTTTGCTGATGAGATTGTAATTCTGTCAGAGACAGCAAAGGACTTGGAAGTACAGTTGAACGGAGTGAACGGTTTCTGGAAAGGAAGATTAACATCAACAACAGCAAAACAAGGATAATGGAATGTAGTCAGTTTAAATCAGGCGATGCTAAGGGAACTAGATTAGGAAATAAGACACACAAATAGTAGATGAGTTTTGTTATTTGTGCAGAAAAATAACTCATAATGATCCACGTAGAGGCGATATAAAACGTAGACTTGCAATGGCAATAAAAGCCGTTCTAAAGAAGAGAAATTTGTTAACTTCGAATACAGAGTTAAGTGCTGGAAAGTCTTTTCTGATGGTATTTGTCTGGAGTGTAGCCATGTATGGAAGTGAAATATGGATGATAAACAGCTAAGATGAAACAGATTCGAAGATTTAGAAATATGGCACTACAGAAGAATACTGAAGATTAGATGGGACGATCACGTAACTAATGAGGAGCCGGCCGGTGTGGCCGTGCGGTTCTAAGCGCTGCAGTCTGGAGCCGAGCGACCGCTACGGTCGCAGGTTCGAATCCTGCCTCGAGCATGGATGTGTGTGATGTCCTTAGGATAGTTAGGTTTAAGTAGTTCTAAGTTCTAGGGGACTGATGACCTCAGTAGTTAAGTCCCATAGTGCTCAGAGCCATTTTGAACTAATGAGGAAGCACTGAATGGGATTGGGGAGAAAAGAAATTTGTGGCACAATCTAAGTAGACGAAGGAATCAATTGATAGAAAACTTTCTGAGACGTCAAGGGATCAACAGTTAAGTGTTGGAGGGGAGTGTGAGGGGTAAATATTGTAGAGGGAGACTAAGAGATGAATACATATGGCAATTCAAAAGGATGTAAGATGCCGTAGTTATTCGGAGATGAAGAGGCTTGCACAGGATAGAGTAGCTTCGGGAGTTGCATCAGACCAGTCTTCGGACTGAACAACAACAGCAGCATCAGCAACGGCAGCAGCTAAGGTCTACGGTCCCATGTCGGTGTAAAGAATTTAAGCTTCTACGTCAATGTAATTAAAAGATACGGCCATATGCGTCACATATTTTGACACTAGCAAACCCATTCATGAAATTCTACAGATGAACCACCTACCCACATGTTGGGCCTGGTGCTCACGTAGAGAGAAGTAGCGAGGTCGGATCTCGGTCGGACCATTGATGTTTCTGTCTTCGTTTTAACCTATTCGTCTCCTCTCAAAGATGCAAGAAGTCGCCAGAAACAGCACGTGGTTCGGATTCTACGTTAAAATGTTGGTCACGTTTATCCGGTGGGACAACTTGTGTGGGTTAGGGAAACGCAAGTTGCCGTAAGTGGCTTCCAATAGAAAGACTTGCACCAGGACACTGAGTCACATTAAATTTATTATTATTATTATTATCTGTGTACATAATTATCTTTTTAGGAAATTCTTAGAGTACGGGTCCTACTCGAACTTGTCGATCTTTTTTATATGTGACATGACAACTGTCCGTATGAAAAGTACGTGTTTCCGCTAAGATGATAGGTACCAAAATGGTTGTACCCAGATTTTTCTCTACGGTGTATAGGAGCCTAAGGCTGTCAACAAGCTTTTGAAACGGGGAAAAAATGGAAATGACGTCACGATATCGAGACGTGATCTCTAAGCCAAGAGAGCTTGCCAGTCACAGAGTGTTGCTCGCAGTGCGCATGAGTTTGGGAGAGCAGCGTGCGACGGCTGTGGTAGCGTGCGACGGTTGTATTGGACCGTAACAGAAAGATACCTTCCAAAATTCCGTCAAAAGTGTGTCGTGTAACATTACTCACTGTAACTGAAACTGTAACTGTAACGTGAATAGTGGCCCAATTTTTCTACTTCTCATCACTGATCACATAAATATCCGATATATATTAAAAGTGTCAGTGTATGTTGTATCTTTATATGCAGAACGCCAGATGCATTTTACGTAACTTCACTCGTAAATCGTGGCATTCACTCGTTATTCGACAACCAGGACATTAAAGCTGCCACTATCTTCTATAACTTTAGCCTGTGAATTCATAGCATGTTATGTCTCTGGTTTTAATGGTCTGAAAGTAGTTCCCTATGTAACTAATTTGATCCATGAATGGAAAGCAACGCTATTACTTTTAGTGAAACATTAGGTAGTGAATTAACTTACAAGTAAGATCAATTACAACTAAGATCTAGCTCTTGTACTCAGGCATCTGTAAAAAGCATACATACACTATGTGATCAAAAGTATCCGGACAACCCCAGAAACATACTTTTTTCATATTAGGTGCACTCTAATGCCACCTACTGCCATGTACTCCATATCAGCGACCTCAGAAGTCATTAGACATCGTGAGAGAGCAGAATGGGGCGCTCCGCGGAAATCACGGACTTCGAACATGGTCATGTGATTGAGTGTCGCTTGCGTCATACGTCTGTAGACGAGATTTCCACACTCCTAAACACCCCTAGGTCCACTGTTTCCGCTGTAATAGCGAAGTGGAAACTTGGAGGGACACATACAGCACAAAAGCGTACAGGCCGACCTCGTGTGTTGACTGTTAGAGACCGCCGACAATAGAAGAGGGTCGTAATGTGTAATAGGTAGGCTTCTATCCAGACCATCACACAGGAATTCCAAACTGCATCAGGATCCACTGCAAGTACAATGACAGGAGGGAGTTGAGAAAACTTGGATTCATGGTCGAGCGGCTGCTCATAACCCACAGATCACGCCGGTAAATGCCAAACGACGCCTCGCTTGGTGTAAGGAGCGTAAACATTGGACGATTGAACAGTGGGAAAACGTTTTGTGGAGTGACGAATCACGGTACGCAGTGTGGCGATCCGATGGCGGGGTGTGGGTATGGCGAATGCCCGGTGATCGTCATCTGCCATCGTTTATAGTGCCATCAGTGAAATTCGGAGGTGGTGGTGTTATGGTCTGGTTGTGTTTTTCATGGAGAGGGCTTGCACCACTTGTTGTTTAACGGGGCACTGTCACACTACAGGCCTACATTGATGTTTTAAGCACCTTCTTGCTTCCCACTGTTGAATAGCAATTCGGGGATGGTGATTGCATCTTCCAACACGATCGAGCTCCTGTTCCTAATGCAGGGCCCATGGCGAAGTGGTTACACGACAATAACATCCCTGTAATGGTCTGACCTGTACAGAGTCCTGACCTGAATCCTATAGAACACCTTTAGGATGTTTTGGAACGCCGACTTCGTGCCAGGCCTCATCGACGGACAACGATACCTTTCCTGAGTGCAGCACTCCGTGCAGAATGGACTGCCATTCTCCAATAACCTTCCAGAGCCTGACTGAACGTATGCCTGTGAGAATGGAAGTTGTCATCAAGGCTAAGGGTGGGTCAACACCATATTGAATTCCAGCTTTACCGTTGGAGGGCGCCACGAACTTCTATGTCATTTTCAGCCAGGTGTCCGGATACTTTTGATCACATAGAGAGAGTGCGATGCAGATGTAACTATACACGATACGGTCTAATAAATAATACATTGAAAAAATGGTTCAAATGGCTCTGAGAACTATGGGACTTAACATCTGTGGTCATAAGTCCCCTAGAACTCAGAACTACTTAAACCTAACTAACCTAAGGACAGCACACATACCCATGCCCGAGGCAGGATTCGATCCTGCGACTGTAGAGGTCACGCGGTTCCAGACTGAAGCGCCTAGAACCGCACGGCCACACCGAACGGCATAACACATGGAAAGTAATTCATTTGAGTGTATGTAACTGCACGTGATATGCCCTCATACATAACAAATTGATATAATTCATTTAGGATGTAAAGTTTGAAAGCATTCTTCGTTTCAACAGATGTCCTGAAAATCACTGAGCGACTCACACTTACCGCAGTTAGCTGAAAAGTGCGTACAAATCGGAGAATAATGTAACTGCTGAAAGCAGTTTCTAGGAATTTTGTCTTTATCGAAGGCAGCTCACTTCAAATATTTTTCAAAGAGCGTTGCATTTCAATGTCTTTTATTGATGAACGAAGCTGAAATGACCACACTTACTAATGAGCATTAAAGATTGAAGGACTGAAAAATGATTTAGTGAAGAAAACTCATATGTTATTCAGGAAATAAACATAAAAGTTCATAAATACAGCATACAAATGCCCTTTTCGGTTCACGTGACTGTACAAAATCACACATATAGATAAGAACGTTAAAGAAACTTCATGAGAAGCCCCTAATATTTTTTAAATAATCGGTTCAAATGGTTCAAATGGCTCTGAGCACTATGCGACTCAACTTCTGAGGTCATCAGTCGCCTAGAACTTAGAACAAATTAAATCTAACTAACCCAAGGACATCACACACATCCATGCCCAAGGCAGGATTCGAACCTGCGACCGTAGCGGTCGCTCGGCTCCAGACTGCAGCACCTAGAACCGCACGGCCACTCCGGACGGCTTAAATAATAGGGAAGTATTGTGCAAAACGATCGATACGCTTGGATACTCTGTGATAAATAGAGACTTATCCTCACGTGTTTTAAAACAGATACAAATCTAACAGCTACATCATCGCTCACAGGAATGTACAGCTGTGAAGTACGTCCGTAAATGAACCTGGAAGTCATATAAGAGAAAAATACGCCAGTGCAGCGTGAGGAACCAACAGCTTCACTAATAGTACTGGACGACTTAGTTTCAAATTGTCCATCTCAGTATAACAAGACATTTTTCTATACATTTCAAGCAGACAACAGGCAGAACAATCACAGCTTCAGGTGGAGATTAAGAGTGCGTTCACTACCCGACCACGCTGCCCTACTGCACTCGATACTCGGCACCAAGCAATATGAGTGACAAGACAGTCTCGACATTCAAAATAGTGGCTAAAGGTATGCCTTGGACTACTCAACCAAAGGTAAGGTTACTTTAACAGGTGAAAACATAGGCTAAAGGGTCTTCGAGTCGTATGAATGCTTAGCAACTCACGTACTGATACATGACATGAGAGTCGTTCATGAAATATGGCTTTTAAACTCATAACGTTGATTTTGGTACAGTTTTTCTGTATCTGATTACTGAACGCATACGCTTGGCGTGGAGTAAACGTCTTAGTCTGTGTTCTACCTTATACCCAACATACACTACACATAAAGACTTCTATGGACCGTGTAGCTTGGGTTAACGCAGAAAAAGGACTGTTTATGATAAGGAGTAAGAAAACTACAGACAGGAATTGGATTTACAGAGAACAGTAATCCAGCCATTTACTAATAATATTAGTTGTGGCTTCCCTGTTGGATAAAATGTATGGTAATGAACGGAAAGACTCATCTGAAACTCGAAAACTGAAACGGGGGAAACAGACCATTTTATTTCATTGTTAAACTAAATCTTAAAAATGTATCTTACTCTTACTCATAAATAGGTAAAACAAACAAGTACTTTTCTACTGAAATGTATACTGTGCAACTTAATTAACGTTTTCAAATTCCGACTAGCATAGTAACTATTAAATAAATGACCTGTCTGAAGTAGGGAAGAACTATTTGTGTGTCATGGAAACGGACCTGGACAGAGTTCCAAAAAAAAAAAAAAAAAAATTCGGCAGGGATTTCAGTTCTTCGTTTGCTTAGGTGTTGTTGTTGTGGTCTTTAGTCCTGAGACTGGTTTGATGCAGCTCTCCACGCTACTCTATCCTGTGCAAGCCTCTTCATCTCCCAGTACCTACTGCAACCCACATCCTTCTGAATCTGCTTAGTGTATTCATCTCTTGCTCTCCCTCTACTAATTTTACCCTCCACGCTGCCCTCTAATACTAAATTGGTGATTCCTTGATGCCTCAGAACATGTCCTACCAACCGGTCCCTTCTTCTAGTCAAGTTGTGCCACAAACTTCTCTTCTCCCCAATCCTATTCAATAGTTCCTCATTAGTTATGTGATCTACCCATCTAATCTTCAGCATTCTTCTGTAGCACCACATTTCAAAAGCTTCTAGTCTCTTCTTGTCTAAACTATTTATCGTCCACGTTTCACTTCCATACATGGCTACACTCCATACAAACACTTTCAAAAATGACTTCCTGACACTTAAATCTATACTCGATGTTAACAAATTTCTCTTCTTCACAAACGTTTTCCTTGCCATTGCCAGTCTACATTTTATATCCTCTCTACTTCGACCATCATCAGTTATTTTGCTCCCCAAATAGCAGAACTCCTTTACTACATTAAGTGTCTCATTTCCTAATCTAATTCCCTCAGCATCACCCGACTTAATTCAACTACATTCCATTATCCTCGTTTTGCTTTTGTTGATGTTCATCTCATACCCTCCTTTCAAGACACTGTCCATTCCGTTCAACTGCTCTTCTAAGTCCTTTGCTGTCTCTGACAGAATTACAATGTCATCGGCGAACCTCAAAGTTTTTATTTCTTCTCCATGGATTTTAATACCTACTCCGAATTTTTCTTTTGTTTCCTTCACTGCTTGCTCAATATACAGATTGAATAACATCGGGGATAGGCTACAACCCTTTCTCACTCCCTTCCCAATCACTACTTCCCTTTCATGCCCCTCGATTCTTATAACTGCCATCTGGTTTCTGTACAAATTGTAAATAGCCTTTCTCTCCCTGTATTTTACCCCTGCCACCTTTAGAATTTGAAAGAGAGTATTCCAGTTAACATTGTCAAAAGCTTTCTCTAAGTCTACAAATGCTAGAAACGTAGGTTTGCCCTTCCTTAATCTAGCTTCTAAGATGAGTGTGAGGTCAGTATTGCCTCACGTGTTCCAACATTTCTACGGAATCCAAACTGATCTTCCCCGAGGTCGGCTTCTGCTAGTTTTTCCATTCTTCTGCTAAGAATTCGCGTTAGTATTTTTCAGCTGTGACTTATTAAACTGATAGTTCGGTAATTTTCACATCTGTCAACACCTGCTTTCTTTGGGATTGGAATTATTATATTCTTCTCGACGTCTGAGGGTATTTCGCCTGTTTCATACATCTTGCTCACCAGATGGTAGAGTTTTGTCAGGACTGGCTCTCCCAAGGCTGTCAGTAGTTCCAATGGAATGTTGTCTACTCCGGGGGACTTGTTTCGACTCAGGTCTTTCAATGCTCTGTCAAACTCTTCACGCAGTATCGTATCTCCCATTTCATCTTCATCTACCTCCTCTTCCATTTCCATAATATTGTCCTCAAGAACATCACCCCTGTATAGACCCTCTATATACTCCTTCCACCTTTCTGCTTTCCCTTCTTTGCTTAGAACTGGGTTTCCATCTGAGCTCTTGATACTCATGCAAGTGGTTCTCTTTTCTCCGAAGATTTCTTTAATTTTCCTGTAGGCAGTATCTATCTTACCCCTAGTGAGACAAGCCTCTACATCCTTACATTTGTCCTCTAGCCATCCCTGCTTAGTCATTTTGCACTTGCTGTCGAACTCATTTTTGAGACGTTTGTATTCCTTTTTGCCTGCTTCACTTACTGCATTTTAGTATTTTCTCCTTTCTTTAATTAAAGTCAGTATCTCTTCTGTTACCCAAGGATTTCTACTAGCCCTCGTCTTTTTACCTACTTGGTCCTCTGCTGCCTTCACTATTTCATTCCTCAAAGCTACCCATTCTTCTTGTACTGCTTTCCCTTGTTACCTTATGCTCTCCCTGAAACTCTGTACAACTTCTGGTTCTTTCAGTTTATCCAGGTCCCATCTCCTTAAATTCCCACCTTTTTGCAGTTTCTTCAGTTTTAATCTACAGGTCATAACCAATAGATTGTGGTGAGAGTCCACATCTGTCCCTGGAAGTGTCTTACAGTTTAAAACCTGGTCCCTAAATCTCTGTCTTACCATTAGATAACCTATCTGAAACCTGTCAGTATCTCCAGACTTCTTCCATGTATACAGCCTTCTTTTATGATTCTTGAACCAAGTGTTAGCTTGCTTAGGTAAGTCATCTAAAACTGGCATCAATTGAATTCAGATATTTATCTGTGACTGGATCATGCGATTCATAATGGTAAGAAATATGTGTAGAAGTCAAAGTATGAAGTAAAATAACATGAGACGTTATGGCTGTGAACTCACTGACGTTAGATTGTCAAATACACATGAAAGGTCTTCCACCAACGTTCGTCGACGTTTTATCATTCAAAGTTCATTCATAAGCCACAACGCGTTATTATAACGATGAAGACCTTTTAGTAAAGACTACTATTGAATACTCTTTTCGTCGGTGGACTACTAGAGGCAACAAGATGGGAATATATCAAATTTTTACATCGATTTGCTACCATAAGGTACACACAGTGTGTTGGTATTTTACACTGCGTCATCACATGATAAAGGCCAACAGGCTTCCACCAGCGCTTTATGTGTGATCTGCTGCCTCAAAAGGGCCAAGGCCACATATTATTGACAAATCGCCCGGAACTCATTTTCACATCATACCGAACCAATACTCGTCGCCTTCCCGAGCTATGTAGATAGTCTTTCAAATTGCAAGGTGTAGCCCTCAAACCTGGTATTAGGAGGGAGAATACCGTTGTGTGGTTTGACCGGTGCGCTGTTTACTACCAGAGAGTATGCTGGTCAACGATGAGTGCAACATGTGGTCTGACCTCAAAACGAACCTGAACGGCGACTAATGATACATTCCGCGCCGCCTGCGGTCAAGGACTGTATTCCGTTGAGACCGCATAATAACTTGTGTGCGACGCAGCCGCAACTTCCTTAACAGACAGGCAGTTTTCTTTGTGAATTTGGCATGACTGTTCACTAAGTGGAACACATATTCCCTCTGAAAGACACCCTGTTCCGACAAACAACTTTGAGCATTAGACCACTGTGCCGTACTTAAATACTAGATCAAAATATTTAGAAGAATTTAAACTGACCAGTTGTAACTACATTTCCGGCAGGATCACCTAAGTTAAGCGCTAAGGGGCTTGGCTAGCACTTGGATGGGTGACCATCTGTGTGTGCCACGCGCCGTTGGCAAGCGGGGTGCACTCGGCCCTTGTGAGGTCAGTTGAGGAGCTGCTTGATAGCGAAGTAGTGGCTCCGATCACGAAATCTGACGACGGCAGGGAGAGCAGTGTGATGACCACATGCCCCTCCATATCTGCATCCAGTGATGCCTGTTGGCTGGGGTGCGGTGCGGTCGGTCGGTAGCGTTGGGCCTTCCGAGGCCTGTTCAGACTGACTTTAGTTGTAGTTTAGACAATTTATTAGTGACACCGTTCAAAGACGACACTGGTGTAGAACGTGTACCAATTTGTCATGTGATACTCAGCGTGTCGAAACTTATGGCAGTGAGATGATGTGTGTGCGTATCAGTAGGGTGTTTGGAATAAGCTCAGTAATGTGGATCGACGTAGAGACATGGCAGAATGGCTGAAAGAACCTATCGTGTTCGGAAGTACCCAAGACCAGAACGCTCTTAGTGTTGCCTGATTTGTTGGTGTATCAACTGGAACTGTGCAACGTTTCTACGAGGCCTGGCATACCACTCGAGATTAGATAATATCGTATGAGAACAGTGCACGTAAAAATATCCTAACAGACAGTTACCGAGTGGACACTGTGAAAGGAATAGTACGCAATGGACATTTGGAGTCGGGTGCCGCGTAAGAACTAGAATGGCACATAAAACATACATATATATATTATCTAAGTGGTGGCAGGTGTAAAGTGTGAATCAAGAAGTTGCACTCAATCCAGGTAGCTGAAGTACGCCGAAGTCTATTATCAACAGGTTAGTCACCCAGAAGAAATGCCTGGAGAAGAAACACTTCAGATCCACTGCTCAAACAAACTGTAATAACTATAGATGAGTGACACATTTCTTGCAATTGGCGTTGATCGGTTTCCTGAAGTAACAGGTTATTTTTGTGAGCGCACGCGTGACCGTTCCGTACGTGGCTGTCTGATAATCCGGTGGTACGATATACTAACGAAAAGTGTATACGCATGTGATATTTGGTCAGACCGATTACATTCCTCTCTCTCTCACTTTCAAACTTCAGTACACGTTACTTGTCCCGTAACAATTCCGACGCAGTTGACTGTTGCTCTTGCGGCATGACGCACGATTTAGGAATAATTATGATTTTTAAATAAATCACCAATATTGAACCTTTTTAGAAAGGATCGCTCGTGTGATACTCGGCAGGTCCTTTTCTCACATGATTTACTGCGAACGGTGGATGAAAGGCAACACGCAGATTCCATATTTCTAGATTTCTGGAAAGCATTTGACATGGTACCCCATTGCGTACTGTTACGCTGTGCAAGAATGAAAATGTAAATACAATGAAAATAGCCAATTCCTATCAATTCTCATGTGCTGATCGCGAATATCACAAAGACAGTTCAAAATGAGCTCTAGTTCTCATTTTACACCGTTTTACGGATTTTGATGTTAAGTTTAAAATCTAATATTACAATAGTTTGTCAGAGTCATAATAACTAGTAACAATGGATTATATTATTGTCCCTGGTCTTACTTGTGTTCAATACTTTGGATATAAACATTTTGATACCGATTTTAGTGGTCTCTATGTCTCCCTCCTCTTCAACTTCAGTTACTTTATTAATGCATGTAATAAATTTGTGGTGACTTGAAAGTGGTTGCACTGCTATTAGGTATGCAGCTAGGGTATACTAAATATTGCTGCTTTCTCTGTGAATGGGATAGCCGAGCTCGTGCATCTCATTACGGGAAACATGAATGGCCTGCCAGAAAATCTTTTCAACCAGGTATAAAGGCTCTAAAAACATTCTGTTCCCGTCCTTTCACATCAAGTTGGGTCTCATGAAAAACTTTGTTAAGGGAATGAACAAAGATGGTGATGTGTTTAAGTACTTAAGGCAAAAATTACCTTACTTAAGTGGCGCCAAAGTAAAGGAGGGCATCTTTGTAGTCCCACAGATTTGAGAGGTTTTTGGAGACCATACTTTTGATGGAATAATACAATGTGGTGAAAAGCATGCATGGGAATGTTTTAAGACAGTCTGTTTACAGTTCTTAGGGAACAAACGAGGAATAAATTACAAGGAGATTGTAGATAACATGTTGTCATCTTATGAAACGTCGTGTCAACATGTCATTGAAAATGCATTTCTCACATAGTCATCTTGACTTCGTGGTGGTGCAGTAAGTTATGAACATGGAGAGCAATTTCATCAAGATAAAATCAAAAATAGTTCAAATGGCTCTGAGCCCTATGGGACTTAACATCTGAGGTCATCAGTCCCCTATAACTTAGAACTACTTAAACCTAACTAACCTAAGGACATCACACACATCCATGCCCGAGGCAGGATTCGAACCTGCGACCGTAGCAGCATCGCGGTTCCAGACTGTAGCGCCTAGAACCGCTCAGCCACTCTGTCCGGCTCATCAAGATATTGCCACATTTTAGAAGAGGTACGCCGGAAAGTGGAGCCCTTCCAATTGTAGCAGATTACTACTGAACCGCAGGTGGCCAGCTGCGTGCTTCTCGCTGGCGTGGCTAAGGTCGCGGCAACAACAAGCGCCTGCGATGTGGAGTCCGAATCTGCGCCCCTCGCCTCGGGATACCTCTGGCGTGTGTTGGAAGCCGGAGGACTGCCCACGGTAGCGAGCCGTGGAGTGGCCCGCCGCTGGCTGGCTACGGACCCCACGCCGGCCTCAGAGGGTCGAACCAGCGACCCGCCGTGAACTGGAACGCTGCGCCCCATCTGCTGCTGCATGTAGCAGGTGGTGTGACAAGCCCCACCGTCCAGGAGAGCTGCCACACTAGAATGGATCTCGTTAGAAACATGCACCTATTTACAAGCGACTGTGCGCCTCTGTTTTGCCATACGCGCCACTTCACATAATGTACTCATAACACGCTAGTTGGCCAGTGGGCCCCCTCTTCCTGTGACTTGCAACATGCAAAACCGCTACGTATACTCTTTCAGCAATTTGACGGCCCTGTGGCCTCTATTCTACTTCGCAACCGTTGGTATGCGTAAGTCACTGCAATCCGGCCCGCACCTTGCTGCAACTTGGGCGCAGAATATTGCACAAAACTAACTTTCCCTATCCTAAACAATGGTACCGCAACATTATTCCCCTCATCGGAAAAGACCCGGGCCCCGGGTTGACCCCTAACTAGCTCTCAACTTGTTTGGGTCGGCACCTATGGCATATTTCCTTACTATTAGAAAATTTAAATGTGGTCTAGTGCCCACTAAAACCATGGCATGAAACAAAACGTAAAAATTATATCAAAATATAAGTACAGATTTTTGGAGCATCTTGGTCGTTTTTAGAAAAAAACTTACCTTGCCAAATTACAGTACTTCCATTCCTCTATAAAATGGCATTATGAACTTAATTTTAAATTTTGGCGGACCTTCATCGTTATTTGCGTGTATTCTTCACATATGAATAGTATTGTTATTATGCACACTTACGTTCACGATTTTGGCTGCCAAGTAAATTCAATCAATTTTAATCTCCTGTATGATGGATGAATAAATAAACGAAAGTAGTAATTGCATGGCATGCTAGCATCATTATTGGTTTATCACAAAGCTTGGTGTAGGCGTACGTACTTTGAAAACCTCAAAATCAAATTAATGAAGCAAATAGGTACTGTTAGAAAGATATAAAAATTTAGTGTGAGAACCAAGTGTGAAACTTTGTGCTATTACTCATTTATTAAAATAAACGTGAAACACCTGTGCGAAAAGCCTATACAAACTACAGAGTGTAGGCAATCATTACTAAAAAATTTAATTACGTGCTTGTTGAAGCAAAATATAAGTTTTACAGGGCCTACACTACTAAGGATATTCCTTTATTCACAAGCAGTCCTTTGCAGAAACTAATGTCGGAGGTATTAATTTAAATACTCATTAACACATCCAGAGGCGCCTACTGGTGACGTTTATTGAATTGCTGATTTCTGGAACGTGTTTTCAAAAATGAATTTATCTTTTGCTGCTTTCGGCCACAAACTGAATGACACTTCGTAGATTTAACTTTTCAAAGCGAGGAAATGGGTAAACTACAATGATATTGACGCACTGACCGTCTAACGAGTGCAGTTGTGTTCGTTCGACATTTAAAGAACCTTTAAATTTGTTGACATCCATAATTCATGTTAGTTTGCTGTCCCTGCTTCTTTCTTCATTGTACACGTTTATGAACAGACAAATAAATCATATCAAAGTTTTTTGCGAATGTGAACATTAAACATGCTGTGCATATGATATGAAAGCTGAAAATGCAAAGAAATTGTAAACATGCTGTGCATATGATATGAAAGCTGAAAATGCAAAGAAATTGTTTTCGGAGTTCTGCCTTTATCAGCTATGCACGCAAATGCGGTAGAACAAGATATAAATGGATTACGAAAGCATGCTTTTCACATCACATACTTCCTTTTTACACTATTTGAAATATATAAACAAAGAAATTGACATTGAAGAAGACAAACGCGTCATATTGCTTGATCAAATACCAAAGAAGACCAGAAATACATTTGAAAAAGCCTTGCTGACAGTATGTTATTAGCGTAAACTCTGTAATATTTACTGTTCAGAGCATGTTGCGTGCACACGATAGAAATAACGAAGAAAAAGCAATTGTAAAAAATCTCCATGTAAACAGTCTGCTAATGTTTTGGGGCATCTAACACGACGCTGAAGTCTGTAGCGCTATTTCCCCTATCTTGTACCTCCATGTTGGCTGCACTGCAGTTTTTAGCGTCTCTGATTGTCATAGCAACAGCTACAACCTTAGGCACTATTGGTTAGAATTTTTAATTGCGGGATACCAGAAGTTACTGTGCCCTCACTCTTACGAACTTTATGAATCCGAATCTGCACCAATCATCATTCTTCAGAAGCAAATACTGTAATGACCCATTTAATAAAAGCAACAATATTGTGACAGTAATTTACGTATACTGAGAGTGTGGTAGCATTTTATGTTGGACTGTTACAGGTTCACGATATACACACTAAGACAAAAAAAAATAAATAGAAAAAATAAAAACAGGTGCATCACGAAGGAATTATCCGAATGGGATGAAAGCCGACAGATGTGGTGTACATGTGTAATGAAGCAAATGATTACTGTTTCAAAAAAAATTGGATAATTTATTCGAGAGAGTAAGCTTCACAAATTGAGTAGGTCAGTCAAACAATGGTTCAAATGGCTCTGAGCACTACGGGACTTAACTTCTAAGGTCATCAGTCCCCTAGAACTTAGAACTACTTAAACCTAACTAACCTAACGACATCACACACATCCATGCCCGAGGCAGGATTCGAACCTGCGACCGTAGCGGTCGCGCGGTTCCAGACTGTAGCGCCTAGAACCGCTCGGCCACCTCGGCCGACGGCTCTTAATGGACACGAAATTCCCGTTCTCAGAACATGTACCTTGCCTGCTACGTATCGCTCATATACGCGAACAGTGACTTTTGCAGTGCTACAATAATGCGAATGGGAGAACATATTCGGTCTTCATTCCTTTGATTAGTTTCGCTTTAACATTCAGGACAACATGCTGTCAGTGTCTGCATTCAGTGCTTGCTCAAAGAATTCCCCGAACTCTTTTCTGAGGTTTAGACAAGGCTAAAAATTTTATTGCACATATTACTCTAAAAGACGATGTTCAGCCGAAATTTTCCCGGGCCAGAACTGTTCCCATTGCCTTATGGGACAAAGTCGCTGTTGAATGTAAACAATTGTAAGATAGCCGAGTTATTGCCCCCATGTCAGCGAGTTAGTGGGAAAGTCCAATGGTTTTGCTCCCCAGAACTTCAGGTCGCATTCGCCTCTGTGTTGACTTTAAGTCTACAGCCAACCTACAAACTGTCATTGATACTTATCCATTGCCTCGCCCACAGGATCTCATGGACAAATTAGGCCCCGGACGCTACTTTTCAAAAACTGATCTGCGCGACGCTTAACTTCAAATACCACTCGATGAAGAATCTCATAAAGTGTGTGCAGGAAATACTCATTTGGGCTTAATTAAATATTTGCGTTTGCCTTTTGGCAGTGCTTCCGCACACGCCATTTTTCAAAAAACTGATCTGCGCGACGCATATCTTCGAATACCACTCGATGAAGAATCTCATAAAGTGTGTGCAGGAAATACTCATTTGGGCTTAATTAAATATTTGCGTTTGCCTTTTGGCAGTGCTTCCGCACACGCCATTTTTCAACGGTATTTGGAACAGCTGACTGCACAAGCGCCAAACTGTTCAAAATATTTGGACGATACACCTGAAGAATATACTGCAAATTTGCGTGCTTTGTTTCGTGTGTTATCTGATGCAGGACTTAAGTGCCTACTGGACAAGTGTGATTTTTTAAACCTGAGTTGCAGTATCTTGGTCATGTCATGAAAAGTCAAGGTGTATATCCTCTTCAGTTGCATTTGTTAGCCATACGAGACTTGCCAATTCCTTGCGATGTCACAGAATTGCAGTCAGTCTTAGGGAAAATGAACAATTACATTCGGTTCATACCGAATGCTGCACAAGTCGCAGCTCCATTGCATCGCTTGCGACGCAAGAATGTCCTCTTTGTTTGGACATATGAGTGCCAACTAGCTTTTCAAAAACGTAAAGTTGCATTACTCAGTGATCGATGCTTGGTTCACTTTGATCCTGTCAAACCAGTAGTCTTGCAAGTTGACGATACCTCGCACAGAATCGGTGCAGTGCTTTTGCACAGAATTGGTGATAAAGACAGGCCTATTGCTTTCGCATCAAAAGTGCAGTCCGAAGCTTAGTGTAACTATTCACAAATGAAAAAAGAGGCTTTGGCTATTGTGTATGGTGTCACCAAATGCCAGCACTATTTGTGTGGCAGAAAATTCTAGTTAGTAACGGATCACAAGCCTCTGCAGACCTTGTTTCATCCGACTAAACCGCTTCCTGTACGAACTGCCCAAAAATTGCCAAGATGGGTTTTGTTGTTGGCTCAGAACCAATACGAGATTGTGTATCGTCCTGCAGCTCAACATAGTAACGCGGACGCACTTTCATGTCTTCTGATTGGCCCTGATACAGACTTTGACTCCTCTGCTGCATCTTGTTGTCAGATTGATGTTCAGGATTCTGAATTGCTTTAATCTTTTCCGCTGAGCTATAGGAAAATTGCACAGACCAGGGAAGCAGATTTAAATTTGAACATTTTGCTAACATACATTCGCACATATTGGCCTCGTTCCTTGCATCTCGTCAAGAAATCTGTAGTGCGCCGATACTTTGCACGTCGGCGTAGCATCGGTATACAGAAAGGTGTGATTCTTGTTCAGAATGACAGTGGATTGTCACGTGTGCTGTTCCCCAAAGCTTTGCAAAAAGAAGTGTTGCAATTACTTCACCAAGGACACTGGGGTATTGTTCGTACGAAACAGTTAGTTCGTCAACAATGTACAGATCAGGGTATGGACGCCCAAACAGAACAGATGACGTCACAGTGTCACGCAAACGCGGAAAATCAGTCCGCTCCACCACAAAAATTCTCTGCTTCGCCTAAGTTGCAGTCACCATAACAACGTGTGCCCATAGACTTTGCGGGACCTTTTTGGAACACTCGTCATTGACTCGTATAGCTAGTTTCCTTTTGCTGTGCCAATGGACTCGACAACGTCGCGTAGCACAATTCAGATGTTGTCATCGATTTTTTGCCTCGAAGGGTTACCTGAAGTAATAGCGTCAGGCAATGGACCTCAGTTCACGTCAAATGTATTTGAAGCGTTCTGTGAACGGAATGACATCCAGCATCTAACTAGTGCACCGTTCCATCGACAGCCAAACGGCGAAGCGGAATGTTTTGTCAGAACATTCAAGGAGCAGTTGGACAAACGTCGCTCTGCACACACCAGCGATCAAGCATCAGAACTGTTCCAAGGCCTCATATCGTTCGCACCCACGAAAAAGACCATCGCCAGCGGAATTTCTTCACGGCCGCCGACAGTGAACCCTGCTCCAGCCTCCACAGCATCCGGCGCCAAAGAAAGGCTGCAAGTATCGCTTCGCGCCGCATGGTATTGCCTATTGCAGGGTTTTTAGCGGCAGCAGACTGTGGGCGCGAGGCGAGATCGCCCGTCGACTTGGCGCTTGCATGTACCTTCTTTCAGGTCCCATGGCTTGCAGCGCCGCGCTCAAAATCAACTTCGCCTCTTTCATGTACACAACGATCTTCCAGTCTCTCTTCCCCCAGATTCACGGGTCCAGAGGACAGCGCGGCCACAGCAGCAGCCAGAGGGTGTCCTCACGACACCACAGGACGACCCCATGGAGCCTTCGCCTCCTCCACCTTCCCTGGTTCTCCCGATGATGCTGGACCCGCCCACTCCACAGCAGTCGCCGCCTTCTTCATGTGGTTCATGACTGCAGGCGGTGCACAGCCTTTCGTTTGTAGGAATGTAACCACAAGCGCTGGAACGAAGACGAAGAACCCAAGACCAGAGAAGGCGGTGAGACGGCGTCAGCCAATAGCGCGCTGACCAGGACGTCACCACGACAGGAGCGGCATCTAGCCGAAGTGAAAATAAGCAGCCTCGGTCGGACATTAGTGGACAGTATTTGCAGAGTATTGTCATACCCTAGCGAAAAGTGCTACGAGAACAGTTACTACCGATCCATATCCATTGCTTGTATAGACATTGTCTAGAGCGAAAGGCATTTATGTTGCATGACGCCCATCGCTTGCGGCACCATTGTTAATTCAAGTTAAGTATTGTCAATCTGCTTTATTGAAATAAACTTAACGTTATTTCCTTGAACCGCTGTATAGTATACCGAGAGCGCAACATCCTTTACGCACCCTATACGAGAAGACTGGGCAGGACCCCACATTTGGCGACGAGGACTCGCCACCACTCCTTAATTCTCAACTTGAATGCATTTCTGTTCCCGCATCTTGTTCTTTTCCACTTAATTCTGTTTCTTAACTAAAAAATGGCTCTGAGCACTATGGGACTTAACATCTATGGTCATCAGTCCCCTAGAACTTAGAACTACTTAAACCTAAGTAACCTAAGGACAGCACACAACACCCAGCCATCACGAGGCAGAGAAAATCCCTGACCCCGCCGGGAATCGAACCCGGGAACCCGGGCGTGGGAAGCGAGAACGCTACCGCACGACCACGAGATGCGGGCTGTTTCTTAACTCCTGCTTCAGTTCCTAGCAATCATATCTATTCTGAGCTGATTTGGTAGATAGCCATTTTTCCCAAATAAACTTCTAAGGTAACTCGACATCCATGAAGGATCCTGTTTGACTACATTCACTCAAATTCCAGTATCTCTAGAGCCACTTTCTTAATTGCTTGTTCATATTTTCTATCAACGTTATCATCTTCTGGCACCAGTTCATTAATCTTCCTAGAAATAAATCTTGAACACAATCAAAAATCTGGTCCCATACTAGTTAAGCTCATATTTTGTCCACCAATAAGATAGTGTGACAGTGCGGAATGTGTCGAAAGCCTTTCACAAGTCAAGGAACAGGAGTTAACCCGGGCGCCATCTTATACGTCGTACTGGATCTCATGAACAAACGGAGAGATTTTTTTTTCTTACGTCCTCTTTTGCGTGATTTTCGTTGAGGATATTTCCGTTCTGTAAATACGTCATAATGCGTGAGTATTAAACACGTTTCATACGTCTTCAGCTGACTGTCAACAGCAATATCGGCCTATAATTATTATCGATCCAATGACATTTCTTGAAAACTAAAGTGACCCGACCTTTTCAGCCAGTCGCTAGATTTATTTAAATCGCTACAGGAAAATGCTAGAAGGGCCATGAGAAATCAGATTTCGTTGATTCGATGTCGCACGTTGGGAAACTGGAGCTGTTGGCGGGGCTACTGGCGCCAGGAAATCCCTGCTATCCCGTCGCACTGGCGGATTTCCCCGGCTCCAGCGCCGGCCTTATATAATGGGTGCGTGGGACAGGACTAGCCTGCTACCACTGCTGCTGCTGCTGCTGCACTTGCAACTGCGGTCGGGGAACCGACGCTTGGAATGTTCCGCGAGGTGAGCTGGGATGCGCGGGCACTCCATGGAAGGCGCTCAGTGCGATGGTAAACAAGGCTGTGCCAACTCTTGGAAGACCCCGGCCGCTGTGTGGCCAAGCAGTTACCACTGATTCACGGAAGTGTCACCGAGGACGGCAGGTCCTTCTAGAATTGTTACTCTCCTCAAGAACGCCAAGTTGTACGTGATAAAGCACTGACTGCTAGAAATCAATTAAATCGTTGTCTTATGCAATAAGTGAAGTCATGTAAATCGTAGTGTTGGGAAACGAGAGCAGTTTCTCGGCTCAACAGTATCTAGTACTTGAAACTTTGCAAATCGATAATGACGTAGATGTTTTTATAATGTTTCTACGAATATTACGAACAAAGCAAAAAACTACAGTTTTATGAGATTGCTTCTTCAAACAATAGTTGTAAAATAAACCGCAGGTAACTTCTTACAAACCAGGAAACCCGTGTGAAACTTTCGCACTTCTATAGTTTGAAATAGTGGGTAGCACTGCGAATAAGTGTAGGCGTAGCGATAAGGGTAGTTGTGAAAATGAAGAAAAGCATCTGAAAAATGAAGCAAATGACGTGAAATAATAATCATGATATTATGATATATCCTTCTATATACAGTATGTGATCAAAAGTATCCGGATATCCGGCTGAAAATGACTAACAAGTTCGTGGGGCCCTCTATCAGTAATGCTGGAATTCGGTATGGTGTTGGCCCAGCCTTGATGACAGCTTCCAATCTCGCAGGCACACGTTCAATCAGGTGCTGGAAGGTTTCTTGGTGAATCGCAACCCATTCGTCACAGAGTGCTGTACTGAGGAGAGGTATCGATGTCGGTCGGTGACGTTCCAAAAAATGGTTCAAATGGCTCTGAGCTCTATGGGACTTAACATCTGAGGTCATCAGTCTCCTAGAACTTAGAACTACTTAAACCTAACTAACCGAAGGACATCACACACATCCATGCCCGAGGCAGGATTCGAACCTGTGACAGTAGCGGTGGCGCGGTTCCAGACCGAAGCACCTAGAACCACTCAGCCACACTGGCCGGCTGGTGACGTTCCAAAACATTCCAAAGGTGTTCTAGAGGATTCAGGTCAGGACTCTGTGCAGGCCAAACTCTTGAAAGAACTGTGGCAGAAGCCCGAAAAACAGGGGACTGACGTCCTAGAACATGCACTGATATTATGAAATGGTGCGTTGATAATGGCCAGGCACTAGCCGAAATCTAGATTTGCAGAGTAATACCTGCAAGAAAAGGACGACTGATTGCTGTGCTCTATCATTTCAAAGTCATATCACAGTCATTGAGTGCACCCACGTTCCTAATGGAAGGCAACTCGTCACTGTTAATAACCCTATTTATTGACAACAAATAGCACTGCTGTGAGTTTAGAACAAACAGGTTCTTCTTCAGAGGGCTGTACAAGTTCAGAATAATATTTGACTTGTCCCGTTCATGCTCTGTTTCCGAAAGTTCCTTGGTGTGGTGCTGCCCTATAGCGAAGGAATTAAGTAAAAAAAAAAGAACTACATTGCCGTATTTGGATCTAACATTGAGCTACAACAATGTAAAAAAATTCTTAAGAACCAAGTACTACTTACACGGAAAATCTTGTGACGTTTTATGGCGTCGTAGACAGTTTTTGAGAAGTTCGTATTTCACATAGCAGTGCCCATGATTCAAGACTTTTCTTAAATAGCCGTTTTACGATGAACCTATCAGTCTGAAACAGGTAAAGGCGCCCTTTATTCCTGATAAATAACATTATTAACCGTAGTTGATCACTGTTTTTATTTACTACGAGGTTTTAAGTTTGAATTATATGTGAAAGTAAATGTACATTTGGCTTGTTTAAAAAACTATGCCTTATCATACGCAACATTTTGACCCAAGAATTAATTTTAGGAAAGCTATCTGACAGAAAAATTGGTTAAAAATCAATTTAAAACTTTAAAAAGAAGTCAATGCTTACTTTACGAGCACAACAATTCACAGCTGGTTAACAAAAAAACTGAATTTTGAATTTAAGTGAATGCGACCAGTTGTATCCAGTATCTCATTCAATGTCAGAATAAAAGCGCTTAACCAACATTTGCTGTGCTGTCCTAACGTTTCGTCAGTTTGTTGTAATGATACATAAAATATGAAACATTGAATCAACACACTTTTGTAAAACCAGTGTGTTCCCTCTACCAGCGTCTGCACACGAATCTTCCCTGTTTCCTGAAACTAAATACTGAGGGTTACCGTCGCTGGAGGTGTAAGAAATTTAAGCTTCCAAGTCAATGCAGTCATAAGATGCGGCTATTTGTGTTACATATTTTAAAACTCGCAAATGTCACTAACCGAAAACTATAGATGACCTGTTCGGCATTGCACACAGATGGTAAAATATATCGCCTTAGTTCTTACAGAGCCCAATAGAGGGAACCTTTGTCCTTCATTCATAGAGCCTTAGTTTACTTTGAATTCTTGACTGAGCTATACAAGAAGCGACATGAGTGCAGATCATTGTCAAATGCATCCATGTTTTTAACCAATTTACAAGTGACTTTCATTATCCGTACGTTTAGATGCCGCGGCATGACTCACTTTTGGGGTGGCTACGGAGAGAGTCTCAAAACGCGACGAGTAACCTGCGCTCGTGTCTCTCCTTGTGTATGACAGTCAAGAATTCAAAGTAAACTAATGATTTACGGACATTGCATGATGGACAAAGGTTCCCTCTATTGGGCTGTGAAAGTACTAAGGCGACGTCTTTTACTATCAGTGTGTAATGCCGACCATCCTCTTACTTAACAGTCGCTACATAATTAAGTTTGTATGGAACTCTCAGTGCGCGAGCCCTATTCGCACTCGCTCGGTTTCATTTTTCCTTGGAAGAAATATTTTTTTACACACTTGTTTGGGTTATCCCCTAGGGAATTTAAGGCGCTAGCAAATTGAGACAGAATAGAGTTATTCATAAATCGAGTATTGAGAAGATTTAAAAGTGAGAGTCTCAACGTCTTGGGAAACATTAGAATTATCCCCAACGTATAAGTATTTATTGATACACTAAAATCGCTCCGCATAAACTGTGATATTCCAGATTGTAAGAAGCAGCACTGTCATTATTTCCGGCTGAGCGACGTCGGGTTGGTAAAAAAGCATTAATTTTGTTCATTTACTTATATTGTATGTAACGTGCATACTGAAAACGTCCTTTTCTTGCTGTCGGTTTCATGTCGAGCGAACAAGGTGTTGGCTAGGTATTTCAGTGGTGTTCTACCGACGCAGCTATCGGCAGTGCAGATCACTGAACGAAAAGCTTCGGAGGTTCGCGACGGAGGGAATACGTGGGGATAACTGTCAAGAACTACTAAGCTGTCTATTAATAACAAAATATAGGAAACAGATTATGAATTATGTTTCATTGTTATATCAGAGGTGGAAAAATCTTTCATATGTAATGATGTAAGTTACACCTATCAACATGGGGTTAATAAGAGAGCGTCTTCGTCAACTGGCCTCGTTGACATCTTTTGAGTACATAAGTACCACCACAATGATGAAATTTTTTTTAATGCAGTGGAAACTGATTAATATAGCACAAACCTATTAGTGAGTGATTTTAAAAGGCATTTCTTTATTTAGGAACTTACTCTGAAAAGGCAATTAACACTGAAAAGTCTTTAGTGTGAAAATATTAATTTACAAACCATTAAGATCTTGAAATAATATTGTTGAGTGTATTGATCTTTGGAAAGTGGCTCGTAATTCGGTAGTTGGAAGATGCTGAAAAAAATAAGTGCTTTAGTCGCTATAGTAACGTGATAATTAATTTCTTAATCAGTGATAGCCAGGAATAAGGTCCATAAAAATAGTTCAATTAATGATTCAAATTAAAATTTGAGACTGATCGTACTCAAACCAAAAGACCTCAGAACTTGAGGCATACATTAAGTCTGCAAGAATTTTAACATCTACGGATGGCTACTGATAACCGATTTAGGCTAATGTTCAAAGGTGTACTGAAGCCTATTAACTAGGAAGCACTGCGAAGAATATCAAATATTACATTCTACAGTGAAACTTCTAAATTCTAGCAGTGAAACTTTCTGAATAAATATATGAAAATATTATGAAGCAGTTCACGTAAACAGAATCTGTTCATTATTATCGACTGCTGACGCGTCACATAATTGTTTTGAAGGAAAAAGAGTTTTACTTTTTAACGGCGACTTGCATTAACTTTATGACACAGTCCTTTTCTCTTCTATGCGGGTTAATGGCCTTGTTTGACATGTGAAGAATTATTTAACTCATTTGCAGTTAGCAGGGGCACAGGGATGTAGCAGAAAATCATAGCATGTACTGAGCGGCCGATATTTAGCATCGTCCGCCGACCGCGATGGCCGAGCGGTTCTAGGCGCTACAGTCTGGAACCGTGTTACCGCTACGGTCGCAGGTTCGAATCCTGCCTCGGGCATGGATGTGTGTGATGATGTCCTTAGGTTAGTTAGGTTTAAATAGTTCTAAGTTCTAGGGGACTGATGACCTCAGAAGTTAAGTCCCACAGGGCTCAGAGCCATTTGCACCATTTTTTTTAGCATCTTCCAACTACCGAATTACGAGAGCCTTTCTGAGTGTTGTTAGCAGGAAGCTGAAACCGAATAAGAAGATGTGTACAGCAGTGATCCTCATAATGTACCAGCAGTGAAGAGATATAGTCTCGGTTGACAAAGCATCATGGTATCTGTTCTTTCGGACGGTGATCATGCAGCTCTCTTGGAATGAAATGATAATTAAATCAAGACCCTAAGCTGTCGACAGGCGTTGATATACATCAACGGGGACAGTTGAAAACGTGTGCCCCGACCAAGACTCGAACCCGGGATCTCTTGCTTACATGGCAGACGCTCTATCCATCTCACAAGTCCGAAAGAACAGATGCCATCTTCATATAGTTAAGGTTAACCAGCCATTGACCTTCTTCTGTGCTGGATGCACACGTAGTGCCCGAACTCTTACGGGACTCAGTAAGATTGTCTACCGCGAGTAATGACTGTAATGGGCATGGGCACTACGAATGTAGTCTGTGGACATTAAGTTGGGAATGTAGGTCTCACGGAGAGCGTGCAAGGCATAAACCCCCGCAGTCGCACTATCCTCTGTGCCCTCGGTGGCTTAGGGTCTTGATTTAATTATCATCTCAAGCTTCATAGTAGACAAAAGCGCACGCTTTATTGAAGACCTTATTGGCGATTACCGCATGTGGCGTGGTCCGTTATATGTAACGGAAGGCTTCTAGATATCAAAAATGTACAGGGTCACCGCAACACTCACCTAATATCTTCTTCACGCCATATTTTGCCTCCAAAAGATTGTAATCAGAGAGAATCAGCAAACTTAAGAAAGGCTTAACTCTTCTGCAGAAGCATTCGTATTACATTCATTCTTTAGCTTACGGCATATTTCTTAATATGTGATACAAACAGTAGTTACTAAAGAAGATATATGAAAAGCTCAAATTTCACGTATTTTTGAGTACAGTTCTTAGGAGGAAATGTGTCTTTTCTAACAGTATTAACCAAATCTTTACCTATCCACTGCCGATATCATTGAGTTGACTATCCAGAGAACAATACTCCAGCGATATTCACCAATCGACTGAAACGTAAATAATCCAGAAGCGCTCTAGACTCTTAATTCCAACTCTCTTTGTCAGCGAGTTAGTTTCGTGGTAGGACGATGAAAATGTCTCATACGTCCATATAATTTCATTCTCATACAGCGTTCTCTGACTATCCTCGTCACGTTAGTGGATTATTTTCGCTACAGGTAGATCTTTAGATAGTTGGAGACAATCAGTTAAATATCGGTTCAAAACGTTGAAACGAATAAAGCATGAAAACCAGAATATCAAATATAGTACTCTGCAGTAAAACTTACAAGTTGTTGCAGTGAAACTGTCTGAAACAACACGTGGAAATATTATGAAGCAGTTCACTTAAACAGAATCTGTACATTATTACGGATTGCTGAAGCGACGCGTCATTGTTTTGAAGGGAACACAATTTTACTCTTCAACGGCGACTTGCATTAACTTTCTGGCACAGCCCGTTTCTCTTCTATGCGGGTTTATAAATATGATGAATGTGATACATACGTCGCACATGTTTTTAACGTCAACACAGCTACGTGATAATACAATAAAACTTTAAATTAGTGTAATTATGTTTTGAACTCTTTCAAGTTTAGATACCACTCAAATAAATTAAATTGGATATAAATATAGAAGTGCTTTCATTTTACCAGTAGTCAGAGTCCAATGGAAATATTATGCGCTTTTCGAACACCACATAAAATTGCAAACAGAATTTTCACGGAATCAGATGTATAGATGAAGTGGAATAGAGCTAGAAGTAATAGCGTACCGTTAGCAGATGACCAGGAAAAAAAAAACAGGACAGGGATGAGGAAAGAAGAACGCAACTGGAATTAGCTGAGATGGAAGCTACGCCAAAAAGGCTCTGAGCACTATGGGACTTAACTTCTGTGGTCATCAGTCCCCTAGAACTTAGAACTACTTAAACCTAACTAACCTAAGAACATCACACACATCCATGCCCGAGGCAGGATTCGAACCTGCGACCGTAGCAGTCCCGCGGTTCCGGACTGCGCGCCTAGAACCACTAGACCACCGCGGCCGGCGAAGCTACGCCGATATAAGTTAAAGCGATAGTCTCCTGTTGAATGCAGAATGGTATTGGATAAGACGTAGCTTATTGGCTATTTCTTCCTGGAGTCTCGTGATTAAAATGGAGAAGGAGATGGGAAAAGATCTAGTATTATGGTTAGAGACAGCCAAGTTGCTGGAAGCATCCGATTCTGTAATTCGGTCATGCAGGAGGTGATGATAACAACAGAGAACAAGAAACTTATAAAGAAAACACAGCGTGTGAGCAACCTAGTCGCTTGTCCGATCGCATTCACCACACACGGCGTAGGAAGGACTGCAGTGAGCAAAGAGCCGAATGTTAGACACATGTCATACGCAGGCATTCATGGTTACCTCATCTAAAGAAAACGAACTATCTGTATTTCATTGAAGACGTATGCTTTGTGTCACCCTTGCTATTTCCTGCCCACTCCACAAATGTTAAATTGCCGAAACTCGTAACGGTTTTGAATGAATGCTATGTTATCTGCAGGGTATACTGTTGCTGACGCAGATACTACTCAAAATGATCAACGAAGCTTCGAATAACTGGACAGCAGCGTTTATCACAGTGTTCCATTTGGTAGCCCCTCTTAGAAAACACACACGCGACAATATTTTCGATATCCGCATTGCTTTACTTTTAAAGTGTACAGCAGCGCACCAACTTACTGCAGCGACAATACTTAAGCAAAACTGAGGCTGGGAAAAATTAAGACACATTTCAGCCACAGTGACATTTTGTCAGGTAAGAGAATGACGCTGATCGATATCGCACAGTTGCGTCATGGGACAGAGATCAGCGGCGACGTAAACAGACAGCCTGGCAGCATTCCGGCGCTTTCCCAGAAGGTGCCCGCCGTAATGAGGCCTTCAGCCAGGCCGTCGACAATGACCCGCAGCGCGTCATGGCTGCTCTGACGTCACAACGCACCTGCAGCGCCGCGACGTTGGACCCGCGGGCGAGGGCCGCCCGGTAACTTGTGTTTTTTCTGAGGCAGATCCGGGTACACACGATTGTTTACCTGTAATTTTTTCTCGTCGTGTTGGTGGCGGAACCCAGAGGCGTACTCGTACTGAACGGAGCGCTGCAGATAGCGTTGTCCTGTGCGTCAGTGTTATTCGATTGCTGACGTAAGAAACAAAAAGGCACTCTCTAAGTGTAAAATCTTCTACACCCATTTCCAAATTGATATTCGCATTGTCTACATCGTCCCTGAGACTTTGTATACATGCATCTCGCCGCTCTTCGTAATACGACCTACTCATATTTTATGTAACGCAACTAAAGGTCGCAATAAAACTTTCCTTTCCACGCGTTACGCCTCTCGTCTGTCATGTTAGATATCAGATCTGCACGCATATTGTCTCAATGCAGCGTTGTAATTGTTGCCGTTCAAACAAAACAGTTTCACTAACAACGTACGATCTCTCTTCTAGACAGCAACGCTATTCAGTCACGCTAAGACTTGTAAAATGACAGAGCGGATGTCATAACGTCACGCAAACGGTATACACTAACAGATTTGCACTTGGTGGCCAAAATTGAAACTTATTTTTTTCCCCAACATGAATCGGTTCCGCACTAACGCATTAGCATAACTACCAAGTTTCATCACTATGCGATAATTACAACCCACACTGGACAGCTGCACTTTAACTGTAACCATCCGGTATGTCTATGATCAGACTTAAGTGTACTCGAATGTTGATTACCGGTACAAATCTCAATAACTGTTATGGAATCTAAAAAGGTGATGTATTTCTTTATATTTATATTTGCTGTTTGCAGGAAAAGTATCAACTCTGAAAAGGGGGATTCGTGGTTCTGAACACGAATGGGTTTTCATGAACCCACGTTAGTTCTTTTATGGAAGCTGCTTATGTCCGAGGAATGTGATAATGCTCGAGTTTAAAGTACGCTATAGAATCCTGCAGCAGAATAATGTTATAAGTATTTTTCTGTAGTACTTTCGAACTTTATTTTACTTTTGATATTAACAGCAGTGGTTTGCCTTATTTTCCAATTGCACGTTACTACTCGCTGCGAGAGAAATTATGATAAACATGAACTAGAATTGGGGCTTATTCGATGTGAGTTCCTTAGAATATGGGCCTCCTTCAATTTGAATAGTTTACATCTTTCCTTTCATCGTGATGCTTGTTTCAGTGTCTGTCATTCAGAAGTGCGTGCGATAGTCAAAATTTAGCACAGTAGTAGCTTGTGCATGCACTTCTAAGAACGGAATTTAGTATTGTGGTTTTTAATAAAATATAGCTCTGAGCACTATGGGACTTGACTTCTGAGGTCATCAGTCCCCCAGAACTTAGAACTACTTAAACCTAACTAACCTAAGGACATCACACACATCCATGCCCGAGGCAGGATTCGAACCTGCGACCGTAGCGGTCGCGCGGTTCCAGATTGTAGTGCCTAGAACCGCTCGATCACTCCGGCCGGCATATCACATCTGCACGCATTTTTTCACGTTTGAAATTACTCATTTGCCAATGTTAGCTCTGTATCGAACAGAAGAAAGAGGCAAAACCAAATCTAATAATGCAAGTTAAGTTCAAAAACCCAGCTGATGCGTCATGATATCCAAAAACTTTTTCAAGAATGTCACCGCGAAAAATTACGTTGTCAGTGTCGATAAAAATCTGTGACTCACCTCTCGGTTTTCTTGTAATACGAAGTTCCGACTGCACTAGAACACAATGCGGAAAACTGACGGTTACAAGTACTGCTTAAACGTGATCAAAGCGATTCCACACAAAAATTGCCATCAGCAGAGTATTCAAACGGTTCCCAGAATCTGAAGCATTGAAGTTGGAGAAATTCGTCAACAGCCCTAATGCGTAAGTTAATTAGGAACTAATATACTTTATAGTAGAAAACGAAACTTCTGCCTTTAACAGAACGCAGTAGTTTAAGATATTAGAAAAATCGCATTGCATAAGAAAATATTTATCTTCTGAATATTAGTCGAAATTAATAACCCATAAGTAAGTGGTATCAACAAATGAAATCAACTTTGATCCACTTTGAATCGATTTACCAAAATGGACAAAGTGCTCTTTCTGTGGCTCTATTAATTGAAATCAGAGTGGAATACCTATTATTAATCTCCGATTCTCATTATAGTTCTAATGTTAATTTTGGAATTGCAAATTTAATCAAAGCCAAGGGAGATTATATAGCTGGAGGTTAACAAGTTACATACAGGTGAACAACGAACGGTTTATTGATGTGATCGTGTGCCTGCTACCAATCCCACGGTCTTACGTCGATCTTTTGATAGAATTTGTGACATTTTTATGCTGAAATTTTGTAGATAATGTAATGCTATTTGGCTCTGTTTAGTAAGCATTAAACCCACGATTCCTTAAAGAATAAAACCTCCCATTTATGAAATATTTTCAGAAGTCTTATAACAAATGCATCAGTGTGCTAAATAAGAACGTAAATGAACAAAAAATGTTAGATAAGATTTGAAATCATGTTTAAAGTTTGGTGGATGTCTGTATGTGTTCTTATTACCAAACACTGGTTGAATACAGTCTGGGTAATTTGCGCTAGGTTTTAAGAAAAAGTCAGATTGTCAAGCATCTCAATATTTATGACGTCATACCTCTTAAGCTATTTGTCGCGGAATGATTTTGCAGGTACATTCACTGGTGTCCGGCGGTTGTTTGATAAGTCTGGTAAATTTCTACGAAATAATAAAACTTTTTGTCGCACCATCATGTTTGGTAAGCGTGACTGTTCCAAGGATTGTAAAAAGAACTACTACAATGTACAGCATACAGTTCACTGTTGACAGCCATCTGAATTGGTCAGTGTGTCGATTGCGATTGAAAATGGAGAAAGCAGAGTTTCGTGCTGCTACTAAACATTTTCATTTGAACTACTGGACTGTGATTTAATTCTTGAAACTTGGACTTGTTGGGTAGAAATTCGGACTGTGATTTAATTCTTGAAACTTGGACTTGTTGGGAAGAAATTCTCGTCAAATGAGGAAGTGATAGTTGCAGTCAACGAGTATTTTGCAGAGTTTGACACAACCTATTTTTCCGATGGGATTGAAATTCTGGACGACCGCTGGACCAAGTGTATAACCCTCAAAGGAATCTATGTCGAGAGGTAAGGTGTGTTGCTCACAAAACAAACATTCTTTGTTGCTGGTACCCTTAAAAACCGTACTCCATAGTTCGTATGTGGCCGTGGTTCATTACTTGACTTGTAATCAAAGTACGCAGGGTATCGGGTTCGGTCGAGGCCACTGGTAAACCTTTTTGAATAAAAAAGTATCTGCAATGGCTGCTGCGAATTTCTGTTACAGGGATTCACCCTCGTCCTGCCAACGACTTTGTCAAAGGCAGCAAAAGAGGACACGGAGTTTTAGGGTGACCTTTGTCACTTCGGGGTGAAAACTACCTCTGAAATTCGGAAGAATGAGAGCAGAAAACGCAGAAAGCTATGGAAATCACAGCACGAAACTAACATAATGTGTATCCACAACACATTAATCCTCTAACTGAAAAAGTGTCATGATAATCTCTCCATTGGCATAAAAAATGCAGTTTAGTCCTCCACTCGAAATCTCCAAAAGAGGACTCAAAAGGAGGAGATAACCAGGAGAAAAAGATTAAATAACCAACGAAAGGATAACATACTACGAGTCGAAAAGTGTAATGTCAAAGATTTGAAGGTGCAAGCGAAGCTAGAAAATGTGAGAAGGTAGTGGAGAGTCTCAATCTACATATAGTGGGAGTTAGTGAAGTACAATGGAAAGCTAAGGTATTCCGGTCGGAGGAATATAGGGTAACATCAACAACAGCAGAAAGTTTTATAGCTGCAGAAGAATTCCTTACCAATAGGAAAGCAGAACAGAATAGTGATTTAGTATGAATAGCTGGGTATGTTGTCATGAGAAACAAACAGCAAGCCAAAAATAGCAACAGTATTTCAGGGATACATGTCGACGTCACAAGCGGAAAATGAGAAGACGGAGAAAGTATATGAGGACATTAAACGGGCAATGCAGCAAGTAGAAGCAGATGATAGTCTACTAATCGTGGAGGACTGTATAACGCGAGCCGCAGTTTCCTCGTAACTGAACCTTAAGTTCTGATACGTAAAAACCACATATAACACTACACAGCAAGCTAGCGTTACCCTTTGGAAGGAATTTAGAAATGTTTGACCGCGTGTTTACCTAATGGGTAGAGGGTATCGAACAATAATTTCGCATCTATGGCAATTAATAGAAAACTGAAAGGCTTTATTTTGGAAGTAATGAAAGTAGTGAAGTTCACGTGAATGAAACAACAAACGGTAGCCAGCATAATTAGGCATACTATTTTGAAACATTAAGTTTAAAGCAAAATGAAACTGAGTTGCTAAAGTGACTTTCATTAATACTCCTTTTAAATGGTGCAATGAATAAACACGACTACCGGACGAATTGAGAAATGGGTAGCAGTAATTACTATTTCCACAAATCAGCAATCATAGGAAGTTAATTGATATTTCACTCATAGCAATAATAGTTACTATCTCAATCATTAACCAGTTCAGCACTAAGATGTTACTCAAGACATCACGAGACTAAAATTGGGCATGATAAGAGCTCTGGTTTAACTAACAAACAAACACCACAAATGAAGTTAAATAACACTACATAAACACTTTTTATACTCTCACTATTATGGAAATATCTCATATTTCTTTAGTACAAGCAGTATTTAGTTTATCTTTCTTATAATGCAAATGAATATAGTGGGGACCCATAAACTGAAACTGTCTTTACAGACAAATTCTGTGACTATTTCAGAAACAAATTGCAATTTTCCAATATTGATTTCTAACCCCACTTGAAACAATTTATATCTTCATATTTTAAAGCAAGTAATTGAAATATTAATTTCAATCAATTTCTGAAAATCATAGTAATAATGAAAGCAAAATTATTTTCGTATAAGTTCTTTTTGTGTGTCTTTCTCACTACCTGTGAAGCAGGTAATTTAACTAGCAACATCTATACACTTTGGCACTGAACGTTGGCGCATTTAATGCAGACACAAATCAACAGTTATTCAGAAATAGGATACTCGGTCTTCTGCACGTTTAGGATGGGTCCCTACATTGCTTTCATGGTCAGGAGAATTTTAAGGATGTCACACATATTTATATCACTGGAATTATTATTGGAAACCACTCACACAAACAAACTGGTCGATACTAAGATACATATCTGAGTTCCTGAAGCAGGCGGAGCAGTGACGCAATAGTAGTGGCAAGCTGGTCTCACACTCTTGCTGATGAATGCTCTTCATAAATTCTTCTTGGCGGCGTATTATCCTCATTTTAGAGCCATTCCATAACAACAAGAGCACCATACGACAGCCGAAACCACATAGGAGGCAATTTCGATATAAATTGACTTTCAAATGCCTCACTTGGCATCCTTGATGTTAACCGTACAACGGCTTGCCACTGACTGCGTAGCGTGCTTCCCCAGAGGCCGCCCAGATCGACCGCCAAATTCACCTTCTAGCGCGCGCCAGGCCACTCCGTAGCGGAGGGGGTTCCCTGCACCTTTTTTACTATACAATACAAGATCCATAAGAATGAACCTGTTTTTCACATACACATTTCTCTTTCTTAACATTCACATTTTATAAAGTTTTATTACTTTTAAATATTATTAAGTTTTTTACAATAAGTACATTACAAACTTCAACTTCCCTCTGACAATTCAAAGATCTTAACTAGTAAAGAACAACAACTTCATAGTCACATACACATAATTACACTGTATAAACTCCTTACAATCGATATTGGTGTTACAACTGGAACGTGGTAGTAGGAAGAACAACAGAAGGCAAAGGTACAGGACAACGTGAAATAGATAGTAGGAATGAAAGAAGAGAAAAATTAGCTGAAACCTGAAATAAATTTCAAAAGTTACAAGAGGCGGTTACAACTGGATTACTAAATGAT
Organism: Schistocerca americana; assembly: GCF_021461395.2. NCBI lineage: Eukaryota > Metazoa > Arthropoda > Insecta > Orthoptera > Acrididae > Schistocerca > Schistocerca americana. The sequence goes on from NC_060119.1 coordinate 1,042,266,970, forward strand.
CAGACGGAGATTCTAAAATCAAATTTACACTCTAAAACGAATCCAAGAGCGCAACAATGACAAACAGCAGGCCGAAGGTTAATAGAATCATCCTGAAGGTTTATGGTGGAAGGAAGTGAGATACTGAATTGTTAAGGACTGATGAGATAAATTTAAGGTTTCTTTAAAGTTGGAGATACATAACTAACACTACAGTGGGCAGTTCAGTTGAAGGTGACTGGAAATCTTTGAACAGGGTAGTCACAGGAGTTAGAGAGATAATTACATGTATAAGGAAAGCAACCGCGAAGAAAATTTGGTGAACAAAAGAAATATTTCCGTTGATCAGTTAAGTACGGAAATACAAATATTTTCTATAAAATGATGGAATTTTTATAAGTCACTTAGGAATGAAATAAATAGGATGTTCAGGGAACGCAAAGCGAAATACCGATGGGAAAATTGTGAATGATTCGAAAAAGAAATGATCGTCAGAAGGGCAGATTCTGCGTGCAGAGTTAAAAGAGCTTTCGGTGAAGTGAAAAGTAACTGCATCAACATTTAGAGTGCAATGGGAATTACACTGTTGAACGCAGAGCAGAGAGACATGATACGTGTACAGAGTAGGTTACTATGAGGCTGAAGAAATGCCCAGTGACGAGACAGAAGGACACTATTAAGTCGATACTGAGGACATAAGGGATTTATTTAACAGAACTTTGTAAGAACTGCGATGAAACGAAGCAGAAGAGACAGACAATAGCCTATCGGAATTTCTAAAACCTTTTGCGAACTATTCAAGTTGATTGTATAAAGACTTTCAGTCCACACAATAGTGACAGAGTAAGAACAGATAAATGCAAGAACTATCATACAGCCCATGCATCAGAGTTGCTACCAATAATAATGTACAAAATACTGGAAAAGAGGATGTTATAGGACAATCAGCTTGACTCTATCAAGTATTATGCAAATTATTCCTTGATGTCTTGGCATATACCCTACCATTCTGCCCTTTCATGTTCTCGAAGTTTTCCACACGTCAGTCTCCTTACAGAATCTAAGGATAACTTCCTCATTTTTTCTCTTACCAAACCACCTAACTTTCAAAAACCTTATGTAGTGTCTCATTGTAAACTCTTAGATTCTTTTCTTTTCCGGTTTTCACACAGTGTATGAGTCATTTCTATATAATGTTCTGCTCCAGACGTACATTCTCTAAAATTTTATTTTTGAGATTAAGGCCAATGCTCGACACTAGTACATATCTTCTACAAAGGAATACCCTTATTGCCTGCCCTAGTCTGTATTTATGTCCTTCTGGTTTCGTCCAGCAACGCTATTTTGCTTCCTGGGCTTCGTCTACATCGTGGTCCCCAGTTTTTATGTTAAATTTGTCACTATCTTCATTTCTCCTACTCGTCATTACTGTTATTCCTTCGGTTTACTGTCAGATAATATTCTGTGCCAACTATACTAATCATTCCATTTAGTATGACCAGCAGTTCTTCCTCCTTTTCACTGTGGATAGCAGTGTTATCAAAGATTGCCATTGATGTTCACTCACCTTCTGTTACAATCCCACTCGTGAACAGGTGATGTACTTCCTTCGTCGCTTCTTCGACGTACAGATTGAACAGTTTGGGAGGAAGACCACATCGTTGTCCGACTCTCTTTGTAATCTGAGCATTTTCCTCATGGTCTTTCATTCTTCTTGATTGTTGTACAGTACAAGGGGTGGTCAAAAACTTTCTGTTCGAAGGACTTACAGCCCAGGATCGGTATGCCAATCAGGCAAAATGACCGTGAGCATTGAGGCAATCATGTACCAGGCTGAAGATACTCGTTCAGTAAAACAGCGTGTCCTGCTGCATGAAGAATTTCGTAACTACCTCGGGCACACCCTCGTCCGACAGGAACCATCGACCCTTCAAGGCCTTTTTAATAGACCGAAGGCGTGATAATCGCATGGGGAGAGATCCTGACTATAGGGCGCGTGCTCGAGTATCTCCCACTTGAGGTGGCGTAGCTTTTGTGTTTACGACACTACGGGAACGTGCGTTATCATGAACTAGCAGCACGGAACTTGGGGCACCAATGCACAACGGTGATTTTGGACAGATATTCTTCTTCTAGTTCCTATCCGTTCCGGATGTTGGCAACCATCTTGGTAGTGCTTTTCCTGGCAGTTGCAGCTCTAAATAGCTCTGTAGATGTTTTAGAGGTCCATGTTCCGATGTTCTTGAGGCAGGATATTCTGCTCCGGCCAACGCTTCTCTTCCCTGGTATTTTTCGTTGCAGGATGGTCTGGAGGAGGTGGTATCTGTTGTTGTTGCGCTTGATGTGTCCCAGGTACAGGATCTATTTCGCTTTCACAGAGGCCAGTACTTCTTTCTCTTTCTTCATTCTTCGCAGAACCTCGGCATTTGTGACATGTGCTGTCCACGGTATTCTTAACATTCTCCTGTACAGCCACATCTCAAAAGCCTCCAGCCACTTACCCAATGATTCTTTCAGAGTCCATGTTTCAACACCATAGAAGAGGGTGCAAAATACGTAGCAGCGTAAAAGTCTAATCTTCGTCGTCATGATTCTTGAAAATGTTATTCATCTTATTGAACACAGCCCTGGTTTTTCCAATTCGAGTTCTCATCTCATCAGGAAGATCCCACTGATCATTTATTGTAGTGCCAAGGTACGCATTTAATGTCCTTGATCTATGTGATTTTTGGCTTATCTTAATGTGACACGCATGGGCTCTGTTTTTACCGATTATCATTGTTTTCGTTTTTTGAGGGTTGACATCTAGACCATATTCAGAGTTTTTTGTGCAATTCTATCGACAAGGTACTGTAAACTATCCTCACTATCAGAAAATATTACTGTGTCGTCAGCATATCGGATGTTGTTGATATATTTTCCGTTTAAGAGCACTCCCGTCTCTACTTCATCAAGAGCTTCCTTAAAGATGTGTTCTGATCAGATGCTGAAAATCAGTGTGGATAATCTACAACACTGCCTTACACCTCGTAGAATGTCTATCTCTTCTGTATTTTCTCTGTCCAGCCTCACAGAAGCCGACTTGTTCCAATATAGGTTCACAATTATACGAAAGTCTTTACCGTCCAAACCAATGCTTCTTACAATGTCAACAATCTTCTGGTGTTTTACTCTGTCGAAAGCCTCCTGACAATCAATAAAGCAGGCATAAATGTCGCAACTAATGTCTCTGCACCTTTGAAGTAGTACCTGAGTACTACGAAATGCTTCGCGTATGCCAAATACATTTCTGAAACTAAACTGTATAGAAGACATCTGTTCTTCACAGATCTTGTAAATTCTTTGGTGAATGACCCTCAGAAAGGTCTTTAGTAGGTGACTCATTAGGCTGATGGTCCTGTATTCACAACAGGTCTTAGCTCCGGGCTTTTTGGGCAATGTAATAAATTCGGATTTAACCCTTTCGGTCATGGCGTCCTCATATAAGGACATACTAAATAAACGCTTAGTTTATTAAAATTCGTTAAATTTTACCATTTGTGATTTTTGTCCTCATATTGTAACGAGCAGCGAGTTTACGTGAGAACGGTGTCGACATCAACTGTCAACTTGTGGTACCACAAAACATAACTGAATGGGCACAGTCACATGGACGTTTCCCAGTAATCTTTGTACCTTCCATTAGCCGGTTAATTTCTTCTGAGCTTAGTTAAAAAACATTATTTGTGCGTAGAAAGGTGCATCCTTGAAGGTGAAAACTAAAGGTGTCTTTCAGAACGAAAGGTAAGTGACCTATTTATAACTTTGTATATGTCTCCGTATGAGGACACTGTGATTGAAAAGTTGTAACTGCTTAGAAATTTAGGACTTCATTTCGCTGTCTTTTTAGTCATCTTACGGTGATTCATCTGAAATTGACGATCTATCTGATGATCCTGGCGATAATTTTGAACAAGAGCACAATGATGGAAGTAATGTTCGACGTCTTATACCATTCGGTATAGTGTAAGCTGAGTAGCCTAGACGCAAAGCCCGCTAACTGCATGATAAGTGACACTGAGATAATCACCACACACTCTTCCCATCGAAATCACAATGCATTGGCAGCGAGAATGTTATTGGTGCGTACGAGTTTGTTACGGCGCAGCCAGTCTAAAGCTGAATAAGAAATATATCCATTCTAATCGTAACAGACTGAAAGGTAGCTAGGAATGTCAAGATAGGTAACTCTGATGTCTGATCACGTGCTTTGCCTCCATACATGGCAGGGCGACAGCCACACCTATTGGGCACTTAGAGAACTGAATCCGAAGACAACATACAGTTAGCTGCTTTTGAAACTGAACACCATTTTCGACAGACATGTTTGTTCATGCAATTGATATTGCATGAGTAAATGCATGAACGGAGTACAAGAAAACCGCAACAGAATTAGATGTTCCCAAAAATAAGACACTTGATTTGCTTCACTTTAGGGCAAGTGTGGTCAAAGTACTGGCAAAAATGGGTAAGTCAGCTGCCAGGAAAAGGGGGTGTCCCACTAGTGAGAGTCCAATGCCATCTCAAAGTACTTCCAAACGAGTCAATGTGGAAGTTCGTCCAGAAGCTGATGTTTGTTTGGACAACGTTGGATATCTTCCAGTGGTCAGTGATAAAAAATCATTTGACAGGTGCAAGAAACTTGGTTGCAAAGACAAAAACAAATTTTACTGTGTAAAATGTAACATTCATTTATATCTGGATAGAAGAAAATTGTTTCTTTGATTATCATTCTTCACAAGGGTAAAACCGTGATTTATGTATATAATCATTAAGTAAGCTTTGTGTAATTTATGTATTTGATGAAATAAAATCAAATAGAATACTTTGAGTTTTCGACTTATACTGCACTCACTTTAACGCAATGTCCTCATTTGGGGACGCTTTGTATCCCCCCTTGGGGGGGCACCTTGGAATATTTTATTCATCTCAAAAATCATAATTTAATTCGAAAAACTGGATGGCAAAGCCATGATTTTTTTCTCCGGAAAAAAATAATTCGTGACCGAAAGGGTTAAACCTTTTCCGTAGAATGTTACCAGAGCCGTAGATGTCATTTAATATTGCAGTCAACCACTTCAAATTATCCTCACAGAGTAGCTTGAGAATTTCGGCATTCGCATTGTCGGGACCAGGTGATTTACCATCTTTAATTGCATTTATGGCAGCTTGTATTTCTTCCAGCGGATTTCTAGGTCCTGTTTCGCAATATATTTGAGGAAGTTCTGGCCGGTTGTCATAAAAGAGTTGCTCTATGTACGTTTTCCATGTTTCATTAAGCTCATCTTGTCCAACTACACTCCTGGAAATTGAAATAAGAACACCGTGAATTCATTGTCCCAGGAAGGGGAATCTTTATTGACACATTCCTGGGGTCAGATACATCACATGATCACACTGACAGAACCACAGGCACATACACACAGGCAACAGAGCATGCACAATGTCGGCACTAGTACAGTGTATATCCACCTTTCGCAGCAATGCAGGCTGCTATTCTCCCATGGAGACGATCGTAGAGATGCTGGATGTAGTCCTGTGGAATGGCTTGCCATGCCATTTCCACCTGGCGCCTCAGTTGGACCAGCGTTCGTTCTGGACGTGCAGACCGCGTGAGACGACGCTTCATCCAGTCCCAAACATGCTCAATGGGGGACAGATCCGGAGATCTTGCTGGCCAGGGTAGTTGACTTACACCTTCTAGAGCACGTTGGGTGGCACGGGATACATGCGGACGTGCATTGTCCTGTTGGAACAGCAAGTTCCCTTGCCGGTCTAGGAATGGTAGAACGAGGGGTCGATGACGGTTTGGATGTACCGTGCACTATTCAGTGTCCCCTCGACGATCACCAGTGGTGTACGGCCAGTGTAGGAGATCGCTCCCCACACCATGATGCCGGGTGTTGGCCCTGTGTGCCTCGGTCGTATGCAGTCCTGATTGTGGTGCTCACCTGCACGGCGCCAAACGCGCATACGACCATCATTGGCACCAAGGCAGAAGCGACTCTCATCGCTGAAGACGACACGTCTCCATTCGTCCCTCCATTCACGCCTGTCGCGACACCACTGGAGGCGGGCTGCACGATGTTGGGGCGTGAGCGGAAGACGGCCTAACGGTGTGCGGGACCGTAGCCCAGCTTCATGGAGACGGTTGCGAATGGTCCTCGCCGATGCCCCAGGAGCAACAGTGTCCCTAATTTGCTGGGAAGTGGCGGTGCGGTCCCCTACGGCACTGCGTAGGATCCTACGGTCTTGGCGTGCATCCGTGCGTCGCTGCGGTCCGGTCCCAGGTCGACGGGCACGTGCACCTTCCGCCGACCACTGGCGACAACATCGATGTACTGTGGAGACCTCACGCCCCACGTGTTGAGCAATTCGGCGGTACGTCCACCCGGCCTCCCGCATGCCCACTATACGCCCTCGCTCAAAGTCCGTCAACTGCACATACGGTTCACGTCCACGCTGTCGCGGCATGCTACCAGTGTTAAAGACTGCGATGGAGCTCCGTATGCCACGGCAAACTGGCTGACACTGACGGCGGCGGTGCACAAATGCTGCGCAGCTAGCGCCATTCGACGGCCAACACCGCGGTTCCTGGTGTGTCCGCTGTGCCGTGCGTGTGATCATTGCTTGTACAGCCCTCTCGCAGTGTCCGGAGCAAGTATGGTGCGTCTGACACACCGGTGTCAATGTGTTCTTTTTTCCATTTCCAGGAGTGTATTATTTTTCCTTCATTATTCACCAATTTGTTTCCTGTCCTTTTTCTGTAATTTTCTGTCACTTCCCTGACTTTTTTATGAATATTGAAACTATTATGCTTCAATTGTAATTTCTCTATTTGTTTGCACTGTTAGTGTATTTCTCTTTCCTTAGCTTCTCGTATCCGTTTCCTGATCTCCTTGCTGATATTCTTGTATTCAGCGGGATTACTTTTCACTTTCCTCCTTCTGTCAATCATTTTAAGTATCTCTTCAGTCATCCATGACTTCTTTTTGGTGATATTGGATTTCAGATGTTTTGTTTAACTGATTCCACTATAGAGTTAATCTTTTTAATTTTCTCTTAAGTGCACAAGTTACCTGGCAGAGACTTTTGTTCATTATTAAGATGGACTCCTGTATTTTCTCTTATGAAAGATTCTTTGTTTGCTGATATCGTACATTTTGACTTTTTTCTTTTGAACTCTCTTCGTTCTGATATTAAAGACACCAACTAGGGGAACTTGGTCTTAGTTAATGTCGGCACCTGGATAGGGTTTCATTGAGAGACAGCTGTTTTTGTATCTTTGATTTATCAAGCCATAATCAATCTGATTCCGGGTACTATTTACGTCTGAATCTCTTGGGAACTTCCAGGTGTAGAGACGTCTCAGTGTTAACGTGAAGAATGTGTTAGTTATTACGAATCTCCACTCTCCTGCAAATGCACTGAGTAGTTCGCCTCTCTCATTCCTTTCACCGAGCCCATAGTGACCTATAATGTCGCCTACGGATCCCCTTCGACAGATATGCTGCCCCATGAACATTATTCATTTTCCGATGTATATCTACCGGAATTTGTCGTTCGGCAGCCAAGAAAAGAATAACGGGACATTGGTCCTTTGAAGACACATTTGGTAACAACGTCACCATAGTTCACGTTTTCGCATTTACCGCACGCACTTCGCAAAGACACGAATGCCAAACTGATCCCTTGCCTAGATGTCAGTCCTTCTGCGGAGTGCCTCTTCTAAAAGTCGTCAGGTCCTTTTTTCCTAGTGTTTCACCAGATATCTTCGATTTCATTTTTTTATTGTGTAGCTGGCCTCAATCCAAAGAAAAAATGCTCATGATGTTTTTCGTGCAACGCCCAGTGTTGGAAATTGTCGGTTTGTTACCAGTTACAGAGAAAATTATTCTTAATGTGGAATTTTACGTGACCAGTCCCCATAGCGGACCCGAATTAGTCTATTAGTCTATTTAGATGTTTGTTTTATCAATGTGTGTTGACAGGGACATTAAAACACGAAGAATACACAACAAACCAGCAGCGACTCAGTAGCGCTTGGTGCTTGGCGGTGGCAGTCAGCGCGGGTCAGGGTAGGGCCGTTGCTGGTGAAGTGCTGGTTATCCTTCATGTTGTACTGTCCTTCTATATATTTATTGACAAGAAAATATCGAATAGACTAATCTGGTATCGCTCTATCGAATGGGGGACATAAAATTTCAATTTCAAAATCATTTTGTTTATAACGGTAAATAAACCGAAGCTTTTCGTCGCATGAAAGACGTGATGAGCACTATTTCACTTTTTGTTTCGGATGACTCCAGAAACTAAATTGCAGATATCTATTGAAATACCACAGAAAATGCTCCGGACGACTCGTAGGAGAGACACCTTGTGCACCAGCGTCGGAGACGCGCTACGTTGCATTTATGCTGCAGCAGCAGCCTCAGTGGGAAAATTTCTCATCGTCCCTTCTGCATATTGTATATTACTCTTCTTTCCCTATAGTTTCAACCTATTTTTCTACTACTGTCTTCATGTTTCTTAAGTCTCGCTTCCATTATCAAGTGCACCGTCGTAAATGTCTCTCTGGTGCCCTTACCTATTCTAAAACCAAAGTGTTCGTCACGTAACAGTCGAATGTGCCCCTCCGGAGAACATTTGTGTTTCTGTTTCTTCATATTCATCCTCCATCCATTTTCTTTTAGCATGGCGGCACTTCCTATTAGTTTCTTTCATAAATGACATTTACAGCTTTATTCTTGTCTTTTCCTGAGAATTTTTGTACTGCCATCTTTCGCCGAACAGTTGAAGTAGTTTTTATGACTCGAAAGTTTCTTCACAGTTGCTATCGCTGTACCTACAATTGGATGTCGAACCTCTGAGCGTGCCCTTTTTAAAGATGTCATTCCTTTTCATCTGAACTACGTTCTTTGTTACTGATTGCCACATTACCTACAGCCTCAGGGAACTTTAAATACATGACCTCATTTCTCAAACGAGGTGTCAGTTGAGGTGTTTAGCACAGCCCTCATATTCTACAAATCTGATCCTCAGTGACCTACAAGGAAGGGAAGTTCCCCATAGGACCACGTATATTTAAGAGAGAGAATTTCGTGCAGAAGATTATGTCTTCTGAAACGAAAATTACTAGGAGCGGCCCATTTAAGTATTAAAGTACACGGATACATTAATGAAGGGACTCATCTAACTGGTAAAGGAAACTAATAGTCACTATAACAGTTTATTACGATCAGACAACAAATAAAACGATTTAACAAAGATGTGCCATAAAGGTACCGAGGGGAGAGGCGACCATTGAAAATAATTTGTGTAGTCTGGTATTTGCTAAATTGGTAGCAAAAGAAGGAACTGTAATGCAGAGAAAACTAGAATCCAGTATCCCTCCATTTATCAATCTATTCTAACGTGTTTCGGCTTTAGCCATCATCAGAATCCTGCTTCAGATCAGAACCAGACGATTACACTGATGCAAAGGTGACCTGCATTCTGCTCACCTATATTACAAGCCAACCATGTAACTATGACGTCTACTTCTACATCTACATAGTCACCGTACGGTGCATGGCGGAGGGTGCCTTGTACCACCGCTAGTCATTTCCTTCCTGTTCCACTCCAAGTAGAGTAAGGGAAGAACGACTGTCTATGTGCCTCCGTATTACTCCTAATGTCTCGTGCCTTTCTTCGTGATTGTGATTGGGAATGTTGGCGAATCTCTCGGCAGTCAGTTTCAAATAAAGGTTCTCTAAATTTTCTCAATAGTCTTTCTCGTAAAGAAAGTCGCCTTCCCTCCAGGGATTCCCATTTGACTCCCCGAAGCATCTCAGTAACACCTACGTTTTTTGTTTGAACCTACCGGTAACAAATCTAGCAGCCCGCCTATGAATTGCATCATGGTCTTCCTTCAATCCGGCCTGGTACGGATCCCAAAAATTCGATCAGAACTCAAGAATAGGTCGCACCAGCGTCCTATATGCGGTTTGCTTTACAGGTGAACCACTCTTTCATAAACTTGTCAGCATAATCCAAGGTCGACCGTCCGCCTTCCCACACGCTCGTTCCAATACATATCGCTTTGCAGCGTTGTGCTCAGATGTTGAAACGATTTTACTGTGGAGTCAGAACACTAGTAATACTGTACCCGAACGTTACGGGTTTGTTCTTTCCACTCATCCGCATTAACTTTCATTTTTCCACATTTAGTGCTAGTTGCCATTCATCACGCCAACTAGAAATTTTGTCTACGTCATCCTGTATCCTCCTGCAGTCATTCAACGACGACAGCTTCCAGTACACCAAAGGATTATCAGCCAACAGCCGCAGATTGCTTTCCACCCTAACGCTAGCACCAAATTGCTTAAAAATGGATAATAAATTAAGGAATACTGGACCCTGATTCTTCTGCATTATAATTCCTCCATCTGCGACCAATTCAGCAAATTTCAACTATACAAATTTAAATGATTTTCCCATTGAATGAAGCATATAAACACTTAATAATTAACGATCAGTTACTGGGAACGTGATTCGTGGATACAAGAAACGCCTCAAAAAAGCGAGGATGAACGCCAAAATTTCCTCGAAAGCACATAATGGGTGCAATTAAATGTATGTGAATGGTAAAACCGCACAATTAAACCCCGAAGCAAATTAACTATCCTCATGTCTTCCTTTCCTTTGTAGTTGCATCGACAGGTTATGCTTACCTCTCTTAAACGGTGCGAGTGTGGAAGACGGCTGCGATGACTCTCTCTCTCTCTCTCCTGCAAACATATTCTTCAGCGTCCCTGTACCGAGCGTATTCTTCGACCTCTTGGCAGCAAGTGTGTTTTATATTTACTCTCCGATACTTAGCTTAGTTTCCCATCATAGAAATCACGCCGGCCATTTGCAGGAGACCTTGTGAGATCTGACAAATAATACAAAAGTTTAACAAATTCTCTCCCTCACGGGTTTTGTCATGGTTAACCAATAATCACACGGCTTGGGAAGGAAGGCCGAGAATCTCTCTCACTACATGACAGATTTCCAGTTCCGATCAAAAAAAGTCTTGCACAAAGACACGCGCCTTCTACCCAAATAATTACTATGAGGTAAACACAGACCTCCTTACTTGGTGCTAAACGAAAATGTCTGTGGCCACAACCAACGGCCAGCCCCTCGGTCTCAATCTCTGTGTTTTTCACATGGCCTTCAGATCTTTATCTCATCAAAAGTATTCCTTCTACTGTCTCACTCAATGCACGTCCGTCGTACTAGCCATTCTCCGACGCAGCTGCTGTGATTTCCCTGTTCTACACTTGCTCAGTACGGGCTTTCAGTGCCAGCAAGTTTATGACACTGTCCACCCAAGTTAATTTCCCTGTCATGAGCCAGCAAAAGAAGGCCTCCAAGGCTGCAGAAAATAACAGGTCTGTCTCACTGTAATAAAAGTAAAGGAGAAGAAGAAATTAGCAGACTAATAGTTGGCAATAGGGAATATTGTCTGTAGTTTTGGAGCAGCGTTAAAGAATTGACTATACTGATTATTAGGATCTGCAGATTACAGTGACAGTTCAGGCATAAATTGCGATGAAACTCTCAGTACCTGTGTTGATTCATCCTGATGAAAGGCAAATTTCAACCTCTCCTTCATCTTTTCTAGATTGTAGTCTCAGTCTATGTTTGCTGGGTATGCCTTAAAATTAAGTATATTGTTCCAGCATGTTTGACTGACCAAGATTAAATTCAACTGGTATCTTCGTAAGTCTCAAGACTTTTTCGAAGTATACCTTTCCTTCTAGTGAATTTTGAACAGTTTATTCGCAGTTTCCAACTGAATTTCTCTGAATAACTCAATTAATTTTTCTAGTCTTCCATTCTTATCCATAACTCCTGTTTCTATCACAACATTTCAAAAATGGTTCAAATGGCTCTGAGCACTATGGGACTCAACTGCTGAGGTCATTAGTCCCCTAGAACTTAGAACTACTTAAACCTAACTAACCTAAGGACATCACACACATCCACGCCCGAGGCAGGATTCGAACCTGCGACCGTAGCGGTCTCGCGGTTCCAGACTGCAGCGCCTTTAACCGCACGGCCACTTCGGCCGGCACACAACATTTCAGTCATCCAAGATTATTAACAGTCTTTCCTAAATACTGACTTCAACTACCTAATATACGAGCGTGATTTGAAAAGTTCTCCGAACGGAATAGAGAAAAAAGTACTTACATCACTGATTTGTTCTTATTTTTCAATGTAGTCTCCTTGTAGATTAATGTACTTGATCCAATGGTGTTCCAGTGCATTGATCCCATCTCGAAAATGAGTTAACTCCAGGCCTGCAAAATAGTTGTCAACTCTTGGTATCAATTTTTCGTTTGAAGTGAATCTTGGGCCACCAAGAAAAATGTTCAGTTTAGGGAAGAGACACAAGTCCGACTGAGCCATATCAGGTGAATAAGGCGGTTGTGGCAACAACTCATACCTTAGTTCATATAATTTTGCCATGGCGGCAGCACATGTTTTTGATCAAGCGTGAAGAGTCGAGGCACCTATCTTGCAGATAATTTTTTCATTTCTAATTGTTCAGTTAAAATGTGATATACCCTTACAAATGACATCTGGAAAGGGTGAGCAACTTTACGCACTTTCAATCGGCGATCGTCCATGACCATTTTGTGCACTTTTGCAATGATTTCTAGAGTAGTGACATCTTGGCCCACCACGGCGCGGATCATCTTCCAAGCCCTCCTGACCAAATTTAAATTGATTTGTCGACTTGGCAACAGTTGAATATGTATTCTGGAAATCGTCATGAATGTCCTTTGCTTTCATAACTTTATTTACGAAGTACTAAATCACTGCTCGAATCTCGATTTTTTTCATCTTCGCAAATCCCTACGCGGAAACAACAACAGAGCCACGCCACCGCCACTGGTTTCTTCCAAGAGCACTGTCGTGGCACATGTTTACCGGCAACAGTGCAATGAGTATCACATGAACAACTCGTTGCGCTAGCGCTGACCTCTCGTGGCGATTCCGAGAACTTTTCAAACCCCCGTCGTACACATGGCAGCCAAAACATTATGACCAATGCCCTCCGCAAGGTTGAATGCTTCCCGGTGCTGTTCTGGGCACGTGATGCAAAAAGGAAAGAATGTAAGGAGTAGAGAGATGAATGGGCAGTCATTACAGAGTAGATACCGGCCAAAAATGCAGAAATCGCTGATAAAATTGGTTTTGATAAAGGGCACATTGTTGTGGCCCTGCGCCTGGAAACGATAACTCTGAAATGGCGAAGCTGATTACCTGTCGGCGTACAACTGTCGTGAGCACCAATGGAAACCGACTGAAGAATGGCGAAATAGCTAGTAGGCCGTATGGTATTGGACGACCACGTCTCATCACAAAACCTAGATGTTGGAGGATTCCCTACTGTGTAATCCAGGGTAGTTAGCGATCTGTAGCAGATCTGACGACAGATTACAAGGCTGGTGCAGGCACAACTGCTTCGGAGCGCACCATTAAAAGTCCGTTGTTGAACATGGATTATGATTGAAGTGGGCACAGCATCACTGACTTTTCGCCGTGGATCAGTAGAAACATTTCGCTTGTCGAATTAATCGCATTTCTTGTTCTCTTACACCAGGTCGCTGGATGGGTCCTTACATGCCGTCATCCAGGCAAATGGCTACACGAAACGTGGACCGCGCCAGAGATGCAGGACGTGAGGGCAGATTTCTGCTATGGAGTACATTGAGTTGGGCTTCCATGGGATCTGTGGTGGTAGTTCAAGGCATTATGACAGGAGTGAGCTAAGTGATCTGCATCGCTTCATGGTTGATATTTCCCCCTATGGTGATGACATCTTTCATCAGGGTAATTGTCCGTGTTGCAAGGTCAGAATCGTGCCGCAGTGGTTTGACAGCAATACATATCACGCGCCAACTACTTGCCTGTAAATCACCATCCCGTAATTTGCGGGAATTGTTTGACCTACGCTTAGACATCTGGTGCCACATACCACTGGAATCCTTTCAAGGACTTCTAGAATCCATGCCAATCAGAATTCTGTTGTACTCTGTTCGAAAAGTGGAACAAGACACTTTTAAGCAGGTGGTCATAATTAGTTTGGCTCGTCAGTGTATTCCCTCTATTTCTTAATCTTCTACTCAAGACACTGTTGTGTATGCCTGAATTATTGTACTGCAGTTGATTTTCCTCCGCCATCTTTGACAAAGCAGTTGACAGAGCGAGGGTACACCTGTCGCCGAATCTCCTCAGCCACCTCTGACGATGATTTTCAATCAAAATTTGGGCGGAGTCTGGGATCCAATATGTGTCAAACAACGTTTAAGTTCCCACTCAAAGGTGCTACCACTACCTCTACTCGCTACCACTTCCCATCTTACTACAGCTAGACCTCTGATCATATCAATATGTAGTAAAATTAATTCAAATATTTGCATGAAATTCTACAAAGAAAATACAATATAGTTTAGTCAACTGACAGGATCTCTGTCAGTCATATACATAAAAAGTGTCTTCTAGTACCTGTGGTTGTAATCCAGCCAATCTTGAAGGCGTGGACTGGACGGTTTTTTAGGTTAGAGAGTCTCGGAAGAACAGAAAAAGGGTCCCATCGGTTCAAGAGATATCGTAGCTGTGTTGGAAAAGTAACAGAGCTCCGAGTGCTAATACGTAGAAAGCACTGATGCTCAAATCGTTATAGGCTCTGAAAGTTGGATAAAGCTGGGGATAAACTAAGCCGAAATTTTACCGAAGAACCTAACGGTGTTCCGAAAGGATAGGCTAAACACGGTTGGCGGTGGTGTGTTTGTTGCTGTTAGAAGTAGTTTAACTTGTCGCGAAATTGAAGTAGATAGTTACAGTGAGTTAGTATGGTCAGAGGTCACTGTTGGCAACAGGAATAAAATAATAATTAGATCCTTTTACAGACCTCCTAATTCAGAAGACACAATTGCTGAAAGGTTCAAAGAAAACTTGAATTTGATTTCAAAAGCGTACCCGACTCGTAAGATTATAGTTGATGGTGACTTTAATTTATTCTCGATATGTTTGCGAAAATACATATTTCTTTCCGTACGCATGGAACATCATCCGTAACTGTGCTAAACGCGTTCTCTGAAAATTATTTCGAGCAGTTAGTTCATGAGCCCATGCTAATAGTAAACGCTTGTGAAAACACACTTGACCTCTTAGCAACAAATAATCCTGAGTTAATAACGTGCATCAAAAGGGATACAGGGATTAGTGAACAAAGGGCTGTCGTGGCTATATTGTAACGCCGAAATCCTGTAAAAATAAACAAAAAATATACCTATTCAAAAAAGCGAATAAAAATTAAATGACGCCTTTCTGAGGGACAATCTCCACTCCTTCCAAATTAATAATATACAGTAAGTGCAAATTAGATGTGGCTTGAATTCAGAGAAACAGTATCGGCAGCAATTGAGAGATTTATGTCAAATAAATTAACAAACGCCGGAGCTGATTCTCCTTGGCACACAAAACGGGTCAAAACACTGTTACAGAAACAACGAAAAAAAACATTCCATATTTAAACAGACGCAAAATCTCCAAGATTGGCGATCTACAAAAGCTCGAAATTTAGCTCGGACTTCAATGCAAGATGCTTATAATAGTTTCCACAACGAAATTTTGTCTCGAAACCTGGCAGAAAATTGAAAGAGATTCTGGTCGTATGTGAAGCATGCTAGCGGCAAGATACAGTCAATGCGCGGTAGCTAATAAACACAACCTTCCGAAATGCCTTCACAAAAGAATACGAAGTAAATATTCCAGAATTTGAATCCAGAACAGCTGTCAACGTGAGTAATTGAGAAGTATATATCCTCAGAGAAGCGAAGCAATTTAAATCACTTAACAATGCAAGTCTTCTGGTCCAGACTGCATGCCAGTTAGCTTCGTTTCAGAGTATGCTGATGCAATAGCTCCATACTTAACATTCATATACAACCGTTCGCTCGACGAAAAATCCGTACCCAAAGACTGGAAAGTTGCACAGGTCACATTAATATTCAAGAAAGGTAGTAGGAGTAATCCACTAAATTACAGGCCCATATCATTAGTGTCGACATGCAGCAGGATTTTGGAAAATATATTGTGTTCGAACATTACGAATTACTCGAAGAAAACGATCTGCTGACACAGTCAACACAGATTTAGAAAACGTCGTTCTTGTGAAACACAACGAACTCTTTGCTCACATGAAGTGTTGAGTGCTATTGACAAGGGATTTCAAATAGATTCCGTATTTCTGGATTTCCGGAAGGCTTTTGACACTGTACCACACAAACGGCTTGTAGTTAAATATTGTTTCATTTATGTGATTGGATTCGTGATTTCCTGTCAGATAAGTCACAGTGCGTAGTACTTGACGGAAAGTCAGTGAGTAAAACAGAACTAATTTCTGGCATACCTCAAGGTAGTATTATAGTATCTTTGCTATTCCTATCTACATACAGGATTTGGGAGACGGTCTGAACAGCCGGCATAGGTTGTTTGCAGATGACACTGTCGTTTATCGGTTAGTAAAGTCATCGAAGATCAAAACAAATTGCAAGACGATTTAGGAAAGATATCTGTATGGTGCTAAAATTGGCAATCTGACCTGAATAACGAAAAGTGTGAGCTCATCCATATGAGTGCTAAAAGGAATCTTTAAACATCGGTTACACGGTAAATCAGTCACATGTAAAGGTCGTAAATTCAACTAAATACCTAAGAATTACAATTAGGAACAACTTAAATTGGAAGGTGCGCTTAGAAAATGTCGTGAGGAAGGCTAAACAAAGACTGCGTTTTATTGGCAGGACACTTAGAAAATGTACGAGATCTACTTTGGAGACTGCCTACACTACGATTGTCCGTCCTCTTTTAGGATACTGCTGCGCGGAGTGGGATCCTTACCATATAGGACTGACGAAGTACATCGAAAAAGTTCCATGAAGGGCAGCATGTTTTGTATTATCGCGAAATAGGGGAGAGAGCGTAACCGAAATGATACAGGATTTGGGATGGACATCATTAAAAGAAATGCGTTTTTCGTTGCGGGGAAATCATCTTACGAAATTCCAATCAGCAACTTTCTCCTCCGAATGCGAAAATATTTTGTTGACACCGACCTACATAGGGAGAAACGATCACCATGATAAAACAAGAGAAATCAGAGCTCGCACGGAAAGATTTAGATGTTGGTTCTTTCCGCGCGCTATACGAGATTGGAATAATAGAAAATCGTGAAGCTGGTTGGATGAACCTCTGCCCGACACTTAAATGTGATCTGGAGAGTATCCATGTAGATGTAGAAGAAGCTAGTAAATGTGTGGCTAAGTCACTCGTGAAAGTACTGTTTGCTATTGCCAAATAATAATTCTTCATAGCCCTGCGCTGAGATGTTGAGTACACGAAAAAATAGTGTTTTGTGATTAGTCTCTACTTCATTTAGCGTGATTTACACTCTTTGATAGGTGTTAAACAGCGAGTTTTAAATATAAAGTTACAATTATAACCATCGCAGTTATAAGCTGCTATGTCCTGGACCACATACTTTCGTTAAATACATATTCTGTAGACTTAAAAACACGAAAGACCTGAACGACGATTCGAATAGTAATTAGTGAGAGTCACTTTGTAGAGAGTCAGGTTTAATTTCTATCCCAAAGTGTGATGATAATGTCGTATACAGAAGTATACAGTAATCCGAGTCAAGAAGAACTAGACGTACAATACACCGTTTTATTTCAGTTGACAATAGAGTTTATCACTCGTACAAATGTAACACAGGAGACTAAAGATTTTCCTGTTATCATTGATGTACCAATGCTCTCAGTAGATCTCAGTCATTTCCTTCTTCTACTGCCCTTTGTCAAAATTCTCTCAGATTTTTATTTTCTACAGCTAGCTCTTTATTATGCTCTATTCTGTCAGTTCATCTCCTGCTGTAACCTTCTGCTTCTTTTTTTCCCCTTGCCCTTGCCGATTAAAGCCTGAGGTGCTATCTGTTAATCATCTTAGGCATTGACTGAGGGCGTGTGTTGCATCAGCGAGACCTCGGCTGCAAGTGAATGCATGATGATTACAGAAGTCAACCCCATTGCCCCTTCAGTACCACATGCACAAGTGCCTCATTGTGCGAGTCGTGGTACACGATGCGGTGCTCAGTGTGGGAGGCAGTAGCCTTTGTTGACAGCATTGCCGAACGTCAGTTCATACGACAGCGAAATATATTATGCGTTGTACACGTAGCGAGAAAAAGTAATACCTATTGTACAGTTTTTTTATTAGTATCAAAGCAATTAATCACTGAAATTTTCTTTGTTAATAGAAGCTGTGCAACACAGTGCTGCTTACTACATTTCGAACTACTATTGTTCAGCCTTCTTAGTGCTACATCGTTACCAACTGTGCAGTCTTCTTATTGCAATATATATGACTTACGTCACTTATTAGGGTACACTGTGCCTAGCCTCATCATAAATACGAATATTTTACTCGCTGTGGGTGTAGGTCACGGTTTCAAGCAAAGCCGAGGCCCTTCAAATCTCTGTTGATTTGTATTGACAAAAAGTTCCGAGATTCTTTGAAGTGTTTCCTTAATAATTGTAATAGTTTTCAGTTCCTGATTACGTTAGACGTTTCTGAGATGAAGTACACCCGTGCAAGGGAATTATAGAATTCTTCCATCCCTTACCGCGATCGCTGACGGATGAGAGGCGATCATGTCTTGATGATGGAATAACTAATCGATCTAAAATGTAGTCCACAAAATGTTGTCCAAGAGTAGATACAGCAGTGACAATCAGTATAACGGCAGCGTTTCTATGAACGTAATATACAATGTCTGAAGAGCGTAAACACAGCAGTGGCAGTCAGTATAAAGGTAGGATTCCTACGAAGTTATGTACAGTGTCTGAAGCACACATGTACTGAATGCATTTGAAAGCAGTAGGCATTTTTTTTTTTTTTTTTGAGTCATCAGTCTTGTACCTGGATTGATGCGGCCCACCACGAATTCCTGTCCTGTACCAACCTAGTCATTTCAGAGTAACACTTGCAACCTACGTCAATTATTTGCTGATTGTGTTCCAAGCTCTGCAGCTCCCCCTAGTACAATGGAAGTTTTTCCGTGTTATCTCAACAGATGTCCTACCATCCTGTCCCTTCTTCTTGCCAGTGTTTTCCATACATTCCTTTCCTGATCGATTCTCCGGAGGACCTTCCCATTTCTTACCTCATCAGTTCACCTAATTTTCAAAATTCTTCTGTAACGCCGCATCTCGAATTAGATTCTCTTCTTTTCTGGTTTTCCCACAGTCCTTGTTTCAATATCTCACAATGCTATGCTCCAAACATAAATTCTTAGAATTTTCTTCCTCAATTTAAGGTCTGTGTTTGATACTAGCAGAGTTCTCTTGACCAGGAATGCCCTTTTTTGCCAGTGCTAGTCTGCTTCTGATGTCCTTGTTCCGACCGTCATGGATTATTTTGCTACCTGGGTAGCAGAATTTATTACCTTCATATACTTCGTGATTATCAGCCCTGATAACTTTCTCGCAGTTCTCATTTCCGCTGCTTCTTATTATCTAGCAATGTCATCAGCGAAACGTACCCATCACATCCCTTCATGTTCAGTTTTTATTCCTTCTTGAACCTTCTTTTATGTACAGATTAATCAGTAGGAGCCGGCCGAAGTGGCCGCGCGGTTCTGGCGCTGCAGTCTGGAACCGCGAGACCGCTACGGTCGCAGGTTCGAATCCTGCCTCGGGCATGGATGTGTGTGATGTCCTTAGGTTAGTTAGGTTTAACTAGTTCTAAGTTCTAGGGGACTAATGACCTCAGCAGTTGAGTCCCATAGTGCTCAGAGCCATTTGAACCATTTTTAATCAGTAGGGGTGAAAGACTGCATTCCTGTCCTAATCCGAGCACTTCGTACTTCGTCTCCCACTCTTATTGTTCCCTCTTGGTTGTTTTACATACTGTACATTACCCCTAGATAGATACATATAAGTCATAATCAATTATTAGAATTACATATTTTCTTTCGTAACGCGAGTAACAAAGTAAGGCGTATATGTTTCCTGGATGGATATTTGTATAAGGGCATTCACTGTCATGTTATTACATTGTTAGTACTTTGTCCAGCCTCCATTCTTCCTGATTACCTCAAGATTTCTCTTCGGCATTGATTTTTTTTGTGCTTGTAATGCTTGCACTGTAATTGTCTCCCACTCTCCTCGTATCGCTTTTTTCAGTTCACGTACGGTCTCAGATTGCCTTCCATTGCGATAAACACTCCTTGCAAGTATTCCCCAAAGGTTTTCTACGGGGCTCAAAACCTGGCTATGTGCAGGCCAGGGCAAAATTGCGATATTTTTATTTTTAAACCACTCTTTTGCTGTATTAGAAACATACACAGATGTATTATCATGTGGAAACATTGGAATTTCGTGCCCTAGGTCCTCATACATACTAATCCATTCTGTCTCTAGCATCTCAGTGTCATAATATAGTTCATTCTAGGACCAAAGCAATGCAAGGTTACCATGTGGGGAAGGCTGCCCAAATCGAAACACTTCCACCGAAAAAAAAAAAAAAAAACCGGCTAATTCTTACTTTCTTCTCTGTTCTCGGTCATGCGGACCGTCTAAATTAAGCTTTTTCTCATTATTGAAGATAACTTTATCCCATTCTCAAGTCAATGACAAATGTTTTTTAGTGAACTCCAGTCTAGCCTGTTTATGTTTGGGTGTTAGAGCAGGTTTCTGCAGTCGTTTCTTGAGTGCAAGGTGTTTTCTTTTAGTAAAATTTGTCGTACACACGTGGCAGTTACTGGAAACTGTACATCAGCAACAAGTTGAGAAGAATAACGGTTGATGGGCCTTGTTTTATGCAGAACTAACCTTTTCTATGCCTCATATAATTTTCTACTTTTCCCATATTTTTTCTGTCCATATCGTGCGAGCATTCTAATCAATTTATAAATCACTGTACTTGAACGGTTCAATTTCTTGGCGATTTGACGATTAGGCAGTCCCATTTCCTTCTACGCACTGATTTTTGCTTTGTCATCGAATGATAACTGTTTTCCCCGTGATACTACCACAGTCATGGTTTTGGTGCATAATATGTGTTATCACTAATGGTTGTTTACTATCCACAACAAAGGGACATGCGCACACAGTAACACCACCCAGAGCCTTTATACCGAGTTCGACTCTTTACCACCTGAATCGTTGATGTCTTGTTATTTACTGTACTTGTGACATCAAATGTGATACCACCTGACTTCGATTGGCAGTATACTGCATCTCACACTACTGCATATACACTGTACCCAACTATTCCAACCAAAAATGCTATTTTTCCTAGAAGTGTCCATGCCTTTATACTGATTTCCGCTACTGTTTATATAAGGATCAGTAAACGATCGTTATGAGGTAGCTGCGAATGTGTCGCTGCGAACCACCATTCGCTTTATGATGGACTGTCGTACTCCGCTGCACATTAAAAGTACAGAACCAGGAAGGATACCAAATAACGAAATCACGCATCAAGAAAAGTTTTGCATCAATCCTTTTCTCCAAAGTCCATATCATAGAAAAAACAATGGCCTTTAGGCGTGTGCATAAGTCCACTTGAAACGTTCCAGATCAGGAAAAAAAAATCGTCCGCTTCTCACGAGTTTTTCACAGAAATCCTGAACAAACTTCAATACTTGGTGGAACGTCCCATTGCTCGAATGCAGGTTTCAATGCGTCATGGCGTACAGTCGATGAGATCACCGAGCCACCCTGGTGCAAACTGTTCCGCTCTTCAATGGCGTATCCGCGGAAGTCGCACAAGAGAGCGTGGTCGTTGTCGACGTCCAAAAACATATGGTTTCAATCGATCCCACACATTTTCAGCTGGCTTCATGTCCGGGAAACACGCAGGCCACTCCATTTTGATTATTCTAGAATGCTGAAGGAACGTCTCCAGGCGAACAGCATGATTATCAAGCCAGGTATCATCCATCAAGATGAAATTATCAACACAATATTGGTAGCAGAATCTCGTTCCTGTACCATAAAGCAGTGAGATTGGTTGGTTGGTTTAAAAGAGGGGGGATGAGACCAAACTGCTAAGTCATCGGTCCCTTGTTCCGCTGACAACACAAAACGGAGAGAAAGGAAAACCACAAGGACGACGGAAGGGCAACAGACACTTAAATGGATAAAAGGGGAGAAGAAAACCACAGAAAAGCAAGAAACAGGTAGAAGAGATTAAAACGACAAAACAGATTACAATGGCTGACTAACCATGTGAATGAAAAGGAGAAGCCAGCCACTCTGCAACACATTTAAACCCTCCCCCCCCCCCCCTAAAAGCACTAGGGTGAAGGACACACAGGGACAAAGGACATGAGCTAAAACTTAGATCAAATGATAAAACCCACCCTCATGAATAAAACGTAAACCTAAATTAGCTGATGCCAGATAAAATTAGCGGCAACGAGTCCGGTGACCGAAGATTTCGTCGCAGGGCAGTCAAAGTGGGACTTTACACCAGGATACGGGCCACTGTCAACCGGGCGCCGTATCGACACTTAGGTGGGTCTTCAAGGCGCAGGAGGTAGCCGTGGGTCGCCCAAGCGTGGCCAATGCGGAGCCAGCAGAGAGCTACAGAGTATCTGCGAGAGGCCCGCATGGAGGACTGCCACACATTCGTAGTCTCCATAGTGGCACGCAGTTTGTTGTGCGTACTGAGACTATGCCATTCCGTCTCCCAAAGCCGAAAAACCTGGCGGCGTAAAAACGAACGCCGGTGAGTTATTGGAATGCCGATCTCCATAAGCGGTTTCCGTCTAGCCTGTTTGGTCAGCCTGTCAGCAAGTTCGTTGCCTGGGATTCCGACGTGTCCTGGAGTCCACACAAACACCACTAAACGACGGGACCATTCCAGGACATAGATGGACTCTTGGATGGTCGCAACCAATGGATGACGAGGGTGGCTCTGGTCGATAGTTTGTAGGCTCTCAAGGAGTCATTACACAGAAGAAATGACTCCCCAGGGCATGAACGGAAGTGCTCAAGAGCGCGAGATATAGCCACCAGCTCTGCAGTGAAAGCACTGCAACCTTCTGGCAAGGAATGCTGTTCAACATGTCCTCCATGGACATACGCGAGCCAACGTGACCATCATGGCCTCGGTACATGTCAAGAATCGAGATGAACCGACAGCGGAGAGCCGCGGGGTGAACTGAGTTCTTTGGGCCATGTGAAAGGTCCAGGTGAAGCCGCGGCCTTGGTGTACACCATGGGAGTGTGCGCGAATGGACCTCGGGTATAGGTGGTAAAGGCAAGGACTCCAGTTCAGACAGAAGGGATTGGACGCGAACTGCAATCGCAAGCCCTGACCTGGGCCGCCGATGCGGGAGATGAACCACTGTGGGTGGAAAAAGGAGACGGTAATTGGGATGCGCAGGAGAACTACGAACTTGTGAAACGTAACTGGTGAGCGCAGTGAGATTGCTCTCTACAACCATAAGAGATATACGTTGGCTACCTCAGAGCATCAATTCACCGCTGGAACCTTGTTGCACATATAGGACACAGTAGTGGAGGTGCTGGATATACCGGGTTGTCTCCAGACACGTTGTCTGCGATTATCAGGGTACAAACACATCCCAGTTTCGTCCATAAACAACACGCACCACTAATTATGGAGAGTCTATTCTGAATGATTTCTTGCCCGCCTGTAACTAAGTCCACGGTGTTGTGATGTATGACGTGGTGCTCCTTTTGGTCGTCGGGAACGGAAATTCGCACCATGCAGTCGTCTCCCAGCAAACTTATACGATACATGACGTCCTGTTGCCTCTTAGAATGATGGATTTAAATCTAGAGCACTCAGATCACGATTCCTGTGATTTAAAAGTCGTAATAAAGATTATCCTGTGCACCTGCCGAGTGTGAGCGGTCTGCACGACGCAAGTCTTCAACAATGTCTGTGAAATGGAACTGATTCGATATCTGCATCACACCACTTTGACTACGGTGCACAGATCGAACAACTTCCCTGGTTAAAAAGATTTCTCCCTGTAACGCGATGAAGCAGACCCAGTCATACGTCGCGACTGTGCGTCGTGGCATGATACATGTTTACTTTACAGTTCTACAGGCGTCTCTGATACGTCCCTACTGAGACATGCTGCTGTTGATCCGAGTGCGGCATTCTACCTGTAGTTAGAGCTCATGGTAACTGGGTGTATGTTTACAAACAACGTGAGCGGTGACTTTCCGCTTGATACAGAAACGGTCACAATAGCAACACACCTGCACGACATATAGGAGTGATAAAATTTTTTTGTTAATGTGTGTAGTACTATTAGCAAGAATAGGTGATTCAATTAGTAGGTTTCTGGATGTATGTTGCGGCGGCGCGGTTCTTTCCGTCCCTTTACGACGAACCTGCACCTACCTGTGAACATTGTCTCAGCAGATCATCAGTAGGAAACCCGAGTGAAACATACTGTACTTTGACGCGAACTAGGCTGCAATTAAAATCACTAATCTACGTTTCGGGAGAAACACAAAATGAAAGGTTGGAAATTTTGTCCTCAATTAATATATTCTGAAACTTAGGTGAACAAGTATCACTGCCAAGCCCGTGCTAGTCTTAACACAGTCACTCACAATCCCTTTCACTCACATTAGCAAGTTTATGGTGTTGCATTTCCCGAAAACGTAATAGCTACAAAAATACTAATTGCTTTTGATTGAGAACGCTCGCCAAATATTAAGTCTGTCGGTGCCAAATGCAGTCACAGTTTTTAGCCACCGACCTGCTCAATACGCCACGCGGAATATATGTCTTTTCTCGTCACAAAATTCACTTAAAAATTCCGAAATTTCTACACACACATCGGAATAATTATGCCGTCACTTTCCAACACTTTTACTGTATGAAACACTGCTAGATCCGGCAACTTATCATTTTCATCGGAACTACTACTGCACACGTCCGATCTCTTTCATGGCTAGGCTTCGACTCCTCTCTAGAATACTCTACCAGCAGAGAGAGGCGCGCGAAGAATATTGCTTTATCATTGGTCAGTTTACTCAATAGCCAATAGCAAAACAACATTCTCCCGCGTCAGTCCGCGCTTTTCACCAATAACCAATCGCAAAATAGTAAACCTCACGACTGCACTTTTTACCTACGTATCTAATATGTTGAAGTTTTGCTTATGCATAAAGTTATTTACTATTGTTATTTATACCTGAACTAACTTTCCCTTTACCATAAACTTACTTTACAAATCTATTCTACAAAAATCCCCTTTGTTCATATCCATACTTGGTTCAAAATGGCTCTGAGCACTATGGGACTCAACTGCTGAGGTCATTACTCCCCTAGAACTTAGAACTAGTTAAACCTAACTAACCTAAGGACATCACAAACATCCATGCCCGAGGCAGGATTCGAACCTGCGACCGTAGCGGTCTTGCGATTCCAGACTGCAGCGCCTTTAACCGCACGGCCACTTCGGCCGGCTATCCATACTTCTTCGAAATGTTCCCACACTAAATCCCACTACGTAGCTCGTTAAAGAATTATCTTCATATTAACCTTAAACTACACTCACGCATCATTCATACCGCTAAAACACATTTATAACATTTTACATACACAAAAAGACATAATAACACTTTATGAAAATACTAGAACAGTTCATGAAAAACATTCTATTACTTAGCACTCTAGTGGGCACAATCGAAACTAAAATCACAGTCCCCCTATTCAATATTGTCCTCTATCGGCTGATACATATACTACGTGCGCGTCCAGTTTCGCGTCACCATCTGTCACTCTCCAGCTCTGAGACACATTCCGCACTTAACCGCCTCCAAGGCAGAATCGTTATACGGCCACAATGTGTATACCTTTACTACAGACTTTGGCAGCTATAATAGCGCTAACACTGCTGGGAGAGGTGCAGATACTTTACTCAATGCTGCTTCAAAACTTGGTCGTAGCTCGTATTTACCTGGCGAGTGGTAAAGTACCAGTCTATCTGTAACCAATGACCAGGCATTCAGTAGGGTGAGGGATCTGGTGAACGAACTAGTCAGAGCACCGTCGAATATCCTCCAAATCGAGGTGGGTCAGGACGATACGGATAACATGCGGGCTGACGTCATCTTTCTGAATCAGAACATCACAGATACTTCTAGTTGAGGGCACAGCCGCACAAGTTAACGCATCATAAAAATAACTGTGCTATCCAAAAAACTGGCTATGTGCAGCAGAGGTTACCGTTTAAAATTTTTTTTCATCTACATCAAGGATTGAGCCGTTTGTTCCGTTCCGTCTCCTCCATAATTCGTTAACCCATCTCTCCGTTGGTCCTCCTAAAGAGCATTAGACTCTAGGTTTATATTGTTTTATGGCTTTGGTGATCCTTCTATCTAGCTATCGGTCTATATGTTCTTTCGATCTTAATTGATATTGTTTTATTATGAAAGTTTTGGGTTTCATATTCAGTTCAGTTCACACGTCATCATTTCTCTTTTTGTCCCTCAAAGTATATTCAGCCACGTATTTAAGGAAAATCATTTCATATGCTTCTACTTTGTTTTCATCTCTCTTCCTAAGAGTCTAGTTTCCACATCGACAGGGCAGTGCTTGTATAGTTATAACCTTAAAGAACTTTAGTAGAGTATCTCTCTGGACTTTCTTTCCCTATGTTCTGTGTAATGTGCCACAGAAATAGTTACACAGTTCTAACTTATTTTGTACTTGGCTGGTTGACCAACATGTAACACGGCACACTAAATATTCAATTGTATTATCTTACTCTATGATCTCCCGCTTGTCAATTTCAATCTTAACTCATTTGGGCTAGTGTCCTTAAAACGCCATTGATTTGGTCTTTGTGTTGGAGACTTTCAGATTGTATCCTGTGGCTATTTTACTTAAACTAAAGATAGCTTCCTACAAGTCATTTTGATTCTGACAAGCACTTACTTTGTCGTCAGCAAAAGGTAGTGTACACAAGCTTTGGTTACCTCGTCGCTATACATATTAAAAAGAGTGGATGAGAGGGGACACCGTTGTCTAACTCATTGGTTTATTCCAGCCGTATTATGTCTGCTGCCAGCTATCTTTATTTGTATTTTGTTATTCATATATAAACACTGTATGGCTCTCATAAGATGAGATGGAATCCCTCTTTTCCTTAAAATTTCCCATAATTTGTTTCAATGTACTTAAACAAACGCTTTTTCGTGATCAGTGAAGGCAAGAAAAGTTGTTACATAGAATTCACGGTGTTATCCTATTAATCGTGTCGTGGTGAAGATACAGTCCGAGCGTGATATAGCTTTTCGAAAACCATATTGGGCGTCAGATAATGCAGTTTCAGCAATTGACGATATTGTTAAAATTTTAGCATGTAATTTATAATATGAATTCAGAAGTCTAATACCTCTGTAGTTCTAACATTAAAAGTTTAGCTCATCTGGGCCATATTCCATTCTTCAGGTACATCACCGCTTTCGTAGCACAGAGTCATACAATAGAATATTCTCATTTTTGTAGTATTTGATGCATAAAAATTAAAAAAAGAAAAGTTTGATATCGTTTATTTTTAAACACGAACACAGTTGCTGGATTGTCTCACGATGTGTCTGTAATAGTGGAGAGGTGGCAATACTGAATACTCAATGGTACACCATACCATAAAGCCACATGCTGGGCCAATTACGTCAATGACAGATGGAATCTGGCAACTTTCGTTCTCTTCGTGGCCTCCAAACACAAATACGTCCGTAGTGATGTGGTACGTAGAACCAGAACGAGACACTCCATCATTTGGATTTGCTGCTACTTGTGTTTACGGTGTTTGCAGCTAAAATTGTTGGATGTAAGGTCCGCCAGTTACGCAAAACACCGTTTTTCCAAGTTCCCAAAAATGTTTCAGGACCTCCGTGCCATCATCAGCGGGTTTTTGGTTTATTTAATCTGTAATATGAACATTTTTACTCAATGATTACAAGATTACAGGAATATTTAGTTCAAACAACAATTTCTTTCATTTAGTTAATACCTTTACACTCAGTTTTCATGGTTGTTCAGGACCAATTGTGTATTAAAATTACAGGTACGTTGTCATCTACAACCAAACGATGTCGATGAAAAATTTCAGATGATAAGCTACCTGTAATAAATAATACACAAGTGGTCCTAAAATCACGCAAACCGAGTGAAAGGTATTAACTAAGAGAAACAAATTGTTTTAGCTAAATATTCCTGTAATCTTGTAATCATTTAGTAAACATGTAACATTACAGATAAAAAAAAATTAAAAAAAAACAGACCCCTCCTCATGATGGCACAGAGGTGCTGAAACATGTTTGGGAACTTGGAAAAAACGGTGTTTTGCATAACTGGCACACCTTACGTCCAACAATTTCAAGACACTCCTGTTTGCGCCCCTCTCAATACAACCGCGTCAAGGGAAGCCGCAACAGTAGTTACTATGATGATAGTACGTGGTGCTCTAGACGTCATCGCACTTTCCATTTTACTGCAGAGAAGACCATGTAGCATGCCTGTGCTATCCGGTATGGTCGAGCTCTCAACATGTGTTTCCCCTCGAGCGCTTGTGGCTTGGAGTCGTTGAGATCCTGTACGGCATTTATTATTCCATTCCCGCATGGCAATCGTTGGGTCCTCGCCAACACAAGCGCCAATATCGTGGAATGGTAAACCACAGTCTCGATAGGCTCTAATCTTACTTGCTGTCGAGTTCCGACGTTCTGCTGGTAGACAGCCCTCCTCCTTAGATCAGGCATGACACAATCTTTTCACAACCAACCAACATTCAAATGCCATTTCTGCATGATAAATCCACTGCGTAATCTTTTTTTATGTATAGAACGTAGATGGTACTATTCCTACGTACTTCGCACGTTTGCGCTGAAATACTGACCTTTTGTTTATACAATCATGTAGTAAACTTCATCAATCATCTGTAGAGGTATTACAGCAGTACAAATATTCTTGCTTCCACAGTTTCATCTTTGGCCATGACTGTGCTCAGCATTTCAACATAATAGTATCGTAACTTCAGAGCAGTTCATCTCCATAAGTACTTAACTTCAATCTAAACCTCCATACGTTATTCTGCTTATGCCTCATTATGTTTTATAGGTCTTTATCATCTACACATATATGTCATATACTATCTGTTTGAATACTGTTTTGTCCTATAATGAACCAAAAATGTCAAATACCATCACTTACTGCACGTAATAGGTACATTTTCTCATTCATAAACTAGTTTTGTGATATTTGATTAAAATAACACACTGTTCATTTCTCGAAGAGAATGCTACTTACTAGGCTTTTTTGGAGAATTATTCAGTCTTTAAACACAGACAAGTTTTATCGGTGATTATACTATCAACAGTCCACCACCTGCATGTCTTTTCATGTACTTGCAAATATACCTTTTCCGCCATACATCATGTGAAGACGTGCTATTACTCTAAGTAGTACAGCAACATGATCAGGTGACCCCCTGAGATACGAGATAAAAGAAATTAAGATGAGAAACCGCAAAGTGCAGAAAGACTGGGAATAGCTGGGCCAGCTTACTTGATACATCCCCGCTTACCAAACATGTGTTTTCATAATGTACAAAAGGTCTTCGTACATTATCGAGACGCTGATTTTTGTGCAGATTTCTTCCCTGTAAAATCATCTTGATTCCCTGAGTCTGTCTGCAGAAATATTGCACAATGCTGTACAACTCTTTCGTAGTGCAACAGTTTTCATTTCGTCCTTGAATTTACACTTAATGATATCATAACGGAATATATATTTTTCGATCTAAATGCCATGCATGAGACGCTACAACTCACATCAACGTGCATTCAGATATGCACACACACGCACATACAGAGAGAGAGAGAGAAAGAGAGAGAGAGAAAGAAAGGAGAAAGGGGGAGGGGGGGGGGGAAGAGCTGTAAGAATGCAGGAGCATAATCGTTACTGTTCTCCCTGCAAACTGCCGCTTTTAGTTGAATCTCCATTACCACGCTATTCTCCGGTATAACATTTTGTACGGCTATCTCATTATACTACGTCATACAGTTCCTCAGATAAAAGTAAAAAAAAATGCTACATTTGCTCAGTTTTTTTGCTGGCGGGCTGCATCTAAACGCGTCAGAACTGGTTTTAATGTACAGTGAAAATTATTCTCAGAAATATGACATGCCCTCTCAGTTACAAAAATTTACTGTCATACCACTTCCCCCTAGTGAATGCTTTCAAGTTCAACCAACTGCGACATAATCGCGTATGCAAACAGTGATCCAGTAATGTAAAATGCTTTTATATTGCAGTCTCTGATCACAATATGAATTCATTAGACGATGACCGGTTTCAGTCTGTAATGACCATCCTCAGATCTTTTTTACACCATGTCCTAAAGTGATACGGCCATAATGGCATCGTCAAAACATATAAATATAATCAGCATAGATGTGTGACGATGCTATGCTGATTATATTTATATGTTTTGACGATGCCATTATGGCCGTATCACTTTAGGACAGGGCGTAAAAAAGATCTGAGGATGGTCATTACAGACTGAAACCGGTCATCGTCTAAAGAATTCATATTGTGATCAGAGACTGGAATAAAAAAGCGCTTTCAAGTTTGTTGGTTGTCTAGTGAGGCGTCCGAAGCGAGTATTCGAAGGCTAACTACGCTGCAAAATGCGTAAGCCGTGCCACTACCTCAATAAATGCGTGTTGCAGACGTCTGGAACGAATCCGCATGAGCGAAGTCACCGTGACACAGCAATGCTTAGCGATGTGCTGTGGTTACAGACAGATATGTTCGTCTGACTAAAGCAAGCTTTTGCGATGAGCTTCGGAGCCATCCCACTGGAGACGTTGTGAAATGTGAATGCTTGCAGTTACTTTGTTCTATAACGTTTTGTATCCTATGCTTAACAATAACTGGTGCCACACGCTGGATATAACGGACGGATATGAAAATGCGTATTAGTTACGGCAGAACCGTCTTACCAGCTATAATCTGCACGGCTACGTTTCAGTTGGTTTTACACCTTGTCGAGATGACCTTTGCTGTCCTCATCAGTCTTTCAATTGGTTTGGTGCTGTTCCCGATCTGCTCAGTATTGTCCTAATCTCTCTCTCTCTCTCTCTGCGTAGCAACTGTGTAAATTCTCCACTCTAATCTGTTTCAAGTGTCTTTGGACTCCGCTGCTGATCCTGCCAGAGTATAGTTCACTGTCCCTGGATTCCGCAGTACATATCCCATTAATCTGTCGCTTCCTTCTACAGACTTTTCCTCAGCTGGAAGAAGATGCGCTTGAAAATATCTACCTTTCTGCGAAATCTTACTACAGAATATTAGTACAGTTTATTTCGTATATTAAGACTATTGAGAAAATAATGCTACTCAGCTTTTTAACTTAGCAGTAACGAAAAAATAACTGACGGTTGATTCTTAGACTTTAAGTGTGAAGCCAGACTAGAATGAACCATTCTGTGATGTCAAAAATTTAAAGAGATTAAATGGGCATGATGTGGTAGTAGTAACACAGACTGTCGCCGTAGATTTGTCTCTGGACGGTTTTGACAGTTCGTGTCATGACCGAGATTATTTAACTACAGTGATGTGGCAGTACTAGTGGAGCTTCGCACTAATTTCTGACAGTCGAAATAACTTTCATTTTCAGCTCTTCTCCTATATTTTAAAAACGATTACAAATCAGGTATCATTTTAGCATGCGTGGGAAGCAAAAGCATTCAAGCTGATCATGTTATCTCTCCATATTAAAAAGAAAACAAGACACTTCTTTCCCCTGCAAAGCTGATGGTTGACCTAATTTAGGTTATGTCATCCAAATTCATTATCAGAGACACACCTGCCGTTGTTACACAACTGGAAAAAGGTAATTCCTCGTCATAGTCACACCATATGAAAACGTACCTTCGAAAATTGTTTTACGGGCCTTCAGGCTTGAAGAAACTACTGGTCTGCCAACTTGATTCAGCTCGTTCTCCTGACACAAAGGGAATCTATGAAATTGCTTGAACCGCACATATAGCAGAATATCAAAAGACTCTCCTGTATACAGGCGGGAAAAATAATATTATTCACTGCAGTAAGACCGCAAGAAACGTCACTTCGCACAGCTTGATAGGAAGTTACATCGTCAAACTCAATGATAATGGACGTAGTTCTGTGACCCGACCAAGTGGCTAAGCGCGTAAGACACTATACTGTATTGGTATTGAATGATTCGTGGCTCCGTTTGACCTTCACATTTACACTAGGGTGGATAATATTCACTTTATTTCGTGAATTGTTTAAGATATCGAAACGGGGTTTCCAACAGGCGATAGCACGCTTAGGGGTACGTAATTTTGTTATATGGGTAACGTTTTCCTGAAAATTGAAGAAAAAACTTTTTAACAAAACAACACACTTTGTAACGTTATTCTAAACCGCTTAAGGCGATGAGTACAGTGATGTTACGCTTGTTAATGTTTGATATGAAACTTCTCGAAAAAGTATCCGAGAAATGTGCGAAAACTGAAAGGCAAGGCTACTTGGATCTGTTACTGCAGTGTAAACATTTCCAAGGAGAGATTCCAGTCTTCTTTTTATGCTGCAAGAAGATAGACTTACGCTATTGAGATGAAAATCACTTCTTTATCAAATTAAGCACCATAGCTGATTGATACCACTGTTAATTACTAATCAGGACCACTACAGTTATATTAATACACGTTTAATGTGTCACGACCGGTCTCCTTGTCACCACATTTTTTGTAAGGACCTGACACAACGACAGTGCCTCGAAGCAGTTCGTTCAATTTCGGGTGATAATTCACCCTCAGAAAAGACTGTTCACAACTGAGTCGGTTAAAGGCTAGGAGTGTAAACGACAAAATCACGATTGTGATAAAATGAAGTCCAAATTTGTGTCAGATATAAAATTGTATGTAATTTTGTTAAATTGTCTACAATAACCATCAGATGCAGTAGTTACTAATGATGCTATACGTACAATATCAGTGAATTAAATTCAGAATGTCGGGCTCAGTAACGTTTTTACCAATAATCTAGTTAACACTTACACCACTCTGCCTCCAAGACTGTCACTTACACCCCTTTGACTCTCATTCATATCAGGTCTGGAATGTACCATAACAATAGCATACAATATTTTGTCCCCTTTTCATATACTACACTAACCTATACACATAACGTTTTTGGTTGCACATATAATGTAGCGGATAAGCAATTAAAAATAAACAGTGTTTCATAGGGAAATATAAATTTATTTCCAAGCAAACCCTTAGCTCATACACATACAGACACTCCCATTTTCTTGTGTTACAGGAAATGTCTATTTTGAGTCTCACGTAGCATCATTGGAAGGCTGCAGGTCTTAGCAGGTCGTGTGCTTGGCTTTCCACTTGCTGGTAGTCTCCTATATGGTTTGTAAACAGATACTTTTGATTTGTGCTTATGAATCATTAGAAAGGATGATAAACTGAAGGCACAAGTGGAAGTAACTGCTGCAGATTCTGATATTTTTCTGTTATTTTTGAAGTTGGTGGCAGTACATTGTAACGCATTATAACTGATCTGGGTTTCATCGTGTTAAGTCAATAGAATTAAAATTCATGAGGGTAGTCTTATAAAACATTCCATACAGCAGTTCCTGAAATCACGGTGTTTAGTGGTCTTCAGTGAGGTGTGTTTTGTGATACGCATCCAAAACTATGTGATATTTTTTTCTTATTCTGACCAACAGCACAGTCATTAAAACCAATGAGGGTCGTTACACACTGAGGAAGTTGTACATATTTCAGTGAACCATCAATATTAAAATTTTTACAGCCTATGTATTTCTTATCTCCGTTCATCTTAACATGTTCACTTTCGTCCATCCTTCTATTTTAATTTTTTGAACGCAAAAACTGCTTCTAACCTGCCAGATTCTACTGCATCGAATGTTCCGATCACCAACTAAAGAGATGCATGTGCGCT
Source organism: Schistocerca americana (assembly GCF_021461395.2). NCBI lineage: Eukaryota > Metazoa > Arthropoda > Insecta > Orthoptera > Acrididae > Schistocerca > Schistocerca americana. The sequence goes on from NC_060119.1 coordinate 1,042,301,113, forward strand.
TGCATCTCTTTGCATCTAAAGAGAGGACATTTCTTATTAAGTAGGTCTTCATATAACCACTATCAGGCAGTTCAAATCGCTCGATACACTGGCATGCCTTTGCCATAGTTTGGTTCTTCCACTACAATACGATGCACTTATCTCCTAATATTCGGTTTTCTCACTTATATCCCTTTGCTTCTATCTCCCTCAACTGGTTTGCAAAATTTCGTCATCACCGTTCTTTCACCAGAGATGAATTTCATGAAGGTCGACCAAAATATCGTTGAAATCTCCTGGCAGATTAAAACTGTTAGCCCAGTCGGGGTATAGCCCAGAAACTTGCCTTTCACAGCCAGTGCTCTTATCAACTGAGCTCTGAAGACAGGAGATATGAACCGCCCTCAAAACTTTATTCCCAGCAGTATCTCATCTCCTACATTCATACAAAAGCAGAAATTATTAGGATGGTATGGGAGGAAGGGGTCGTTAGTCGTGCCTGGATAATTGAGCTGGTAGGAGAATTGCCTATGATAGGTAGAGCATCTGGGTTGTAGTCTCGGTCCGGGTTTTACTCTAGCGGGAGAAGTGAAAAACAGTCCATACTTCACTGCAGGGCGAAAGATTTATTCTATAAAAAATCATTTGTTCTTCCAAAAAACATCAGTTCTCTGTGCGATGTAACTAAAGGGATCTTCATGTGACTTACCATGAGATAGAGACGTCCTTACATAGTGCTCGTGTGATGTCCTTGCGTTAGTTAGTTTTAAGTAGTTCTGTGTTCTAGGGGACTGATGACCTCAGATGTTAAGTCCCGTAGTGCTCAGAGCCATTTGAACCACAGTGCTCGTGATGAATATCTCATTATATGACCGACACTGAAAAACAGGCCCACGTCCAACATTCGACCTGGATGATGTAAAATCAGTATCAAACATCGGAGAAAGTGTGATGGAATGCAGCAAATACCTAAGAGACAGCGAATATAATGTATGGTGCTGTGGTAACTTTTAAAATTGGTGTGAGGATGGATGCCGATAGTAAGTGCCCTCCCCTCCCTCCCCCGTCCCCCCTAGACATAGCGACGGGTTGGAGAGACACTTTAGACCACTGCAGAAAGGCGGAATAAATACGGCGCTACGAATTCCGTCGAGACAATGGTGCGCGCTGAAACTCCTGACTGACTCCTGCTGTGACAACGGCAACGGTCTATTGTGCTTCGCTAACCCCGAATTCTGGAATCCTTGGGAAAAAGGAGTCAACGAACCACACCCCTGAATTACATTCTGCGTGTCCCGTCTACTATAAAGTGTAATTAATACAGTGAAGACATATTGACGAAGAGGGTCTCTGTCCCAGCAAGTCATCTGGGAAGATTAATTACTTTTTTACTGAAAATGGTATTAAAATCTACAGTAGCGTGGAGAGTGGTACCAGCCCCACACTGGTTGATAGAAATACTCCTTGTGCAAGCCAGTCTCGAGACTCTTCTTTTTGGGACTTAGTAAAGTTTTAACAAGAAGTGAAGTATTGCTATTAACGGACCAAAAAAATGAGAATCAGAGACGAGTTCAGTTCCCACGTAATGGTAGCAGGCCTCCTCTGCGGCTTTGTGTAGCAGCTCAAATCAATTTTAATAAAGCAGCATATGGCCTAGACACTGACCTTTACAATGTAATCGTATACAAACGCTGCAGCTCTCTGCAGGTCCAAACAGTCACATTTCGTTAAGCTGAAACGTCTGTACCAAAATAAAAGTCGTTTTTTCATTGCTTTTGTAAAACCATCTTGACGACTCTCGCAGGTACACCTAAAAAAAAAAAACATACACTGATCAGCCAGAACATTATGACCACTGGCCTGCTATTGATACAAGCCCGTCCAGGCGATAGCAGCGTTACATGGCGAGGAATGAATGCTAATCAGACACACTCACGGTGCATGTAGTATCAATGAGCGTGCTGTCCGTGAGTAGAATGGGGAAGCTGCGCGATCTATCTGAGTTTGACTGAGGGTAGATTGTGATGGCCTGGAGGCTTGGCACGAGCATTTCGGAACCTGCACGACTTGTCGGTTGTTCGAGGAGTGCTGTAATGAGTGTCTTCAACATGTGGCGAAACCAATGTGCTACCTCGTCCAGACATCGTGGAGTGGCCACCCATTATTACAGATGTCGGACGTCGTAGCCTGAGCAGATTGGTAAAACAGGACAGCCACGAACTGTGGCGGAAGTAGCATCAAACTTTAATTCTGTGCAGATGACAAGTGTGTTTGAATACACAGTGCGCCGAACACGCCTAAAGATGGGCCTCCGCAGCCGAAGACCCATGCATGTTCCGAAGTTGCAGCATTACATCGACAGTTACGGCTCAAATGGGCACGGGACCATGGGCACTGGACGTTGGCGCAGTTGCAGAGCGTTGCGTGGTCTGATGAATCCCGGTACTTTTTTCATTATGCCAATGGGAGGGTGCGTCTACCAAAGAAACAGCTCCTTGGCAGCTGTACTGCGGGATGGAGACAAGCTGGCAGCGGATCCATTATGCTCTGGGAAACATTCACGTGGGCATCCATAGGTGCATTGGAACCAGTGCAAGACACCTTGACGACCAAGGTGTATCGGTACACTGGTTGCACACCACGTACACCCCCCTTCATGTCGACCATGTTTCCCGATGGCGGTGGCAGTTTTCAACAAGATAATTCGCCATGCCACAGGGCCACGAGTGTGACTGAGTGGTTCGAGGAGCACAGTGGCGAGTTCCAGTTGATGTGCTGTCCCCCCCCCCCCCCCCAATCTCGCCTGATCTGAACTCGATGGAACACAATCTTGTTCAAATGGCTCTGAGCACTATGGGACTTAACATCTGAGGTCATCAGTCACTTAGAACTACTTAAACCTAACTAAGGACATCACACACATCCATGCCCGAGGCAGGATTCGAACCTGCGACCGTAGCGGTCGCGCGGTTCCAGACTGAAGCGCATAGAACCTCTTGGCCACAACGGCCGGCGGAACACATCTGGAAAGTGACAGAACGTGCCGTCAGAGCCCATTGCCCTCCCCCCGCCCCCCTCCCCGTAATTCATGGGAATTAGATGACTTCTGTATGCAGATACGGTGCCAACTCCCTCCGGCGACCTACCAACGCCTCATTGCTTCCATGACACGAAGTGTCGCCGCTGTTACCTGTGCCGAAGATGGACGTACGTACTGGTTATTATGTAGGTGGTCTTTCTGTTCTGACTGACCAGTGCACAGTCTCGTTCACTTCTGAATTACGTAAGACAGATGCCGGACCACAATGTGAGGGTCGACGCTGGCGGCACGCCCGTTGTGAGAGAGCTGCGGCGGCCGTGGCCTCGCTGTGACACACACTGCGCCGAGAGCAAGGTGAGGGACGGCACGCGGTAGAGAAAGTGTCGATTCGGCATCTTCCAGGCAACTCTGCGCCGCAGACGAGTGTACCGATACGAAGGAAGGAAGATTCGGGTTTAACGTCCCGTCGACACAGTGGTCGTTATAGACGACCCTTTAGGAATCGCGGGTGGCTACGGTCGCAGGTTCGAATCCTGCCTCGGGCATGGATGTGTGTGATGTCCTTAGGTTAGTTAGGTTTAAGTAGTTCTAAGTTCTAGAGGGCTGATGACCTTAGTAGTTAAGTCCCATAGTGCTCAGAGCCATTTTTAAATTTCTGCATACTTCTAGCAAGAACAAGGGCTTAAATTTATGGATGACTAACTGTGCCCCATGCAATGCAATGCCTCTTTTTCTTTCTAAGTAGGTACACATATACGAATCAGACATGTTTACAAGTACGAAATAAATGAAAGACACAAATGAAGAATGACAGTGATTTTATGTGCATTACATTAAACTTGAAAAACTTTATTCGAGTGCTTTGGAATGTTTAATGTCTTTAGTCTTTCCGATGCATGTAATGACAAACTGACGCTATGAACAACACGAATAAGAGAGTACGCTTCATACTTGTTCGAAGTCAGTGAAGTTCAGGGAAACAAGTGGTTTTAGATTTCCACATGTCACCTGTTCTCATCCTCATCCCATCACTAGAGCTAGTGGGGGTACATTATTTCCATAGTATTTTATGGAAATAATGATTGATATATATATATATATATATATATATATATATATATATATATATGTCGGTATCCCGGGCAATGAACATGTTGACCGCCTGGCGAAAGAGGCCACGTGTAAACCATCTCTGGGTGTTGGCCTCCCAGAGACTGATTTGCGGGCAGTCCTCCGCCGCAAAGTTTTTGCGCTTTGGGACGCTGAATGGCGCGATCGGATCACACACAATAAACTCCGTGCCATTAAGGAGACGACGACTGTCTGGCGGTCATCCATGCGAGCCAACCGCAGGGACTCAGTCGTCCTTTGTGGGCTCCGCATTGGCCACTCCCGGCTAACACACAGTTATTTACTGTGCCGGGAGGACCCTCCTGTCTGTCGCTGCGGGGCGGCTTTGACAGTGGCCCACATTCTGTTGGCCTGCCCCCTTTTAGCTGTGGTCAGGCAGACATTTGCGCTGCCTGATACGCTCCCTGCCGTTTTATCTGATGACCCTGTTATGGCTGCCTTAGTTTTACGTTTTATTAGGGCAGGGAGTTTTTATTCTTTAATCTGAGTGTTTCTGTTTTATTTTATTGTTTTGTGTTGATTCTGGCCTTTGGCCTACGGTTTTAAACTAAGTTTTTAATGTGTTTTTGGTGCTTAGCTTTTCCATTTTTTTTGTTCCTCTGGTCGGCCAACCACCGTCACACTCCGCGTGATTTTATTTCGTTTTGTCTGGTCCTTGTCTATGTTTCTTTTGTTCTGTGTCGTCTGTCTCCTCTTCTGTTGAACATTTTTTATTCTCTGTGGGTATTTTTAGTATTTTGGAAAAAGGGACCGATGACCTCTGCAGTTTGGTCCCTTTAATCCTTAAACCAACCAACCAACATGTTGTTGAAGTTGCTCCAGCCGTTACTGAGTTATGCTGACAAGTCACCCCCTGTCACGCTCACCCTCAGCTATAGGGGTGGTAGGGATGCCTTCCTTTCAGAGTATTGTTTTTCGTTGCTACGTGAATTCTGGAATATACACTTCGTCTTCTTTTGTGAAGGCATTTCGGAAGACTGTGTTTAGTATGTTTAGTGATTCTGCTTTGGCAGCACTGTCTTTGACAGTATCTCCATTGCTATCGCCCAGAGATGGCATTGGTTGTTTCTTGACGCTAACATACTTCACATACGATTACAATCTCTTTTCATTTTCTGCAAGGTTTCGAGACAAAGTTTTGTTGCGAAACTGTTATAAGCATCTCGCTAAATTTCGCGCTTCTGTAAAAGATCGCCAATCTTGGGGATTTTGCGTCTGTTTAAATTTGGCAAGTTTGCTTCGTTGTTTCTGCAACAGTGTTCTAACCCGTTTTGTGTACCAAGGAAGACCAGCTCCGTCGTTTGTTTAAGTTATTTGGTATAAGTCTCTCGATTGCTGCCATTACTATTTCTTTGAATTTAAGCCACATCTGGTCTACACTTATGTTATTAATTCGGAATAAGTGGAGATTGTCTCTCAGGAAGGCGTTAAGTGATTTTTTATCTGCTTTATCCGCTTATTTTTCGAGAATTTTGGGTTACAATATTCACTCTCGGTACGACAACCCTGTGTTCACTAACCCCTGAATCGGTTTTTATGCTCTTTGTTAACTGAGGATTATTTATTGCTAATAGGTAAAGTGTGTTTTCACAATCGTTTACTATTCGCGTGAGCTCATGAACTACCTGCTAGAAATAATTTTCAGAGAATGCTTTTAGCACAATTTCGGATGATATTTTATGCGTACCTTTGGAATTAAACATATATTTTCGCCAACATATCGAGGGTAAATTAATGTCACCAGCAACTATAATCGGGTATGTGTTTGAAGTCAAACTCAAGTTTTCTTTGAACCTTTCAGCAATTGCATCATCTGAATAGGGAGGTCGGTAAAAGGATCCTATTATAATTTTATTCAAAATTCAAATGTGTGTGAAATCTTATGGGACTTAACTGCTAAGGTCATCAGTCCCGAAGCTTACACACTACTTAACCTAAATTATCCTAAGGACAAACACAAACACCCATGCCCGAGGGAGGACTCGAACCTACGTCGGGACTAATTTTATTCCGGTTGCCTACAATATACTCACAGGAAGCATCTACTTCAATTTCGCGACAAGTTAAAGTACTTTTAATAGCAACAAACTCTCCACCGCCAACCGTGTTTAACCTATCCTTTCGGAACACCGTTACGTTCTTCGCAAAAACTTCGGCTGTGCTTATATCCGGCTTTAGCCAGCTTTCAGTCTATAACGATTTGAGCATCAGTGCCTTCTATCAGCGCTTGGAGCTCTGGTACTTTCCCAACACAGCTACGACAGTTTACAACTGATACTAAAATGTAAACTTTCACGGCCGGAAATATCATGTCCATTATAATTATCCGGGCTGTTATGCCGTGGTCGGTTGATGAATTCTGAGGTGATTCCCAACGTTTCGTCTCCGACTGCGGGAGACATCTTCAAGGGGGTCCGTAGCTTGATGGAAGGTCCAACACACACACTGGCTCGCTACTGACTGCCGCTAAATTCCGTGTCCGCGCGCCCCCGCGCCGCGGCGTGACGTCACGTGTTTTGAAAACGTCAGTGCAATTGGCCGCTGTCCGTCGCCGTCGATCGCCGTTGCCATCACCCAGTAGTGGACGAGTGGTACACATCTTCTTTAACACCGGCATCCATATACCGTTTAATTTGACGCCCTCCTCCTTTCGGTTGAAATTATTTGGGTGTTTAGCGATTTCGATTGCCTCCCTGTAGAGCCTTTCGTAGTATCCGCTTGTGGCGGCTAGTACTTGCGTCTCCTCGAAACGAATATTGTGGTTCCCTGGCTGGAGAGCATGCTCCGCAACAGCTGATCGTTCCATTTCTCCTCTTCTACAATTTCCCTTGTGCTCTCCCAAACGTTTAGAAACAGTTCTTTTGGTGGTACCCACATAAACATCACCACAGCTGCATGGGATCCTATACACTCCAGATTTTTCCAATGGTTTGCGAGCGTCCTTGGCAGGCCTAAGGTATTCCTGTATCTTCCTGGTGGGCTTGTAAATACGGTAATATTCCGCTTCGTCAAGATCCTCCCTATTCTTTCCGTTACATTTTTAACAAACGGCAGGAAAACCTTAGATTTTGCAGTAGCCTGTACGTCAGTATGATTTCTGCGTGGCTGCCTCAAAGCACGTTTTATTTCGGCGGACGAATATCCGTTCTTCGTTAGTGCATTGTGGAGATGTTCTATCTCAGCGTCGAGCAACTCAGGTTCACAAATATTTCTAACTCTGTCCGCTAACGACTTGATAACACCCCGCTTCTGTTGTGGGTGGTGGTTCGAATCCCGGTGCAAATAACGGTCCGTGTGCGTGGGTTTGCGGTACACTGAGTGGCCAAAACTACCATTTTCGTTTCTAAACACAAGCACATCGAGGAAATGTAGTTTGCCGTCTACCTCCTCCTCCATAGTAAACTGAATTCTTGAGTTTATACTGTTCAGATGTTCGTGGAACCGGCTTAGTACCTCCCTACCATGTCTCCACAACACAAACGTGTCATCCACGTATCGGAACCATACATTTGGTTTCATGCTGGCAGTACCTAAGGCCTGTTCGAATTTCTCCATAAAGAAGTTTGCAATTACGGGACTTAGGGGGCTTCCCATAGCCACGCCATCCGTTTGCTCATAAAACTGTTCATTCCACTTGAAGTATGTGGTCGTCAAACAACACTTAAACAGCTCTAAAATATCGGCAGGAAAAATTCGATCCAGCTGTTCCAATACATCATTAAGTGGAACCATGGTAAACAGCGATACCACATCGAAGCTGACCAATATGTCCTCCGGCTGGACCACTATGCCATTCAATCTGCTGATGAAATGTGTCGAATTCTTTATATACGAGTCCGAACGGCCCACATGTGGTTTTAACAGCGTAGTCAAAAACTTGGCTAATGAGTAGGTGGGCGAACCAATGGCACTTAGTATCGGTCTTAACGGAACATTTTCTTTATGAATTTTGGGCAATCCATAAAGCCTCGGTGGTAGCGCAACCGAACTGCAGAGACCTTTCTGTACACTCTCTTCAATGGACGACTTTTTTATTAACCGCGACACAGTTCTGAGAACGTTGTTAGTGGGGTCCTTATTCAGCTTCCTATATGCTTGCGGATCCAGTAGATCCGTAATTTTTCTCTGATAGTCGGCCACATCCATAACCATCGTTGCGCTTCCTTTGTCAGCTGGGAGAACCAAAATACTATCGTCGTCATTCAGGAGTTTTAAAGCTCTTCTCTCACCCACAGTTATATTACTTTTCGGCGGTTTTGCATTGGCTAATATTCTCACTGTTTCTATACGGATTTCTTCAGCTGTTATAGAATCTACACTGCGAATTCCTGCTTCTACATTGGCTATAATTTCTTCCGTGGGCACAAAACGCGGACTAACAGCAAAATTTCCTCCCTTGGCAAGCACAGATGTCTCATCGTCAGATTACGAACGTTTGGACAAATTGATAACGGTCCGGGAAACGTCTAAATGCCGAACAGTCTGATTAGGTAGCAAATTATCAAACTTCTTCTTCTGTCTACTAGACGTCGTCAACATACGCTTCCCCATGGTATCATGCGGTAGTCTATCAATTTTATCCCAGTCACCGCTGCACAGTTTATTACTGATCGTAATATGGAGAGACATTAACTTACAGTTTGTGCTTGCCAAGTCCCGTCGGGTCTGCTGAATGCGCTCTCGTAGTAAGGCCTCCTCAGTCCGTTGGAAAATGCGTTGTGCCTTTCCCGAATAGAACAGTCGCTTTATCTTCAGAAACTTCGGTATAACGCCGACGGCTCTGCAACGAGACAGTAATGTGAGGGAACACAAAAGCTGCACTCTCTTCTTCTGGATTCCTTCCAGGCGTCGCACTTCTCTTGGCATCTCCCCCCCGTAGAGGCGTGTGATACTAAAATGTAAACTTTCACGGCCGGAAATATCATGTCCATTATAATTATCCGGGCTGTTATGCCGTGGTCGGTTGATGAATTCTGACGTTTTCAAAACACGTGACGTCACGCCGCGGCGCGTGGGCACGCGGACACGGAATTTAGCGGCAGTCAGTAGCGAGCCAGTGTGTGTGTTGGACCTTCCATCAAGCTACGGACCCCCTTGAAGATGTCTCCCGCAGTCGGAGACGAAACGTTGGGAATCAACTCAGAATTCATCAACCGACCACGGCATAACAGCCCGGATAATTATAATGGACAGTTTACAACTGTTATACCAATGGTTCCTGTATCTACGTTCTTCCTGTGTTCAGCCTGAAACGTCCCCTTAGAACAATTATACAGGACTGTGCTTAACCTGACACACAATATTTTGTTAGCGCAACGCAATCTGACTTTCAAAATTCCCTACAAAAGAATGGCCCTGACTAACATTAAACTATACCTTTCACAAATCACTTACCTCACAAAAATCTTCGCTGCTCAAGCTACTGCAATACAGCGAGCGCCACTACTGCCAGCTAAATAAAAGATTCAAACTATGGAAGGCACTAACTACTGATACGGATAGTTAGCAAATGAAAGATATTAATAGAGAACAAACAATGTATTTACCTTGATATCATCATATATAAATATAGCAGTTCATGACAAATTTCAAAACTCCGCCATCTCTCTCCCCACATCCACCACTGCTGGCGGCTCACCTCCAACTGCGCAACGCTACGCGCTGTTCACATCCAGCTGCCGCTGCCCAACACTACAATGGCGAGTATTACAACAATGCAAAGCAGACACAGACTGCCCACAGCACAGCCAGTGATTTTCATACAGAGGTGGCGTTACCAATAAAAAAACCTAAACAGCCTACTTACAAGCCTGTACCCTTTGTGACTGAAGCCCTACACAGCCCGTGTTACCCGTGTAGCCGCGTCCTGCGTATAGTCGATACCCGACCTATTCAGCAGAACCCGAAACCCAACCACCCTTTGGCGCAAGTCGAGGAATCTGCAGCCTACACGGTCGCATAACCGTCTGAGCCTCTGATTCAGACCCTCCACTCGGCTAGTGCCCGATAGCGTCCAAGATGAGTTTAATCGAGATCAGGTCAAGCGAATTTGGTGACCAAGACATCAATCTGAGTTCACTACCAGGCTCCTCAGACCACTGCAGTAAAATTCTATCCTTGTAACACTCCGACAGTTTTCCTGCCGAAAGATCCCAAAGCCGTCACGGAAGACACTAAGCGTGAAGGGATGCAGGTCACCCGCAATAATGCGCATGTAATCTACAGCTGTCATGTGCCTTCGGTTATTACCACAGGTCCCATGGAAGTCCAGGTGAATGTTCTTCTTATAGGCTGTTACGGCCCCGACCCAGCCGCCGTCCGCATTGAGATCCACATTTCGAGAAGCTATTCGCCATTGCATAACGGAGCTTTCGAATACGACCAGCGACCTATGTAACAAGAAACGTGGGTTATCCAACCAGACGACATATTTCCATGGACCCACTGTCCCGTCTGTATGATTGGCTCTGAGCACTATGGGACTATGGTCATCAGTCCCGTAGAACTTAGAACTACTTAAACCTAACTAACCTAAGGACAGTACACAACACCCAGACATCACGAGGCAGAGAAAATTCCTGACCCCGCCGGGAATCGAACCCGGGAACCCGGGCGCGGGAAGCGAGAACACTACCGCACGACCACGAGCTGCGGACCGTCTGTATGACCCCGTGGTCATTGCAACTGCATTCGTCAACGTCGTTGTGTCAACTTGAGAACAGGAACACGTAGGTTGCATCTGATGCGTGATGTTCAACAATTTGCACTGGACTATGTGTTCGGAAACACTCGTGAGGGCAACAGTGTTGTGCTCTGTAGCAGATTTGCCACCAAAGGCATCCACACAATAGTTTGTTGGGAGGGTAAGGGGGAGGGGGCAGGCGTCTAAGTACCCACAAAAAAGTTCCAAAGTTTCAGTTCCGACCCTGCTAAAAACCATCGCAATACCGAATTTTAAATATTTTTCATGAAGGGAAAACACCTGACTAATCTACTGAAATAACACCGATCCACAAATCTTCACTTTTTACTTTTTTTACAGAAATGAAAGTAGTCGTGCTTTATAAATTTAGATGCCCTGCGCGCGAATATCAAGGTTAAAATTGTCTCCTAGCTCAGGGTTACACGTAAATAATGTGTTTCCGGTTTCACAGAGCTGCATGCAAAGGCATTGTGACAAGGGTTTCTCTGCCATAAGATGCCATATGGTAACACTGCCTTACATCAAGACTCATGTGCGCACCATCAAGTCATGTGACCATTGTCGAATGTAGAAACCAGACGTGATTTTAACAATCGTCTGTTACAGCTCCGTCCTCTTATGATGTTACTGGGAGAATTGTCGTGGCGGTTGGCAGTGAATGCATTTGAGGTGTGTTGAAATTGGAGAACTGTGCTAATGTGCACGTGCACGCTTTCTCAAAATTCTGTTCACCTGCAATAGCAAACCTAACAACGTTTTTGTTACGTTCGAGCGGTTTACGAAGGGGACCAATGACTGAACCAGTAAAACGAGCATACGCCTCGTAATTCGGTGTCGAGATGAAGACCAAGATAAATCGTGGGCTCTACTTGTTTATTGCGCCTCGTGTTCACCTACTTACACTCAGTGCTTGGATGTATGGTAAAAACATCTCCATGATGTTTGCTGAGCCTGGTATTTGGCGTAAACCCACAAATTATGCATCGGATTGTTGTTTTCATGTGGCACCTCCCTCCAGGAAAGGAATTAATACCAGGAGGAAGAGGAATATTCCTTACCATGACATCCCGTCTGCCATTCTCCCTGTAGATTACCAGTCCCTGTTTCCCTCCATTGACCACTATGAAGCAGTGATAGCAAAGATATTGAACCGACACATAAAACTGTAAAAAGTGCAATCGTCCGCCATTGACACTGACCCTACATTCAGGCCAACATCGTCATCTGGAGAACCACACCAAATCACACAGTGTGAACTCAGTGATCTGATTAACGATTTAGATCTTCCAAAGCATAAAGCCGAACTCTTGAGCCACGACCGCAGCAGTGGAATCTCCTCGGTGACACAGTACACGCGCCCTTGTTTCCGGGTGTCATTTCAGTACTGAAGACATCATTACGTTCTGCAGTGACACTGAAGCTTTGTTGAAAGATCTGGACATTATATACAAACCAGACAAGTGGGAACTTTTATTTGGCTCAAAAATAAGTCTGATGACATTATTCTTAGTCAGTAGTAATAAAAGCCCTTTCATCCCTGTCGCACATGCTGCCTTAGCTAAAGAAACTTAATGTAAACTATTTAATTACAATAAGCATGAATGGCTGGTATGTGGATATTTGAAAGTCATTGTAATGCTATTGGGTTTGCAATGGGATTACATTAAGTATTGCTGCTACCTGTATGAGTGGGTTGGACAGTCACGACAGGGGCACGGGAATAGCGATAAACTCTGCCGATACCTTCGTTCCCTGGCTCAATGCCATAACAATTTGGCGAAGTCCCTCATGTCAGTGGATTCCCCGTTCGCGGCAAGAATCGTCGCTACAGTTATTTCTCATTCGTATCTGTTTCGTTTGCATACCTTCCTTACCACGTCTCGCCCCACAACCCTGCAATGACGTAATTGTGAGCCACTGATTTCCCCTTTCAACATATATAAGGTCAGAGTTTAAAATCCAGCTTCCCTATAGCTACGTTATTCCGTTACTTCATTGATCAAGAAAACTACAATAATTTCATTATTTGTTTATTTTACTTGAACTAAATTTGTTACAGTACCAACTTTACCAGTACTCTGTAAACGCAGAATGAGGCAAAGTTCGTGTCTAGGAGTTTGTATTTACGACTGACATTAGTTATATTGGGAATGAAAATTCTGTTTGTTTCAGTTTTAGTGTGTTGCTACTGGCAAGACAAAATCAGCTGTCCTATAAAAACTGAAACTTCTGCTGTCTAACCAATCGAACTAACATACAAATAGGGTCTGAAGTAGTTTCAAGAAGAACAGTTATTGAATCTGTCCGCTGACTGCAAACTGTCTGTTCAAAAACGACATTAGAAGTTGAGAGTATAGTTTTTACTAAGCTGTGGGCGTTCACGGAGAGATGGCAAAAAAGAAATTGCTGGAAAACTTCCACCAGGCAGTGGAAATAATTGATGCTTTAGTCTGGAGAGTGTAGGCGCCAGTAGACATAAACAAGAGGGAGATCAGTGCGAGACGCAAAAAGCAGTGTGAAGGTCACAAGGCGCGGAAACGGGTTAAGAGGCAACTTAAGATAAATAGTAAATGCAGTGGCAAGTGACTGGAGATTGTACTTTCTGTTAGGCAAATCTTTCACACATGGTGGCCAGTCGCAGATGACATTTCATCCAGCTTCAAGAAAAAAAAATTATGCCACTGATATGAAAAATTACTTTTTTTCGTCTCTCTATCTCCCTCTCTCTTTCATTGCAACCCTATGTTTTTCCATAACATTTCATGACAGTGACTATACTTAAGGCTTTTAAAGGTATTACAGGTGATGATTTCACATGATACGAAAGCGACGTATGGAACGTTTTTTCCCGTCTGCATAATGTTATCAGTCTACTGCACAATTGCGCTTTCCTGTTTCCTAACTGTTCATCAGTACACTGGCTAACAGATGCTTAAAAATTCGATCACATTGAAAGAAGATCGATTGTAGCTAAATACCCATTTATCATTTTATCTCTCAACAGTGATATCGACATCCTACGAACTTTTCTTCCGGGCAAAACTCGCGCTGTCGGCTGCATTGGAACGATCTTCAGTGGGCTGCTCTGATAATTGTTACGATATCGCTTAACTTCAGAAGTAGAGTCTTTCGCTAGAGACAGATGAGCATCTCCTTGACAATGTCGCGATTACTAAACGAAACCGTGACAAAACGAGCTGTATTCTTTGAATCTCGTCTATTTACTTTACCAGTCGTACTTCGTACGATTTCGAGACTGAAGAGCAGTATACAAAAAACTGATTGAATGCGGATTTAGTGTGTTACATCTTTCATTTGTAGAAACAATCCATTGAATCTTACTGCACGTTTTCCTGCAGCTAGTTTTACGTTATCATTCCACTTTAAAGTACTGTAGACGCGTAACTCTGTACATTTGAGTGCTTTGGTCCTTTCGTCTGATAGATTACGAATCATTTAATGACACTTAAGGGTTTTTCACAATATCATTATTTTGAGGTTCAAATATGTTCCTGCTATCATTTTCTGGTGTTGTGGCTTCCCTACGACAGTAGAAACCCATTAAGTTTCCAATATCGCCCACCTGGCCACTCATATTTATAGTGAACACTGACTGCCCTGTAGTACGCTCTTTGCGTACACTAAGTTGCTTCCACATCTGATGAATTCGTGAGTTCTTCTTGTAAGATTGACTTGCTGAGTTTTACTAGCTAAGAAGTTCTCATACAATCAGAGCGCTAATCCGATTTCGCGTTAGTCACAGACTTGTTAGTGACTTAGATTAATTTGTTACAAACCTTGGCACTTAGATAAATGGTCGACTCAGTCTGAAAACTATATTTCAAGATTATGAGTCAGGTTACGGTTGTATCCTCTTCAGTAGCAGATATTAAAAATTGAATGTGATAATTAGAGCAGGAAGTTAATTTCCAGAAACGAGAAAAATCTAGTCGCCTATAACAATACTAGAGATCATCGTTTGTTTATAGCGGCATTTGCACTCTAATAGCATTTGAGAAAATTTATTCGTACAGCATCTTTAGGTAGAGGATTCCGACGCCAAGGTCCATCACCCTAACTTGGAGGCTTTTGAATGGTCTTTGTATATGGTTACATCACGTTGTGCTATTTGTTGGAAGTGAAAATCGTGAGAAAAAGGGATTCCAGACTGGTTTTGAACCTTACTGCTCTTAATCGCTGTGATACCTGGGGTAGGTATCAGCGAAATTATTAAATCTAGGTTACTGCCGTGCCATGTCGTCGATGACGATGGTAACCAAAGGGCGGTTGCTACGGTTTTCTCCTCTCTAATGGTGTGAAGTTAACAGATAGGCAATTAATGACCTGCACCACACTGCAAGGACTTTTCATTTGAACTAGGACGTTGGTACAACCACTTACGATCGATAATTCTGTTTCACTTTCTTCCCTCCACTTAATGACCAAGTTGTTTTCCGCCATTTGCTATGGAAGCATCTATTTCCGGGCCGGGTGGCAGCACAATGACGTGCTTAGCGAACCGAGGTGTGGAAATGCCTTACGCCAACGTACTGCTTGTCACGAATGATCAATCTTAATTTTTTACGCTTCGTAACATCTTAGACAAACTTTTCTGAGCGTAGCTCCCATTAGTAACTTACACGAACACAACATTGATGCGTCATTTGACGGTGAACTTACAGCCGTATCTACTTAAAGGGTGAACCGTATGACCATTGACGTAGCTCGAATACGTCATGTTTTTTTCATGTTTCTAATCGTTATTTCCAGAGTTCATTCATGCAATTACTCTCCTAGGCCCGTAATCTTCCGTCGTTACAAAACCATTCTGAGAAGTGTGACAGATTTAACGAAACATTGGCAATTTATCAAAACCAGTACTTTTCGTACATACGTTGCTAGATGAAAGAGCAGTGCGTCTGAGGTACTTAATGCTCATGAATTAAGAAATTTGCTGGCGTGAGAGAAAGGGAGCTCAAGGTACAATAGCAACCAGCAGCTGTTAAATCTCTTACGCACTGAGTTACCGAACAGAGTCCTTGAAGCAGCAACGTAAAAGGTGAATATTATCGTACGTCATGTACCGCTTCTCTGTCATACAGTCCATATGCAAAAAAAAGCGTTGATGAAGGTCTTCCCGTGTCTGGTGGTAGCACCCAATATGAAAATGTGAAAGAAGCACCTCTGATGCAGGTTAAAAGGTGTTGTACAAACTCTATGTAGATAGAATGAATGAATATGCGGATCAGTGTTAGGTATTTCTGATAGTTATTGACTGAGAATAAAAACAATATACTCCATGTGTAGAGAACGACGTGTAAAATATTATTTAACTAAAAGTTGAGAGCAATATTGCTGCTGTTTGTTACTCTGGATTTTCTCACATTCCTCGTTGTTATTAGTTTCAGGTTACTATCAAACGAACTGTATAGCGTCATTTCACTGGCAAGAGCTTAATCACTCACTAACTGTGGAACATACAGCATTACACCTTATACAGTCAATATTGTCAAAGCGTCCTGCTGGAGCCTCGAAACAGGAAGTCGCCATTTCGGAAATTCATTTCTCTGTAACAATATAGAAATTGGCCCTTGGTGAATGGTCTCAGAGTTGTTAGTACGTGAATGATGATGTGGTATCCTGTGCACAGGTTATCATTCTTCATTGTCAAATGGTTCAAATGGCTCTGAGCACTATGGGACTCAACTGCTGAGGTCATTAGTCCCCTAGAACTTAGAACTAGTTAAACCTAACTAACCTAAGGACATCACAAATATCCATGCCCGAGGCAGGATTCGAACCTGCGACCGTAGCGGTCTTGCGGTTCCAGACTGCAGCGCCTTTAACCGCACGGCCACTTCGGCCGGCCTCTTCATTGTCAGCGCGTGAAAATACTATGTCTCAGAATTATGATAGGTGTTAACATTTCGTTTTTTGTACCTGTAATTCATTTCTTTTCTGTCTTCTTCTCTTTGATGTCTTATGACTCTCGGAGCTGCAGTCCGGTTTCCGTACAATCTTTAGACAGGTTTCGCTCGCTGTATTTTATCCCCGCTACCTTCAAACCTATAAAGAGTTACTCCAGTCACAATGGCGAAAAGTTTACCCTAAATCTACATATACTATAAACATAAGTTCTCCTTTCTTCAACCTATCATCAAATATAAAATTTGTAGTCAATGTTGCCTCACGTGTTCCTACATTTCTCTGTAACCCAACCGGATCTTACCCGAGATCGCCTTCTAACAGGCTTCCTATTCTTCCATAGATATTTCGTGTCACTATTTTGGCACCCCGCGACTTATTAAACTGTCAACGGCTGGCTTCTTTGTAACGAGAATTATTTCAATCTTCTTCGAGGTTGAGGTTAAGTCTCCTGTCTCTTATACGAGGCTTGACTGAGAAGTAATGCCTCCACCTTCGTAACTCTTCAACAGTTGGCAGCATTGGTGTGCTGCAGGTACTGGCTGGTTCCGTAACCTCTTCTCTACACCTCCAGTTGGCGGGAAGCCTTAGCATCGAACGGTTGTGTTGTTACAGTGTAAAGTATGGAACCCTGGGCAAACAGTCGGTCAATGAGATTTAAGTAGCATGCAGTCATTGAATTCTTGACAGCAGAAGGTGTTACCCCAAAGGAGATTCATCAGAGAATGAAAGCAGTTTATGGTGATTGTGTTGATGTGAATACGGTGCGTCGTTGGGGGAGTAAGTTTAAAGATGTTGAGGCGGGAACGTCTGACCCATCGTGCACAGTCCGATAGCCATGCAAAGCATTAATGTGATCCACACGTTCTTGTGAAATGCCGATTGTGCTTGCAGTTTCTCTCTGAGTGATACGACGATCGTCCTAAATCAATCTGTCAACATTTCGCTTGTGGAACTCGGTGGTTGCTGTCGCAGGACGTCCAACTCTTCGTTTGCCACGCAGCTCAGATGTTCCCGCCTCAACATCTTTAAACTTACTCGCCCAACGACGCACACTACTCACATCAACACAATCACCATAAACTGCTTTCATTCTCTGAAGAATCTCCTTTGTAGTGACACCTTCTGCTGTCAAGAATTCACTGACTGCGCGTTGCTTAGATCGCACTTACCGACCGTCTGCGCAGGGTTACATACTTTACACTGTAACAACACAACAGTTCAGTGCCAAGGCTATCCGCCAACTGGACCTGTAGAGAAGAGGCTACGGAACAAGCCAGTACCTGCCGCATACCGATGCTGCCAATTGTTGAAGAGTTACGAAGATGGAGGCATTACTTTTCAGTGAACCCTCGTATCTTGCTTACAATGTGTTTATAAAATAGTTATACAAAAATAACCTTAATTGTGTAAAAAGTAAATAACTTACAGAAATGTTTGATACAGCACTGAATGCAGTATATCTTCAAGTTTTATTTTCAAATCTTCAAAGTGGCTACCTTTTGTAATACGATAAATGCCCCATCTTAATCAGTTTCCTGCCAAACCCTATGAAGAAAGTCTTCATGTATGGAGGCAACCGCTTTTTTTGTAAGTTGTCACAACTCGTCGACGTTTCTCGGAAGTAGGGGAACTAACACTCTGTCTTCAGTGTAAGCACATACATAGAAGTCCGTTGGAAGTTTTGAACATTGCTGTCTTTTAGCAACCGTATATGAATTTCAGTGGAGAAATAACACAACCAAACAGCTGCAAATTATTGTTTAATACATTTTCCTAGGTTTCGACACCTCGAAGTATGTCTTCATCAGAATGAAAATTTAAGAGCCCTAAAGTTACAATGCGAGAAGACAACAGTTGAAGTTTAAAGCAGATACGCCCAAGTCAAAAATTAAAAACGTTTCAGCCTTTCGTACGTACACCTTGCAAGGGACAGCATCAGACAAGCAGTCGTTATTGTAGCCTCGACGTGACATGTTTCGACTTAGATCTTTCAGTGTTCTGTCAAATTCTTTTCACAATATTGTAAAAATAGTTCAAATGGCTCTGAGCACTATGGGACTTAACATCTGAGGTCATCAGTCTCCTAGAACTTAGAACTACTTAAACCTAACTAACCTAAGGACATCACACACATCCATGCCCGAGGCAGGATTCGAACCTGCGACCGTAGCGCTCACGCGGTTCCAGACTTAGCGACTACGGCCGGCCACAATGTTGTATCTAACGTATAATTTTAATCTTACTTCCCTTTCTATAATATTTTCTATGTATCTCTTCTCCTTATGCAGGGTGTAATGGGTATAAGTGCACATTATTTCTACTGGTAACTGAGGACAATATGCTGAACAATATTACAACAGCATTTACGTCATTTGCCGACTAATAGTTATAGCCAGTACGAGTTCTTTGTAATTAGGCTGATTAGTACCATGTGGCAAGAGCAAGTCATTAATATTTATTTTTCCCTGGGCAGCAGGCCAGGTGTTGAAGTGTGGATGCATGGGCGCAAAACGGTCAGTTTATAGTGACAGGCGTAGGCTACTTTATGGTGCAGTGCTACAGTACAGAGAAGATAAGGTAGTGAAGTTTGTGACGTTTGTGGGAACACTACTCGACCCATAAAAAAACAGTCTTTTAGATGCAGAGAGAAAACAATCAACACAGTGATAAGTCAACATATTAAGATTCCACATGTAAAAACCCTCATCAGGTTACCTTCCATTCGGAAGGCTGTTGCACTCAGCGACTGTTATTGACTTGTAAATAATAGATTTCAGCTATCAGTCGTCCTTTTTAAATTTTATTGGCAGATCTAGAGTGAATGCTACTACTCAATTAACTGTGGATGAAGCCTGATCAACAAGCATTACATGCATTGATCAACAATGATAGTGCATTGAGAATGGCTAGTTTCTAGCTGAAATTTAGATCTGCCAGTAAAATTTAAAAAGGACGACTGATAGCTGAAATCTATTATTTACGTGTAAAAATGTCTGGATTTACGTATGTTACAAGGTGTACCTCACAGCGGCGAGCTTTCTCTTCATTGCTTAGCAATGGGTGGCTTTGTATTTAAGATGCGTATGCATAACAGAAATATTGAATTTATAACTGCATCTTACTACATTTCGTACAAAACGTCTCATTACAGTGACACACCTAACACGTGCGCACAGAAACCCATATTATATCTTCTAGATTTGAGCCTTGCCCAGACGAATCATTCTGGTTGACTGCAGGGAGTCAAGCCGTTTCTTACGAATATTTTTTATCACTGTAAGATCATTTAAGTCAAACCAGCCAAAAACGTACGCTTGTTCAGAAGGCCCGCAGGGCAGAGGAGGAGCTGCTAGCATTTCAGTTGCGTTTGATCTGTTGAGTAAGCCTCTCCTTGTTTGTCATGTGCGCTTAATCCCCGTGTAATGAGAAGCAATCGTCGACGCAGCAATTCGGGGAGTGCAGAAGGCCCGTGTCTTCCGCAGCCTCTGGGACCTGCTGGGCATCCCGCCGGAGGGCACCAGCGCTTTCGTGCTGTGTTTTCTCCAGCAGCGTGCGTCAGAGGAAACGAGAGACAATTAACGCGACGTCAAAGTTGCGCGGATAACGGAGTTTGCGCGGGGCGTCTGCGGCAGAGGCGCCGTTGGCCGTGTAAACACTCGCCTAGGGCACGGCGGCGGCGGCGGCGGCGGCGGCGGCGCTCTAGCGAGCAGTGGGCACACACGGGGCGCTCGCCGTCTCCAGGCCGGCAAGCAGCAAACTCGCCGTCCGTCGAGCTCTCCTGCTATTCGCTGCACTCAGAGACGCCTTCATTTCTCTTCTACGCGACATCAGTTATAGGAGTGAAACAGCACGAACAAACGGAACGCTCTCATTTGTATATCAATATAAACGTATTTTCATCTTAGAGCGCCCTGGCCGGCCGCTTTGGCCGAGCGGTTCTAGGCGCTAAATTCTGGAACCACGCGACCGCTACGGTCCCAGGTTCGAATCCCGCCTCGGGCATGGATGTGTGTGATGTCCTTAGGTTAGGTTTAAGTAGTTCTAAGTTCTAGGGGACTGATGACCTCAGATATTAAGTCCCATAGCGCGAAGAACCATTTAGAGCGTCCTGTACTGTCTACGACGAAACATTGAGTAAAGTATTGGGTGTGGACAAAAATATGGAAACGCCACGAGAAATATATGCTCGAACATTAATGCTGATGTTAGCCATTCCTGCAGGTTGCCCTGTTGTACACTAGTGGCCATTAAAATTGCTGCACCACGAAGATGACGTGCTACAGACGCGAAATTTAACGGACGGGAAGAAGATGCGGTGATATGTAAAATGATTAGCTTTTCAGAACATTCACTCAAGGTTGCCACCGGTGGCGACACCTACAACGTGCTGACATGAGGAAAGTTTCCAACCGATTTCTCGTACACAAACAGCAGTTGACCGGCGTTGCCTGGTGAAACGTTGTTGCGACGCCTCGTGTAAGGAGGAGAAATGCGTACCATCACCTTTCCGACTTTGATAAAGGTCGGATTGTAGCCTATCGCGATTGCGGTTTATCGTATCGCGACATTGCTTCTCGCGTTGGTCGAGATCCAATGACTGTTAGCAGAATATGGTATCGGTGGTTTCACGAGGGTAATACGGAACGCCGTGCTGGATCCCAACGGCCTCGTATCACTAGCAGTCGAGATGACAGGCATCTTATCTGCATGGCTGTAACGGATCGTGCAGCCACGTCTCGATCCCTGAGTCAACAGATGGGGACGTTTGCAAGACGACAACCATCTGCACGAACAGTTCGACGACGTCTGCGACAGCATGGACTATCAGCTCGGAGACCGTGGCTGCGGTTACCCTTGACGCTGCATCACAGACAGGAGCGCCTGCGATGGTATACTCAACGACGAACCTGGGTGCGCGAATGGCTAAACTTCATATTTCCGGATGAATCCACGTTCTGTTTACAGCATCATGATGGTCGCATCCGTGTTTGACGACATCACGGTGAACGCACATTAGAAGCGTGTATTCGTCATCGCCATGCTGGCGTATTACCCGGCGTGATGGTGTGGGGTACCATTGGTTACACCTCTCTGAAACCTCTTGTTCGCATTGACGGCACTTTGAACAGTAGACGTTACATTTCAGATGTGTTACGACCCGTCGCTCTACCCATCATTCGATCCCTGCGAAACCCTACATTTCAGCAGGATAATGCACGACCTCATGTTGTAGGACCTCTACGTTCCTTTATGGATACAGGAAATGTTCGACTGCTGCCCTGGCCATCACATTCTCCAGATGTCTCACCAACTGAAAACCTCTGGTCAATGGTGGCTGAGCAACTGGCTCGTCACAATACGCTAGTCACTACTCTTGATGAACTGTGGTATCGTGTTGAAGCTGCATGGGCAGCTGTACCTGTACGCGCCATCCAAGCTCTGTTTGACTCAATGCCCAGGCGTACCAAGGCCGTTATTACGGCCAGAGGTGGTTGTTCTGTGTACTGATTTCTCAGGATCTATGCACCCAAATTGCATGAAAATGTAATCATAAGTCAGTTCTAGTATAATATATTTGTCCAATAAATACCCGTTTATCATCTGCATTTCTTCTTGGTGTATCAGTTTTAATGGCCAGTAGTGTATTTTCATGTTAGAGCGTCCTGTAATGTCTGCGACAAAACATGGAGTAAAGTACATGGAGTGGGTGAAAATACGGAAACGTCGCGAGAAATATATGCTGGAACATTAATGCAGATGTTAGCCATGCCTGCAGATTGCTCTTTTGTATTTGAGCACGAACGGCACCTGCGCAGTATCCTCAATACTTTGCAACGGGCAGTCGTCATCACAACTGCGTTCTATGTAGACGTAGCAAACTGAGTTACAACGTGGACAAGTTGTTGGTGCTCGTATGGTGGTTGTCCCTGTAACCAAAGTAGCCGAAGTGCTTCATACTCAGGAAGCATCATATTGAATATTTATACACGATACAGGGAAAACGGGAAGATATCGCAACATGGATGTAATTGCCTGTAGAAGATAATTAAAGAGGACTTTGACGAAAAATAAGAGGACATCAGCTGCAAAATTAACTGCGCGACCGAATGTCCACTCGCCAACACTCTCAGCACCAAAACAACGCGAAGAGAGCTCCATAAGTAGGGTATTCCTGGTCTAGCTGGTAGAAATCGGATCCACACATCAGTGATGCAACTACCCATAGCAAAAACCCGTGATACCGCAGCCATAAATCCTGGAGTACGGAGCAATGGAAGAAAGTCATTTTGTCGAATAAGCTGTGTTGCACACTGTTTCCAAATTCTAGCCGTGTTTACGTTCCAACAGTTGCGGGGTTTCCGTGATGATTTGGGCCATATGGCGGCAATCGATCGACCCCGTGGTTGCTGTGCGAGGTCGTATTACTGCCAAGGATTATGTGACCATTTTGGCTGATCCACATCATGGTACAAAGTTTGTTCCCCAATGGTGAAGCCGTGTTCCAAGAATACAAGACCCCAGTTCACATAGCACGTATTATCCCGAATTGGTTTTGTGAGCTCGAGGATGAATTGTTGCATCTCCTCTGGCCACCAGTCACCAAATCCCAATGTTACCGAGCCTCTGTAGCCTGCTTTGGAGAGAAGGGTGTGTGATCGATGTCCACCTACACCATCGTCACCCGAACTTTGCACCATTTTGCCGGAGGAGTCATCAAAGACTCTCTTGAAAACGATATAGGACCTGCGCTTATCCATTTAGAGACGTCTTCAAGACTTGTTGAATCCCAACCGTTTTCCTACGTGGTATTAGGCATGGTAATGTGTTTTACTTTTGTTGCGAAACCCTTAAAGACCCCCAATAGAATTCTGATCTCTCCCCACACATTTTCCGTACGTTTTTGAGCCGGGGAGAAAGACATTCGCGGCCGCCGGTTTGCTTCGGACGAAATGTGATACACTGTCGCCTACGGCCCAGTCACCAGCCAATTAGCGGGACACTGCGGTTGTCGCCCTTCCCATACGCCAGGAACACATCCGCGGGAGTCCTCACCTCCAGCAGTTAACTCACTGAAGGTAAAGAAGCAGCCTCCAGACAAAAATGAAGTAGAACAACACCAGATGAGCCAGAATACTACGCAAGTGCCCAAAGCTGTGGCAAATTCTCAAGGAAGAAGGGAACTGGGGAAACTGATTCTGATTCCGACATCTGAAGAGTGACGACAGCATAGATGATTTCGATCCCTTTGGAGAATCCACATCAGATCCTATTGTACTGACTGATCCAACACATGTAGATGGAGGAGATTATAATCTCGCTAAATGTCAGGGAGGACAGAGGAATTCATATAGCTACAGATGCGTCTGCACGATACAAAAAATACGGGAAAATAACCTAGAAATTACGGCACTAGTAACTGTTGACACGGAAAAATAATTTTTAAATTAAATGGTTCAAATGGCTCTAAGCACTATGGGACTTAACATCTGAGGTCATCAGTCGCCTAGACTTAGCATTACGTAAACCTGATTAACCTAAGGATATCACACACATCCATGCCCGAGGCAGGATTCGAACATGCGACCGTAGCAGCAGCGTGGTTCCGGACTGAAAGGCCTAGCCGCTCGGCCACAGCGGCTGGCTTCAAATTAAATGAAAAAGACATTGCTATTACGGATGAATAGTGATGTGATATGGAACCTGTCAATTCCTTATGTTGCTATTAGGCTAGGAAATATCAAACGAGGACACTCCTTTGTGTTTAAGGGTACTGTGGATGTTCATGAAAAAATAAGATAGTGTTTTATTTTGTGCATCCTTCGTTGTTGTATTAGTTTCATTACAGTAAGTATAATTTTAAACAGTTCCTACCCATAGCTGGTTGATTTTATAGTATGGAAAATAGGAAAAACCTACAAAGAAGTTTCTGTAGCTCACTTTGGTGTACGTTTCATGCCATAAATATCGTAGCAATATCCTACTTATACATATGCATCGTTTTGTGTGTTCTCTGTCTCATTTTTAATACCTCGGGCTTCGATCTTCAATGTAGATAACAATATCACTGGTGTATCATGTTTTGGACCAGTCATATCAGGTTTAAGAATTTCACTTCAGAAAATAATACACTGTTTTTATTTTTTTCTAGTCTACATTTGTGACTTTAAAGAATTAAATGAGGTGTCATTTTAAAGCAGCTTATACTCTCTAAAACACAATTTTTTCGTCACAGTTACTCTTTTTCTTTCAAATATACAGACAGATTTTGTAATTATGTTTCATATCTAGGTCACTTCAGCCGGTATGTAAGGTCATAACTTTGAGACTTACACCCTTTTACTTACTTTCCTGATCATGAGGTCTTCTCATATTTGTAAAAATGTGATGTGCATTTCTCCATTATAATAGCAGCACCAAGAAGAAGAATAAATTGTGTGTATACAGTTGAGTATACAGATACATGATTAAAATGGTCGGTGATTCAAGAGTATATAAGGTGCGAAGGTCAGAACACAGACCTACCACCTCTGGCAGCAACCAACGCTCTAACCCGACTAGCATCAAATCAAGCTGAGCTTGAATGACAGATACAGATACGTCATTCCCTGCTGCTCCAAGACTACGTTAATCGTAGAGTCTAGGGAGTTGTAGTGTAGCAACTATGAGCAGATGTTTTCAATTGATGAGAGATCTGAAGAGAATCCTGAGCAAGCCAACACTCGAACAGCATCTGTAGCGACAACAACGGTAATGTGCAGTCTTGCGCCGTCTTGTTGAAATATTACATCATGGAGACCTCGAACATAGAGGAGACATGCCTACCTTAACACGTCACAAAAGTAACGGCTGTTGCCCAAATCTTGCCGCTACGTGAACCAGAGGTGCTAATTTTGCGTACCCAACTACACGCCATGCCATCATGAAAAGTGCTGCGTTGATATAACCGTGACGAATGTAGTCTGTCAGCGTTCTCCTCCTCGCAGCTTGCGCACATGAATGTTGGTCGTGATGCTGTCCGCTGATTAGATTAGATTAATTATTCATTCCATACAGCCACAAAAGAGGGGATCTTCCTGGGTGTGGAACATGTCAGATAAACACATTACAAAAATGTAATTAGAAAAACTTGAGTTTAATTATTTTAATGATCCTCAGTCAATAAACAGTAAAATTATGTACATGAATTAAAATTAAACTTCTAATATTTACAGATTTAATACGAGTACTTACATCCGCTTTCATCAAATCCATCATTCACACAGTAGCTAGTTACTTGGCTAATAGAACCAAGTATTGTCAAAAATCAAAGTAAATTATTCATTTCAATGATCCTCAGTTAAGAAGAGTCAAATTATGTACAAGATTTAAAATTAAACTTACACTATTTACAGACTTAAGACTTACATCTGCTTTCCATACATCCATCACTCACACAGTAGATAGTCACTTAGCTGTTACAACCAAGTATTGTCAAAAATTGAAGTTTAATAAATTTTCATTAAAATGGTCTACTGCACTTGTTGAGAAATTCATGGATGGAATAGAAGGAGTTGGCCACAAAAATTCTTCTAAATTATGTTTAAATTGTGCCTTGCTGAAACTAAACTCTTAATGGTCGCTGGTAACTTATTGAAAATATGCATTGCTGAATACTGGAGTCCTTTCTGGGCAAGAGCAAGTGATTTTAAATCTTTATGTATATTGTTCTTATTCCTAGTCTTGATACTGTGTACTAAGCAAATCATTCGAAAAAGAGATGTATTATTTGCAACAAACTTCATTAAGGAATAAATATACTGAGAAGCTGTGGTTAGTATGCCCTATTCTTTGAATAGGTTTCGACATGATGTTCTTGGATTTACACTACACATTACTCTTATTATGCGCTTCTGTACTCTAAAGAACTTTTCTCTGTTTGTGGAGTTACCCCAAAATATGATACCATATGACATAATGGAGTGAAAATAAGCAAAATATGCCCTTTTTTTATATTTATATCTCTTATGTCTGACATCATTCGCATTGCAAACACAGACTTGTTTAGGCGCTTTAGCAGTTCGTTAGTATGTCGCTCCCAACTGAATTTATTATCAAGTTGTAATCCCAAGAATTTTACACTCTCGACTTCTCCTATTTCCATGTAATGATATTTTATACACACACTAGAAGGAAATCTCTTGGAACTTCTGAAATGCGTGTAGTAGGTGTTTTCAAAGTTTAGTGACCGTGAATTGGCTATGAACCACTTATTAATGTGAACTGGATCTCGAGTGGAAACACGACATGGTGCAACTGATACGTCAAGTGGTGTCGTAGGGCAAGGCACTGTAGATGCGCCTCTCTCTTCCGCACTGTTCACATTGATTCATTTATTTATTTATTTATTTATATGGACTTGTTTCGAACAAGACAGCTGCAGGGCCGACAGCTGAACAATCTGTATGTCTATCTTCTGAGGCGCTATGCGGACGTGGCCATTGAGAACCTGCATGACAGTGACTATGGCCCCCATGTACCCACTGATTTCATTTTCACGTGACAGTAATATCGCAGCACGATAAACGACAGTCTCGGTAGGCTCAGATCCTGCCGATGTCGATTCCCGACGCATCTAGGTGGACGTGTCACCTTACACGAGGCACAGAGTATTGTGCGATCTTCTCACAAACAAACAGCGTTCAAATTCACTGTGTAATGTTTTCTTGTACATGCAATTTAAATGGCGTTACTTCTTCCTACGTGGGTAGTTGAACTAACATTCTAATCATTTTTAGTTACTGATTAGCGACTCCATGGAGCGTCCTGTGCACCACGACCAGATAATGGATATACTTGGAAGGAGAGACAGCATTGGTCGTATTTCTTTGTTTCATTAACCGCAAAATCGATTTTCGGTCACTTAGTGATCATCCTCAGTGCTGTAATATACAATTTCAATTGGTAGGCACTGGTGTCAACAAGTTTGTTGACACCAGTGCCTACCAATTGAAATCGTACACTGAGTGACCATCCTCAGCGCTGTAATATATAATGACGTGCTACACAATGACGTACACACATAAACTAAGATACAAAGTTGCAAACATTCTAAAGAAGCAAGGTCTCTATATTGCATATAAAACAATAACAACTCCTGGAACATATATAAACGCCTCAACCCCAAGAGAAAGAAATTCAAAACCTCATCGATATACAAATTAAAATGCCAAAGCTGCAATTAAATGTGTGCTGGAATGATAAGCAGAAATTATGGGACAAAACATAAACAACATATTAGATATTGGAAGTATGCTAACAATGACTCCACATTTGCAGAACATTTGGATCAATATAACCATGATCCCTTCCTCCAAACATAGAGCAAGTCATGGAAAATTATCAGAATAGGTAATCGCAATAAATATTTCATCCCCACACAGGCAAAAATTCACATTCAAAAAGACGTATCGGAGAGCAACCAAATGATAAATGAAAAGACACACATAAACAACAATCCACTACTGAATCTGGCTAATCAGTGGGCAACACGAATATAACCTTTCACCACAGACATTACGAAATACATCCCGCAGTTGACAAAACTACTAACACATTAAACAAGATAATATGGTGAAAGAGCGTGTTTGCAGTTTGTATTGTGTGGGGGAAATTGTTTTATTGCTACAGACAGAACTACAACCACATCAGCAGTACCGCAGGAGTACATGTAGAGCAATATCAGCACACAATAAATAAGAAGACATACTCGTGTATTGAGTAATAGGTGCGTAGGTCAGAAATGTTTGCAACTTACATGTAAAACTACAAAATAATTAAGTTGAAATAGGTGCATACAAATGTAAATGTGTATACGTGTATGTCAGGCCGCTAATGATGCTTTTATAAACTGAGACGAAACGCGTCTGGAAAAACAAATTTTGCCTTTATCCGTTTACATACAGACGCTCCTAGCCTAAAAATCATAAATATGAGGAAATTTAAAATTAGTATGTGTTACTAATTTTGATTTATGGCAATGAGACATGCAAAAACTTTCAGGGATTGATCGTAGCTCAACGAGCGTGTAAAACTGCATGGTGGACATTACTGGTAAGAACTGCAAGTGGATCAGGGAACAGGACGAAACTGAAGATATAATTATGACAGTAACATTAAGGAACTGGAGGAAGGCAGAAAATATAGCCGTACAAATATATTGGAGCTGATAACACAAAAGACCGTAAATGCATTGATAAGTGTAAATGTAATAGTACATGGTTAGTACCTTTTGATGTTAGTGTTGGTCTTTCTGCTGTATCTACAGGAACAACCAATCGAGGTATCACGATAGAAATATACACATGTTACAGAATGTCGATCGCAGCTTGCTACGTTTACTTATTGCCTAAAAACGTAAGTTAGCTACCGACAGAAGTTGCCGTCAATAAACCGAGAGGAGAGAAGCGAAAGAAATAACTCAAAACACCGACATTACTCATGCCGAGACAAGTAGCATCGCAAATACACTTTGCTACGGCTCTGAACCTCAGTTTACTTCGGCGCACAACAGGTTAATGAGAACAACACGATTGTGAAGCCAAAAAAATAACGGGAAAGAACTCTCGTTGCTAGTGACAGAGGGTGACGCATTTCGAAAATTGAGAGAAAATGACCAGTCGGGACAGAGCGCTTGGTGCACTCTGGAGTATAAAAACAGATAAATAAACACTGAAATTTCGTAACGAGCAAACATCAGGAATCAACCTGCATATTGTACAGCTTGTATTTATTCTCAGCAACCCGTACAGCCAGTCACTTCAAACCGCGACATACATTTACCTCGCTTAACGTCACTAAAACACGAACTGCAGCGGATAACAAGACTGTAGATGACATGCCCATTTTGTACTAGCTACAACAAAATTAGTAAATTCAAACTAAGTTAAAAATAAATAACTGCGGTATACAGTATCGAATATCTTTTAATCTATGAAAATGATATTCCGTAATGGAACGCAAGGTAAATTTAATTAATGTGGTTTCATGGGACTATGTAAGCCGAGGCTACTTGGCCACGGAATCATTACATCATTAGCAGCAAACAACATAAATTAAAACTAAAAACGAAACGTATGAAATAAACATTCATAAAAACTGTTATTAAGTAGAATATACAATAAAAAATACGTTAAACTGATATTCTCTGTTGTACTGTGAGGTACTCCTGTACAAAATAAAATGAGAGTACTAAAAGGAAGCCTTGCACTTTGTTTTGTCAGTTTGGGTACATTCCTCAGATCTCTCGGTTCTGGTTGAAGCCTGTTGGATATGAACCTGTCTGTCTAGACAGTGGTTAAATTAGTGTTAATCAGGTGTAAATACTTTTTTCGCCATATGTTGACTGAGTAAATATGGCAATTCACTTTGAATGAATTATCAAACACAAATCCTAGGAGAAAGCATAAGAGCATGAATGGCAGATTTAGAATTCTGAGATGCTTGAACTATTATCCAATAAATGAAATTAGTTTCAAGAACCGAAATGGATTAAGTTGTTCATTGTTATCGGAAATATGGTTGAAATCGTCGAAAATAATATTCGCTGTATTTGTAGTTACGAACAAATACAGTACGCCGGCCGGGGTGGCCGAGTGGTTGTAGGCGCTACAGTCTGGAGCCGCGCGACCGCTACGGCAGCAGGTTCGAATCCTGCCCCGGGAATGGATGTGTGTGATGTCCTTAGGTTAGTTAGGTTTAAGTAGTTCTAAGTTCTAGGGGACTGATGACCTCAGATGTTAAGTCCCATAGTGCTCAGAGCCATTGGAACCATTTTTGAAATACAGTCCAAATGAGAGAGATGAAGTGGAGATAATTATCGAGACACATATCATATACTCCGTATTACCTTCTGAATCACTTTGCTTTCGAGATCTTCATGTTACGACAGAATTTATAGATGGATAAATAAATTTTCGTTACTTACCGGTTAGTCTATTGTCTAACAAGAACTACAATTCAGGAGGAATCTTGGACTGTCTTCCCCGATACCTTGTCACTGTATGTGGTGTATAACTTCGTCCGAACAGGCCTTGGAAGGCCCAACGGTACCGACCGGCCGCCGTGTCATCCTCAGATCACAGGAGTCACTGGATGCTGATATGGAGGGGCATGTGATCAGCACACCGCTCTCCCGGCCATACGTCAGTTTGCGAGTCCGGAGCCGCTTCTTCTCAGTCACGTAGCTCCTCAGTTTGCCTCACAAGAGCTGAGTGCACCCCACTTGCCAACAGCGCTCGGCAGACCGGATGGTCAGCCGTCCAAGAGCTTAACTTCGGTGATCTGACGGGAACCGGTGTTAACAGTGCGGCAGGGCAGTTGGCGTATGTTGTGTGGAGTGCTATTAAAAATAAAAACAAAAATCTCTCGCCTTGTTTGGCAGCAAGAATGCTCTTATATATAGAAGTTCCGTGTCTTCCTCGCTCTCGATTCCCCAGTGTTAGTGAACGAGAAGCAAATTCCGATGAAGATAACAACGCAGATCCATAATTATATCAGCTGTTAACAGTTGTTAGTCATTTCACCTAACTAAACACGCAGTTTGAGGCGCAGAGCCGTATAACGGTTCTGCCTTGGAGGCGGTTTAGTGGGAGAAGTGTCTCAGAGATGGATAGTGGCAGATTGTGACGCGAGACTGGACGCGCACGTATTTTATGTATCAGCCGATAGAGGACAATATTGGATAGGGGACTGATTTAGTTTCGATTATGCCCACTAGAGTGCACTAAAGTAATAGAGTGTTTTTCACAAACTGTTCTAGAATTTTCATAAAGTGTTATTACGTCTTTTTGTGTATGTAAAATGTTATAAATGTGTTTTAGCAGTATGAAAGATGCGTGAGTGTGGTTTAAGGTTAATATGAAGATAATTGTTTAACGATTTATGTAGTAGGATTTAGTGCGGGAACATTTCGAAGAAGTATGGATATGGACAAAGGGGAATTTTGTAGAATAGATTTGTATAGTAAGTTTATGGTGAAGGAACGTTAATTCAGGTATAAATAACAATAAAACTTTATGCATAAGCAAAACTTCAGCTTATTAGATAATTACGTCGGTAAAAAGTGTAGTCGTTAGGTTTACTATTTTGCGATTGGTTATTGATGAAAAGCGCGGACTGACGCGGGAGAATGCTTTTTTGCTGTTGAGTAAACTGACCAATGGTAAAGCAATATTCTTCGCACGCCTTTCTCTGCTGGTAGAGAAGAGTATTCTAGAGAAGAGTCGGTGCCTAGCCATGAAACAGTTCGGACGTGTGTAATAGTAGTTCCGATGGAAACGATAAGTTGCCGGCTCTAGCAGTGTTTCATACATCGAAAGTGTGGTAAAGTGACGGCATAATTATTCCCATGGGCGTGTAGAAATTTTGGAATTTTTAAGCGAATTTTGTGACGAGAAAAGACATATATTCCGCGTTGGGTATTGAGCAGGTCGGTGGCTATAAACTGTGACTGCAATAGGTACCGACAGACTTTATATTTGGCGAGCATTCTCAATCAAAAACAATCAGTATTTTTGTAGCTATTACGTTTTCGGGAAATGCAACACCATAAACTTGCTAACGTGAGTGAAAGGGATTGTGAGTGACAGTGTTAAGACTAGCGCGGGCTTGGCGGTGATACTTGTTCACCTAAGTTTCAGAATATATTAATTGAGGACAAAATTTCCAACCTTTCATTTCGTGTGACTTTAATTGCAGCCTGGTTCACGTCGAAGTACAGTAGGTTTCGCTTGGCTTCCCTACTGATGATATGCTGAGACAATGTTCACAGGTTCGTCGTAAAGGGACGGAAGGAACAGCGCCGCCGCAAGCTGTTGTATAATACACCAACTAACGAATTGTTATAAAAAGATGAATGAACTATAAGCTCAGACGATAACCACAGAATTCACTATACAGATGAATAGCAATGCTAATAGGTGTTTCTTTCACGTGGAAATGTCCAACGGTATTGGAACTATGACTAGCGGAAATTACATGGTGACAATAACAGTGACCATAAAACGTTGTATTCACAAGTAGTTTAATTTTAGTGAAAGGAATGTGTCTTAATTCTTACACCGTCACTGTTTTAAGATTGCAGCTTTGCAGCTATCGTTGTCATGTCTGTCATTTATCTTGAATGTGTATTCTCACAGGTAGGACTGTACGAGATGAAAGAGCCAGCTCCTAATACGATGGATAGTCGAAAAGTTTAGCTATAACCTCGAAGACAGAGAGTTACGTAACTAGACTGTGATTTGTTTGGAGCTGCAAGGTTTTCTTTATCATAAAATAAGATATTCTGTTGCTAGTCATGATTTTCTTTTATTTTTTGCAATATGCGTTCCGAGAAATAATTCCCACTAAAAACCGCATTTTTTGCGTATTATGCCTTTTTATGCGTGATGTTTGTCATATTAGAGCTGGTACAATACTTTGGTTACCTTTGTTGTAGAACCTCATACATATTATGCGTCATTTATACGGCTGATAGTTCACAGTACACGTTCAAAATAGAAGCATGTAATGAAGGCTTGTTATTTTATATTCTTGTTTTTAATCACCGGCATGGTGATGCTGAATGTTTTTGGAACTGCTAACGTATTATACTATTAAGGAGTAAACCATCACAGGAGCAAAATACTTAAATCTGCCGACGAGATTACGAAAAACTATAAACACGAATAGTCCCCGGAAGCTTTCCATGGGGCAGATTTTGCAACGCACCAAATCAATCTGCACATGGCACCATTACACATGCTGCTGGTTGGGCACCAAATTTTGCTCACCCCCGTACTCGTATCTCCTACTCTTCCTTCGCATGAAGAACCCACTGCGTGGGAGGCATTTCCAGAATTTCGCCGAACTGATTTTCGAGAAAAAACTTTCCCTCAACAGCCGAAATGTACACTGCCACGATCAAGGTGACTTATCGTTGGTAAAACTGTGTCATACTGAAGTACGGATGTATAGAGATCGATGAACACCACAACCAAGCTTCATCGTCGCAGCCTAATTTTTTCGTTGTTCAAACGGTTCAAATGGCTCTGAGCACTATGGGACTTAACATCTGAGGTCATCAGTCCCCTAGAACTTAGAATTACTTAAACCTAACTACCCAAAGGACTTCACACACATCCACGTCCGAGGCAGGATTCGAACCTGCGACCGTAGCGGTCACGCGGTTCCAGACTGATTTTTCGATGTGATAATTAAAACTTTGTGACTAACTCTCGAATAAATCACGATACCCTGAAAAGGTTACTGAAAAGCAATATTTGGTGCACAACTCTGTGTTTGTTCGAAACTAAGGTAAAAGAAACGATGCAAAATGTCTACTAAGAACATAATGATTCGAAGAATACTGAACCGATATTTCTTTAGTCAGCGCTGAAAATTGTAGTTGAAGAGGTGGTGGAAGGAAGGAATAACAAGGCTAGGCCGATATGTTGTGTTGTTGTGGTCTTCAGTCCTGAGACTGGTTTGATGCAGCTCTCTATGCTACTCTATCTTGCGCAAGCTTCTTCATCTCCCAGTACCTACTGCAGCCTACATCCTTCTGAAACTGCTTAGTGTATTCAACTGTATTCAACTCTTGGTCTCCCTCTACGATTTTTACCCTCCACGCTGCCCTCCAATACTAAATTGGTGATCCCTCGATGTCTCAGAACATGTCCTACCAACCGATCCCTTCCTCTAGTCAAGTTGTGCCACAAGCTCCTCTTCTCTCCAATTCTATTCAATACCTCCTCATTAGTTTTGTGGTCTACCCATCTAATCTTCAACATTCTTCTGTAGCACCACATTTCGAAAGCTTCTATTCTCTTCTTGTCTAAACTATTTATCGTCCATGTTTCACTTCCATACAAATACTTTCAGAAACGACTTCCTGACACTTAAATCTACACTAGATGTTAACAAATTTTTCTTCTTCAGAAACGCTTTCCTTGCCATTGCCAGTCTACTTTTTATATCCTCTCTACTTCGACCATCATCAGTTATTTTGCTCCCCAAATAGCAAAACTCCTTTACTACTTTAAGTGCCTCATTTCCTAATCTAATTCCCTCAGCATCAACCGACTTAATTCGACTCCATTCCATTATCCTAGTTTTGCTTTTGTTGATCTTCATCTTATATCCTCCTTTCAAGATACTGTCCATTCTGTTCAACTACTCTTCCAAGTCCTTTGCTGTCTCTGACAGAATTACAATATCATCGCCGAACCTCAAAGTTTTTATTTCTTCTCCATGGATTTTAATTCCTAATCCGAACTTTTCTTTTGTTCCCTTTATTGCTTGCTCAATATACAGATTGAATAACATCGGGGATAGGCAACAACCTTGTCTCACTCCCTTCCCAACCACTGCT
This sequence comes from Schistocerca americana, assembly GCF_021461395.2. Lineage (NCBI taxonomy): Eukaryota > Metazoa > Arthropoda > Insecta > Orthoptera > Acrididae > Schistocerca > Schistocerca americana. Next base: position 1,042,336,282 of record NC_060119.1, read on the forward strand.
TCCCTTTCATACCCCTCGACTCTTATAACTGCCATCTGCTTTCTGTACAAATTGTAAATAGGCCGATATGTGAGTATACAAAGTAGATCGTAGATAATGTAGGAACAGATTATTTAAAGTTATCCTACTCTCCTTCATTCGTGAGTGGACAAAGACGCTGGGCGCACATCCATCTTACCGGGATTAGTTCCAATGGTCTGCTAGCTGGTTACTCTTTTCATACACCTAACAACTCCGAGTCACGTATTTACTTACGGAATACAGACTCACATATCCAAACTCTTCCTACACCTGACTCTTTTCCTGTAAAAATCACAAACAGTTTCTTTACAAAGGGAACACATTTTAGCTGTGGTGAAGTTATTACATGCTGTCATAATGTAATTAGTTAAAGAACTTTTGACGTGATGTCGTACCTGTATACACTGTTGTAACATTGCGTGTGCTAGATGCCAAGTTGCTCTACAAATTCCTTTCCTCCTGTTTCCCTACTGTGTTGGCTTTATTGCGTAAGTGTCTGTCATGTGAACAGGGAAGAAAACACTCTCATCTTGTATTGCGCCAACGGATCACAGAAATGAAAATTCACCGTCTTGTCACGTAATGAAGAAAGGGGAATAAAAACTGTACAGATGAATGAAAATATCGTATTTGATATAGCCCAGTCAGATCATTGTGGCTTTGATACGGCTATTACAAATAATGCCAAGCCGACATTAAATACGAAATATTTTTTTGGCAAACGTTCACAAAGTAAGGTTGGTAACAGAGCTAATCATTTCTCGGTGTAATATTGATTTCGCGTTTTGTAGGCGAGATCGTCCATCAGTTGTGAAAACATTCGTACGTTCACAGCTCTGTTAATTAAACTTTACGGTCGTTTGGCTCTTGAAATAAAACTGTATTTTTGAGTACAGTCATTTACAATCATCCACGAAAAGTAGTTTGAATGAAAGTTCGAATGTACCATTCATTTTGTCAGTTCCTGCTGCTCAGGTCTGAGAAAAGTCTGCTCATGCAAAACCATTTCACACTTTTATACTTGCTACAGATATTATAATCAGAGAATAAAGAAACTCATCTCCGCAATGAATTTACGATTGAATTAGTGCCCACACCGTCATCAGGATGACGGACCACGAAAAAGAAAGATAAAAGAACGAATATTGGAGTTTAACGTCCCGTCGACAGTGCTGTCATTAGAGGCGGAGCACAAGTTCGGATTACGGAAAGGATGTGGAAGAAAATCGGCTGTGCACTTTTCAAAGGACCCATTCCGGAAAATGTTCCCTCTTTTGTACCCTTGCAGTCACCAATGATTGTTCTTCGTATTTTTATAACCTTTCGTTTCGTCCAGCAGTATACCCTGAAGTAAAACAGTGTATATTAAAGTATAGAAGACACAGTCATCTAATAGGTTGTTATTTATTGAGACACTGTGTGAAGTACGAGTTTGACTTATTATACATCTATATTCCGTAAGTAACCTTGCTATGCGTGGCGGAAAATATCACGTGTATCTCCGAATGATACGCACGAAGAAAGATTCTTGACGTTCCTCCATCTAAGGTACAATCTTTACAGGTTTCCTTTGGTCTTTTTGCAAGGCACGGAGGGTGGTCACAGAAAGTGTCTGGCAAGCTTTTAAGGGTGTTGCAGGGCATGTTGTGCCGAGAAATAACTGTTAGGATAAAAAATTCGATACTTGAGCCAATTCCGAGTTGTTTAGCATTAAAGTTAGCTAGTCAGGTCGTTGCACGCGCAAATTCAAGCAGCGTTCCAGAGTCGGTGACCCCCAAATGTGTCCGTTTGGTTTCCTAAAACCGAGCAAGAGAGCCATGCAGAAACTAGACATGAGACGGTAATAAGGATCGAATGGAATCCAAAGGTTCGGCAGTCTAGATCACTATCGTCTATGCTATGAGAAAAACTGACTAACTCCATCTAGTGAGCCACTTGCATTTGCACACTCAAAGGCATGATTGACTAACTCCAATGCTAATTAAATTGGAAACGGCGCAATGTATCAAATTTTTTTTACGATTATTTCTCAGTACAACTCACCCTGCAGCACCCTTACAAGCTTTTCAGATTGTTTTTGACGTCCCTGTGTGTAGTAGGATGCAACGGGCTGCCTGACTCTTCTTGTAACGTACGCCGTCTGAATTGTAGCAGTTAACAATTCTGTGATGCACACCGCATCTCCTGTGGTGACTGGAGTTAGTGAAAATCTCCGGGACGCTTTCTCTTTCACTAAACCAATCTTTGACAAAAGTCAAAAAACAATCGAGCCCCTGGGGAAGATAGCATAATTGCTGAATTAATAAAAACTGGTGGTGAGGCTGTAATAAAAGAACTGCACACATTAATATCAGATTTATGGGAAACAGAAACTATGCCAGATAATTGGAAAATTGGAATATGGTTCAAATGGCTCTGAGCACTATGGGACTCAACTGCTGTGGTCATAAGTCCCCTAGAACTTAGAACTACTTAAACCTAACTAACCTAAGGACAGCACACAACACCCAGCCATCACGAGGTAGAGAAAATCCCTGACCCCGCCGGGAATCGAACCCGGGAACCCGGGCGTGGAAAGCGAGAACGCTACCGCACGACCACGAGATGCGGGCAAAATTGGAATAATAGTCCCCATTTATAAGAAAGGGGACAGAACAGCACGTGAAAACTATAGAGGTGCAACACTCCTAAGTACAGCTTATAAGATCTTCACAAGTATATTTAACGAAAGGATACAGAAGTGTGGAGAAGGCATACTAGGGGAATATCAGTGTGGGTTTCGACCAGGCAGAGGAACAACTGATCAAATATTTGTGATAAGACAAATGATGGAAAATTTCTATGAATGTGATATAGATCTGAATTTCCTACTCATCGATTTCAAACAAGCCTTTGACAGCATAAAACGGCAAGAACTATACAGAGTACTGAAAGAAGTTGGTATATGTGCTAAATTAATAAGACTAATCAGAATGACAATGACAGAGACAAGAGCAAAAGTAAAGATCCTTAGCAGAACAAAGGTGTGAAGCAAGGGGATAGTCTCTCCAGTGTCCTATTCAATATAGCCCTGCATAGCGTAGTAAATAAAATCAACAAAAGAGGCACCATATTTATGAAAACTAGCCAGATATGTGCATACGCTAATGACATTGCTATAGTAGGAAAAAAATACCAATACACTCCTAGAAACATACTGGGCAATGGAAACAGAAACCTTAAAAATTGGCCTGATAGTAAATGAAAACAAAACAAAATATATGGTAATGTCACAATCTGAGGCCAGAAGAACCCCTAAAAACCTAAACATCAGTGGGAAATGCTTCAATGGAGTGTCCTCTTTTAACAAATGACAACAGTATTGGAAAGGCTATGAGGGAAAGAATACAAGCAGGAAACAGTGCTTACTTTGTAAATATGCAGATTTTCAAAAATAGCCTTGTTACAAGAAAAACTAAACTGCTAATATATAATTCCCTAGTCCGCCCAATTATCACATACGGCTCAGAGGTATGGACGTTGACAGAACACGATAAAAATGCACTAAGAAGCATTGAGCGGAAAATACTACGCAAAATCTATGGGCCAATAAGGGAGGAATAAGACTGGAGAATACGCTACAATGCTGAATTACAAGAGTTAATACAAGGAAGGAACATAGTAAAATTTGTGAAATCACAGCGAATACGATGGCTAGGACACTTGGAGAGAATGGCAGAGGATAGAATTCCAAAGAAAATGATGAAAGGTATGATCCATTAAGTTAGGCGAAAAGGGAGACCTAGAAGAAGATGGATCGACGAGGTAATAATGGATATCACCAATATGGGAGTCCGGGGGTGGAAAGGAGCAGCAAATAGCCGAAAAGTGTGGAGGAAGATTGTTGAAGAAGGCAAGGCTCACCAAGGGCTGTAGCGCTACCGAAGAAGAAGAATCTTTGACAAAACGAGTTGCTCTTTTTTGGATCATCTCCATTTCGACTATGAGTCTGATACTGGAGGTGGCTAAATATCTCCGCATTTAACAAACGAGTCCATTACGAAACACGCTACTCTTCTTTTATTTCCTCTACTTCCCCTATTAGACGCACATGATCAGTGGCCTACATTCAGGAGCAATAGTCAACCATCAATCGAAAGAAGGTTTTTTAAGTTACCCCCTTCTGGACTGCACTTTCTGCAGAGTCATCCCTTGAATCTTAGGTCTGCTATTAATTTTATATGTCTTTTCCACTTTAAATAACTTTGTACGCATACTTCTACAAATTTAATGGATGTAGCTGTTTGCAGTGACTGTTCGGCACTCTTGTAATCAAACAATGATGGGCCATTCGTATAACTATGCAGTCAGGTACTATCCAGCTAGTTCGTTAGTGTATACGAAGTCAAATTCCAAATAAGCTGACGTTTTGAATGTGTGTAATTAGTTTGTACACTGTTTATTAGTGTTCGTTCTCACACGAATACCGAGGAAGTTGAGTCCTTAGAATCTGTGCCTGTGGTTGCCTTAACAAAGTGCTTGTTTCACACTGCAAATGAAATTGAACTCAAGTGTGAGGGCACACATGCACCTTGCGCCGAGTAAATTGAACGTGTGTGGTGTACAATGCCACCGACTTGGCTATCGTTCCT